>NC_042534.1:14475028-15075028 GCF_900963305.1 Echeneis naucrates
GGAATTTCACTTTAATGATAATGAAACATGTGCTTACTTTGGCTTTAATGGCTGTTTACAAAGTCTGGGAGCTTTGTGGTGTAAATGACATAAGCGGATGGAGCAACTGTGAATTATTTCCAACATAATTACTGTACAATATTTATGTTATTAGCTTTGGTGGTTTCTGGTGGTGTTTTTGGCTCTATGAAGAGCAGAGTCAGCAAAACTGACTGCTTCAACTAATGGACGGATTACCATTACATTCAACATAAAGGATCTGTCTGAGAATAGTGAAATCATGTCATTTTTATTTATTTTTTTTCTTTGTTTCCGTTTTTTTTTTTTTTTTTTTTTTTTTTTCTCCAGGGTTGTAATGCGCGTTAAGGCCTGGACACACCAGGTTTTAAAATGTCAAAGTGAACAGACTCATAAAAACAATGTGAGACACAAGAGTAATGGCGTGTACACTGTAGGCATGTTCTTTAAGGACCGACAGGATCCAAACCATAACTTTTCTGTCACAAAATCGCAAATGGAAGGTGTGCTTTGAACCCTCCCCTCTCTCCACAACCCTCCTGTCTCACTCTCACCGCAGCTGTCCAAGAAGGACATGGGTTGAGGGCACAAGGTATGTCTTTGGAATAAATCAGAATTAATATTCTTGTTAGCCACCAAGCTTAAGCTTAAAGAGGGTTGTTTTTTTTTTTTTTTGTTTTGTTTTTTTTTTTTTTCCCGCATTGTGTGTTATTGCGTGTAAACCATGTTCAAAACATCAGCAATGTCAGATTTTTGTTGTGGCTCCAGCGCTACATTATTCAAGTTACCTCAACCAGCTTTTTTTTTTTTTTTTTTTTTTTAAATCAACATTTTTTTTCAGTGTGAAGAGACTGAAAACACAAGGCAATGTATCAACAGAGGCTTTGTGTCAATCTTGTGTGCAACTGATGCATATAAATTATACACAAGAAAACTGTAGTTATCCAAACAAGCTTTCCCATTTGAACACAAAGACAAAGTTAATTATGGATGACATACAACCTGAGGTATTAATTTGTTGACAGTTGAGTAAAAATGTGGTAGGGAATCATAATAGATGAATCATGCTGTTGTCCAATCCTTGATGTCGTGTCCTAATAGTCCTCGGGGCTATGAGTGGAAAAATTGTACTGGCTCTTTTGTGATTTGAAGACCTTTTGTTAATGCTTCCACAAACGCACTTCCACTCCAGACCCTTCAAGACATTTCCTGGAGCAGTTGGAGGTGAGAACCCGCCAGTTGGGGTTCCACAAAGTCCTTGTCCCTTGTAAAGTGAGACTGAGCCCTTGTGAAGGACATTCATTCAGAGGGGTTCACAGCGGGCAAGTGGGCGTGATGACGGCGTTTCTATCTGCATTCATGGGATCTGGCTATTTCCAGTAGAGATCATTTCTCAAACTGTCAGACAGACAGCAAGAGACATGAACTGTATAATTTCTGTCGCTTTCTTTTTGCATAATATCCTTCCTCCTGCTGCCCCCTCAGGCGCCATCCAAACCAAATCCAAGTACTTCAAGCTGGTGAGAATACAAATCCATGAAAATTGTACCACTTTTACATTTTTAGTCACAGTAGTTGGGTTTGAAACTACAATAGTTACTTTCCAGTTATGTCCGTCAAATATCTGGTTGACTGCGGCAGCAATCTGTGTCCGAGACATATTATTTGAGTCACACTGGGAAGGAAATGGGTTGTATGTAATAGCCTTCTGGTCAGTGATGTCACTGGATCATAAGCCGCATTAGCCGCAGGGTCTATCGACGCAAACGCAATAATGTCACCCAACGAAAGAGAACGACATTATGCTCTTTGACTGTTATATCTATTATAGGAGAGCTCAGGTTGTAATCAAATTCCATTCAGTAAATAACCATTAACTAGTCCCATTGACCTGTTTGCCTGCATTAGCATCTGCATGCATCCACATGAACCTTTACTCATATTTTTACACATGCTAATCCAGTTAGTCGACTTCCATCAAGATCTGCCCTCTCAATTGCCCTCCTGATTTACTTATTCACTCTCTCGCTCGCTCTCTCTCTCTCCTCCTCTCCGATTTAGCATGCAGGCCATTGGTTTGAAGCTCAGAAAGTCATCATTTGATAGCCTCTGGTCTGTGCTTATCTATTCCACGGTCATCAGACAATATTTTTCTCAGTTATCTTCGCTTCCTCCATCAATCCATCCATCTAGGCAGCTCACTCACAAATTCATCAGTTACTCTAGGTGATACATTCAAAAGAGAAATGTGTGCTTCTTTGAGGGAAAAACAATTTCACTTTATGCGCATGAAGTGTTTTTATTTTTCCCTTCTTGTTTGTGTCGTGCTGGAGGCCAGGGGTATGTGAGATGTCAGCAAGCATCTACCCTGCTGAAATATCATTGAGCCAGCCACCACTTTTGGTCCAGACTGAAATATTGAACTAGCTCTCAGATGGATTGCCATGAAATGTGGTGCAGACATCCAGGGCGCCCTGAGGACTCAGCTCCCTGGCTCCGGTGATTCTCTTCGGGCACCACGGCGACGCTCTGATTTTTTTTCTTCTTCGTAAGAATAATGACAAAACCATTGGATGAGTTGTCATCAAATTTGGATACAGATTTTACACAGCAGCCAAAAAAAAAAAAGGAATCATTTGTAGGCAGAATTGCTGCCATTATTGTCACACATTAGACAAGGGTCAGTAATAGTGGCACAGAGGAGTAAATGGTGAACATAATTCAGGAAAAACAAGTGGCTTAATCACTCATTCAGTCAAGTCTGACCCTATTTCCCGTCCACTGTCCCTTTGCTGTTGAAGTTGAACTGCGAGTGGATTCAGCCCTCTCACTCACTCTCTTTGAGATAAAAATCAATGCTCTCCCACAGAGCTGTAATCAATAGCCTGGCTTACACCACAGCACCAGAGTGGGCTGCAGGGAGATTTCTCATTATCTGTTTGTGACAGTTCTGTTCCCGAGACTGTACATTTTGTTTGACCAAAACTAAACCACTGTCGCTTTTGGCTTTTGGTGTTTAAATAAGCAGAAACGGGTTGGTTTTATGTTGAAGAGCTGGTTCTAAAATCTAAAAGCAAAATTTCGACACAGTGTAGGAAAGTGACATAAAGCAAAGAAAAACTTGGGACTATTAGCCAAAAATGTATAGATATTTGTATTAAATCATATTTTATCACAAACAATATTTGTAGTCACCTAAGCAGTTGTTGCTTACACTACTGCACACACCACCAAAATGAATCTTGTGTTTTTTGTGTTGGAATTTCATTCAATAGCGTCAGTCAATACCGAAACAAGTATGAGCTGTGTGAAGAATGCAGGAAACTAAAGGCATATCGGCAGGAGATGGTGCAGCCCTGTATTTAGTCTCCAGAGGTCTCACCGGTTTTGTGCTAACTGTGCCCTCTTAGCTACAGCGCCGATGTTACGAGCAGCAGATGCATTACAGGTGCTCTCGCTGTGTTTTTATAACCAAGCCGGCAGCTGCATCTATGTGTTTATAGTCGCCTCATGTCAGAGCGGCTCAGGTCACCGCAGTGCAGCAGGTGTGAGCAGCAAGGACAAAAAGAGCTTGGTATTCGACAGTGAGAGCAAGCGACAGAGTAAAACGTGTTTTTTTTTTTTTTTTTTTTTTTCTATGACAGTAGCAGCAGCCAGTCGTGTGTCGCGACTTTCTGTTTTCTGTCTTTCCTGTGTGGGAGAAGTCGAGACTGTGGGAACTTGGGTATGGAGGATCTTTCACACCTACTGTGCTTCCTCCAACTATATTCTGTCTGAAGCTTACACCAGAGACACACTAGATATGTCGTGGCTGACTTTGCTGATCTGCTGAATCGCTGCTGCCGCTCGGTTTATCCCTCTGCATAAAGCTTGCAGGATGCCAGGATGTTCAGATTCTCTTCATTTTAAATTAATTTCAGAACGTCTCTGAAATGTCACTGCCTCCCCCAAGCAGCTGGGAAAATGATTTAAAAACGCATTTATATTTTAGCATGTTTGTCACATATCAGATTCAGCCTAGACATTGAGAGTAAATTGGAAAGTGTCAGTTATGTGTAATATTGGTATGATATAAAAAGAACTGTCAACAGACCGCTGCTAGACAGACTCTCTGCTCTAATCCATTGACCACTTGTAATGCGTCCAGCGTGCATCTACGTGTTTGCCGCAGATCTGTAATTTGCTGTTTACTTGCTTGCCAATGCAGCTTATTGCTTATAGATTGCTTGTAACTCTGTAATGCAATTTTAGCCACAGCAACAGTAGGTGCGGCCGCTGTGGCGAAGAAGAGCTGCTGGATAGCTATATATAGATGTATCAACATCTGTATGTAGATGTATTCTATATAATTGCAAATACGTATAATTGAAAACCACAAATGTCAACTTCATGTTAATAAAAGTTTAATGACTGCAGCCATGATACAGCCAAGTGAAAAGATTGTCTGCCTGATTTTATTTTTATTTCATTTTTTTCCCTTCAAAATGATGCATACACAAAAAAAAATAATAATAAATAGCGTAGCATGTGTGGATGTATGTCTTTGTAATGTACCAGTGGCTAGTACTCACACAGCCGTTATTCTTGTTAAATCACTTGTATTGTAGGTTTTGTACTTTTTATCGTTCCCGCTGTTGGCTGAATATCTTCTGTCCTGAGTGACTAACACAGAGATAAAGGAGGCATCAGAAGACAAAAATACACTCAGCTCAGTTGCTTTAATGTCACACAGGTTCAAGCAGCTTTGTAGTTTGGCTCTGAAGTTTTCTAAAGCTGCAGAGAAATATTTGAATTCTGGTTAACACAACATTCAGTTCATGTTGTTCGGGGCTACTGGCTTAAAGTATTGCATTCTTTTCCTCAAACTAAATGCGACTATTGTACTGGAAAAGACTGGTTAGCAATATTGAATACACTTTTTATCTAATTTATGAAATTAGATTAGTTGCATGCCAATATATCTAAATTTTGGATACATTTTTAAAACTCCAGTTGCTCTGTGGAAACTCTGTCATTTCCACAGAGCAACTTTATTGAAGAAAAATAGAACTCTTTTTTTTTTTTTTTTTTTTTTTCTACATCATCATCATCATGAGTCTGACAACTGCTGAAGTTGTGTGCCTGCATTGTGTGTGATTCAGGTGCAATCACTGTCCAATGCTTCTTATGGAATAAGAGTAATAAGGAGCAAAATAATAGATTGTGATCTAATAAATCAGTCCTGTGACGTTTGAGACTTGTGGGAGAAAGTTTATCTGCCTTTATTTGATCACAAGCATGATTTCTGATGAGGACTCATTTATAGCACAATCGTGTTGTTGATTATTTTATCTGAAAAGTTGATTATTTCATTTGAGTGATGATGATCACAGCAGTGAGAAAAGAAACGAGTGTTCAAGGGAATCAAGAAAAGTAATTGCTTGAAAGATGATATTCAGAGATGCAAGCCAAAGTCTTATATTGATGTTAAATTGCGGTCAGTTACGTCTAGGTGAAATAGGCTTAGACGAAGAAGAGGGCTTATTTTGAATTTTCCTCTGAAAATTTAACAGCTAAAATAGGCAGGTAACGTGTTGCCAGTTTTGTTGAATTAAATTAAATCTGCTTTATTCCCTGCTGCGGATTTAGCGCTCTTTTCTGGCAATCACATTCTTAAATCTCGTGAAATTATACAGAGCAAAATTTTAATCATCAGTCTGGAGAAAATTTATTAGGATGACTTCATAGGAATTTTCAATGAACCTGTAAGAGCAGGTTCAGTATCATAAGCAAAGAGAGAGATAATGTCTGACCGTAACAGTCTGTAACTGTCTCTCAACATTAACAGCATGAATATTTTAATTATCTTTATTAGCTTTGGGGGAAAAACAAGCTTTACCAGTCTATTAAAGACCCAGGAGTATTATCTAAGTAAAACACACTTTGCACATTGATGCAATGAAAATTAGAAGAAGTCTCTTCGTCACTGTGGAGAACTGACATTTCCACCTGCTCCCAGGATACTTCAAACATTACGTTCTTTATATATTCCTACATGGTTCGCGTTGTAGTGCATATGTGGGTGTTTAAATGAAGGATCAGTTGGAGGAAAAGAAAGACAGAGGAGCTGCCGTCAGACTCTCCCTCCTCTGCAGTTAATTAAGGACCTTAGCGGACGCACATGGCTTTGAATTAATTGTCTTGAATTAACTGTCCTCATTACAGTAGAAAAACTTGTCAGTTTATTTCCATCTTTTCTCAAGCTGTTTCATTTTTTTTCAATAGCACGTCACTCACCAGCTCGCTCTCTGACTGCTTTTGTGTTGTTTCTTCTCTTGACTTAGCCTACAAGTCAGTGTGTCACAGTAGATATAGGGTTAGGGTGCGCTATGGTTTCATTTGTTTCCATTGATCAGCTGAAGGTGACGGACAGAAGAATATTCTCAGAGAAAGAATAAACTCAATGGTTTGCAAAAGTTTTTTGTTTTTTTTTAAATGCAAGACAATTATTTGCCCTGAGTCAAGTTATTTTTTTTTTTACCTTGCTGTTTGCTACCTTCACCAATACAATGACCTCAGTGGATGAATGGTCAAAACTGACAGATCTCAAAAGCTTTCACTTTCTTTAACTTTGAGTACATGGTTGTCAACTCATTTATCAAATTTTCAGCTGACAGACCTAAAGTCTTGGTTCTTTACATCGCTATTTAAACTGTAAGGCACTTTGCAATTTGGTAAGGATCACTAATAATCTGGATCTGACCGACATTTGCAGGATTGTTTGGCTGTGGCAGAGGTATTCACTCCCGTCGTAGTTTGTTCCTAGCTCATTCAGCTTGCTCTGTTTGCCTCAGCCGCTGCCATTCCAGCTCTGTCAAACAGTAAGAACAGTGTTTGCACGTCTACAGCCTGTGTGAGGCTGTAATTAATCAGTGCTGCTTTGAGATGCAGGATACGGGCTAATATCAGAGGGGTCTGAATATTTTATTGCCGAATTTCATGCCAGTACACGATGTAGGCGTTAAGACATTTACCCCTCAAAGCAACAAATGTTTATGTGCTGGTGGGATAAAAAGAAATTGTCAGTTTCATTTAGTCGTGACCGTACATCCTGTGGGAACCATGAAGGCCTGCATAAAACCTGAAGCCAATCCATAAGTTACAATAATAATAGCTCATGGTCCAAGATGAGACGCTACAGAATCACAGTAGTTAGGGGATTCATCCTCTGGGCACCACGAGTGTGTCAATCAAATATCATTTTAATCCATTTTTTTTAAACATCGTGACACTTCACATTCTGTTGAAGAGCAAGGATGTCATGGAGAAAAATCAAGACGGAAAAAGTTCAAATCAACAAACTCTGGGATTCATCCATGGGGAAAATGAGTGTCTGTGCATAATTTCATGGCAAATCATCCGTCGTGAGATATTTAAATCTGGATGAAAGTGGGGGGACCAACTGACAATGAAACGATTTCTTCCTTCTTTTGCCACGACACATTCCCATAGCACAAAAGGCTAAATATCAGTGATGAACTGAGTGCTGAGAATGAGCAGAGATTTATTTGACCTCTTCTTTTTTCAACTTCTTCGCTCCCCTCAAGCATCACTTTCACCAGCACCATCCTCCACCTCCAGCAAGAACAACATCTACGCTCTGCAGTTATGTGGACTGAAATGGCCACACAACGATTTTTTATTGGTCCAATAACGCTGTGGCTTAATAAGTGTAATCTGTCCGCTAGCCAAAAGGTTAGAGCCCAGTGATATATCATCACCCCCCCTTCCTCGCTATATTGCCGATGTGTAATTGCCTTGCTGCTGGCTTAATTGTTGAGGTGTACGTGGAGATCATTTGGAAATGATCCATCACTTAGTACTGTAATAATGAGTTTCCAATGGCTGGCTGGGCTGAAGCTGCCTCGTGCACTCCCCATAGAGGGAGTTGTTGAACCAGAGAGCTGCATTGTGTGCTGTTGTACAGCAGTGTGGAATCGTAAGTTTGAGAGACCGACTGTGCGTGTGAAGGGGATTGTAGGTTAGGTTTGTTGGGTGCGTGAGTACGTGTCTGTGGGTGAGTATTACTCACTGCGGCGCTCTTAATCAAACCGAGCTCTATCCCCTTGCGTCCTCCGATTTGTAAGCACAAACCTGCATTGCATAGAAATCAGGGCAAAGTCCGTCCTTAATCCATGAAGCTGCATCACTTTACATTATTATGAGAACAGGCTGAACTCGTTACGTTTTCTACTTCTCCCATCAGTGAACTGTCAAATAAATCCGAAGTTTCCTGCTCTAAGGGTAAAAAAAAAGACACTTTAAGCATCTTGCCTCAGGGATGCCACGCTCATTTCTAAGCAGATGCTCGCCACCACAACACCGCTGCCACCATTTACATGGTGGACACACAGAGCACTCCAATTTGCAATTTTCATGTTTTAAATGTCAACCTGCAGTTGATTATGCAGTCCGCTCTGCCATTAAAGCAGCATCTCAAAAGAATTTAATGAACTTCGAGCACAAAGGTTAAAAGGTGCTGTTTTTAAAAGGCAGCCATTACCATGATGAAGAGCACACAATTTCTGTAATCAAACAAGCCTGTTGTCGCCACATGCACCCACATACAACACAGCATGGAATGTGGCCATTCGCCAAGCTGAAATTTCTGTAATGTCAATTGAGGAGTGAGATAGAAAAACAAGTTGTTGTTTTTTTTTTTTGTTGTTTTTTTTCCCCAACTGCAACTTCATAACTTGACAGTTAATGATGAACGGGATGTCAGGAAAGAAACGCCAAAGAAACACTTTGTGGGGGGGATTAGTTGATGCTGTCATTGTGAAACATCGATATGAGACCAAAAATCTCCTAAAAAAAACTCTGTATCTACGGCTTTACAATGTGAAGTAGTCTGTTGTGCCCTGACTGAAGCAATTTATATTTTCTGGATGATGCCCACATCTGACAGCCATACTGCAGTGACAGCTGCACTGTAATGAGATATGTAGTTTTGTTTACAGTGATTTATGATAATGACCCCTTGTTTTGTTATGTAGCGTTAGTAATGTTATTTTTGCTAATATTTCCTTCCACAGCAATGCACAGCATCTGCTGTCTTCACTGTGCACGGTATATGCCAGGAGATGTTCCCAGCGTGAGCTGCAGCTCAAGGTAATAAGCTTTTGCTCTCATTTTTCTGTCAGAAATGTAATTTCTTTATCCCTGAACATTTGTTACCTATATTTTGAACATAAACATATGTTGCGGTACATGTAAACGATAACAATATCTTACAAAATGGAATTTAGATTTAAAAATATGTGACATATCTTGTAAATGGAATATATCTAAATATATTTGTAGTATTTGTTTAGGGTTTTTTTTTTGTTTTTTTTTGAGAACGTGTTTTCTCTGTTTTAAATTTCACAATACGATGCTGGCATGCTAGAATTTCATTGGCAATTAGAGATAATAAAATTTAAAAAAATTCTATTTTCTCTCCGTAACGGACAACAGTGTAACATTTGTGGAATTTTATGTTTCTGAAATCTCAGTTGCATTCTCTGCTGCACAAATAGTTCTGAGCACACCACAATAAACAAGGTCACTGATAAACTTTAGTGCACAGGAGCAAAGCAGTGCATTTAGGCAAGTACACTTCAATCTTCATAAATTTGCTACCGGGCGTCAGAATGACATTGATGGTTGTTGATGCTACAGTAGACAGGCTAGTCTCATTGTAACGGAAAATGCTGATCTGCTGACAGTTTTATGCAAAACCATCTCTAGGGGTTTGCAGAGAATGGTCCAAAAAAGAGAAAATACCCAGCGAGCAGTTATCTGAGTGATCCGAAAGGCAACAGTAAATGAAAGAAGCGCTTGTTACAAGCCAGGTATGCAGAGGAGCATCTCTGAACACACAAGACGTCAGCATTTCTTGAAGCAGATGAATCACCCTGCTTTGTATCAACGGTTCAGGCTGGGGGTGGTCGTGTAAGGATATGGGGATATTTTCTTGGCAGGTTTTCAGCCCTTTTAGAGCCAATTGATTATCAGTCAAACACAGTAGCGTACGTGGGTATTGCCCTATTACCTGATGTACCAACATTTCACGGCGACTTCAAGGAGGATAATGAACAAATAGCTTAAATTATCACAAATCATGAACCAGACAGTGTGTTCACTGTATTCAATGGCCTTCTGAGTCACTGGATCGCTTCTCAATATGGACCAAATCCTCTGAGAATGGTGTAATTGGGCCAGCAGGTGTAAATAAAACCTGCAATTTCCTAAACAAAATAACTACAAATCATAGAATAAAAAAATCGTTAACTGTACCATGTAATAAAATATGAAGTGCAGTATATTCATTTATTCATTCATCTTCTGCCACTTATCCATTTCCAGGTAGCGGGGGCTGCTGGAGCCAATCCCAGCTCACTCTGGGTGAGGGCAGGGTACAGCCTGGACGGGTCGCCACACACAGAGACAGACAGAGACCAACAGCCACTCACACTCAGACCTACAGACAGTTTAGAGTCACCAGTTAACCCAAACATGATGTCTTTGGATGGTGGGAGGAAGGAATGAGGAATGAACATGCAAACTCCACACAGAAAGGCCCCAGGCCGGGAACTGAACACTCGACCTTCTTGTTGTGGGGTAACAGCATTAACCACTATGCTGCCATAGTCTGCCAAGTGTAATATATATAGAACAATGATTGTCTCCTGTAATTATATGTTTAGGTTCTCTTGGGTTTTATGTAGCTATCAGTTCCTGTTTCTCCTGGTAGGATGTTTGTAGGTGGATTTAAAAATAGCACCAGTACAGTACAGGTTGTTCAAGTTTCCACACATAAAACCTGTATTTCTGAGTTTCCACCATTTACAATAGATCTTTATTTGGCCCCAGTGTAATTTCTATACAACAGCTACATTATGGTCAAGCAACTCATCTCTCTGTACAATTAAACTGTCTCATTCCTCCACCAAAAAACTGTAGCCATCACACGAATGATTTATATCTTCCTCGTGTTTTCCCCTTTACCTCTTTGGACATTTCTGGCAGGCAGAAATTGCTTTATTATTCCCCCAGAGTCTGTCAAATCCCACGGCAGCTGCAAACTCATCACCCATCACTGGCTCTTTGTCTGAGAGGAAATAAAGTGTCGGGATTTCCTGGGTGACAGATTTGTGTAATCGTCCCTCGTCCAGGCTGGGGAACAACTCGGCGGACACATGAGGAGAGCTGAGGAGAAAGGCAGTGATAGAGAAGGGTAATGCAATAGGGTGGCAGACCGGCCTGCCTTTTTAAAGTGAAAATTGAGTTTCTTTGTGGAGAGCTTCTCAAGAAGTAAAAGTCCAAAACCTTTCTTTTTGAATCCTTAAAAAAAGAAAGTCATGCTTCCCAATCTCAATCGAAACCTCTCTTATGAACTGGTCAACAACAAAAAAAAAAGATCCCACCAGTCATTCTGGCGGTTTCCAGTAGTTCAGACCAATGCCATGCTCCGTTAGGTTGCATGTTAATGTTCATGTGACACAGCTGGACGGGAAATATTTCAGCAGATTTCCTGGTCGAAATTGGTTACAGATTGTCCCTTATCAGTTTGTCATCTGTAAAGGAATATTTCAACATTTTGGGAGCTGTGCTAGTCGTTTCCCCGATGACCGTCAGATAAGGAAATTGATACTGTTCTCGTTGCAGAAGCCAAGTTGAGGTTTTACAGGGAGGTTATGAGCCATTGGCTACTCTCTCCGCCCTTCCTGGAATCTCCACTTGTTTTCTGGCAGTGTCACATTAAGGTTTAAGATTTCCAAACGTTTTTACACTTTGGTTTTAGTACAGATTAAACAAACAACATTTCATGTTAATTAGCGGTCTCATAATGTGCCTTTGGGCCGACTCTCTACATGAAGATTGCCCCCCTCTGTTCCAGTCTCAGTCAAGCTTAGACAGCTATTAATAGCTAACCTGTCAATCTCCTAGCTTTAATTTCATATCAATTCTTATTCTCAACAAGAGAGCGTCTGATTGTTGGTATTATTTCCCAAAGGGTCTCTCTCTCTCTGGTTTGGAGATTTGTGTGCCCTCAATACTATCAAAGTGTGGTTTTGTGATTTTGTGGTGTGAAAAGGAATTGATTCAAAAAAATCGCTTTGAAAATTCTGCATTGATTATAAACGGCAGAGATAAGTGCCGGTCATCAACAATTGCGCAATGCAAATCGTAGCTGTCAAATCATATACATTTCTTATGCAGATGTGTTCGACCTTGGTGAATAGCAGGCGTTAGTAACAGTGGGTAGTGAAAATGAATATCTAAAGCTGTGCCCATGACCCCCACTGACCTCGTTGATGAGCATAGTTGTTTTCTCTTTGTTCTATGTTACTTTTTATAAGTTAAACCTTGCAGTCTTTCATTAAGAGTGGTGCAGAACTGGAATATTCTGAGTGGGTGCAATCAACCTGTCGTTTATTTTTGCAACCAACAGACAAAGCTATTGTCCATGGATGTCCCATCAGGGGGAAATATGGAAGTATAGAAACCTGACTGGCTGTTGATGGATGAAAAGAAAGAACATTTCAGCCTGCGCCAGTTTTTACCTCGGCTTGTTGTCGACCACACATCGAACGACTCTCAGCGGACAGCCGGGTTGTGGGAAATAAATAACCTGGTCCAAAATGAAATTGCAGAGAAATTGAAGGGCCAATGACCACTTTCTCACAATAGAGGAACGGCAGTCGGCCTATGGCCAACAAAAAATCAAAATGTCAAGGATTCCAATTAAAATCACATCCCAAAGCGTATAAGTATTGAAGGCATCCAGTGGAAACAAATCCTTGTAACCAGATCAGGGGATTGGCATGGATTCACTCCCAATACACAGAGATATTATCCAAGCTTAAAAACATCAGCACTCCTCATCTTCTTACTCATCGTTTTGACCCCGATTGCTCCGCCAGGGCTCATGATGGACTCCGGGAAAACTTTTGATTCCCCACATAAGAAGACCAGCTACTGTCAATAGTTCAGTGGTATTTCTGGAGATCTGAACATGCAACATCCAAACAACTATAAACAGGCACAGCTTCCAATTTCACAAAATAAAAACTGTTCCATCCCAAAGGAGGAGATGAACTAAACTAAGAGACTTTCTTAGGATTTCATTATTCGTGCTTGGTCATTCTTGATCATCTTCATTCAGTTATGTAGACATTATCCATCCAATCAGTCAGTCCTCTGACTTTCTCTTTGTCAGCTGTGGCATTTCCTGGTTGTTTTATGTTTCTGTTTTGATTGTTTGCTTTCTTTGGTCATTCTTTCCACTTTGTTCTTCCTCATCTGTCCCACATGCCAAATGGCTACCAATAATATAGTATTTTGAAATGTTTCACTTTGTCACACACACATGGTTCATTTAATGAAGTTCACGTATGGACATACTCATTTTGTCCTAAAAAAGGAATATTTTCAGCGAGGAAAACGTCAAAGCCGATAATAAATGCCTTTTATTTGCTGAATTGTGTGCAAATCATGAGCCTGTGGATGAGGCGTAGTTGGTATGCAAACATGCCAAACTGTCAAACTACATTATATCACTCAGTTTCACCATTATAACAGCCATATAATGGCCCAAAGGTTTAGCCAAATTACACTCAATTCAGGGCAAAATCAAAAGGTTAAGTCAGTGTCATTAAATACAGCTAGGCAATACACACGTGCACGCACAATCCATCCAGTAAGTGGAGACTGTAATGTAGCAATTATAACATAAGCAGTCAGGTAAAATAATATAAGTCCGGGAACACACTGGGTGAATGACGTGTGTGTGGCTGCTGCCAGACGTCGTGTTTCCCATCAGCACTCATATTAACAGGTACAGATACCAAACCCACGTATGACCTGCCAGCAAAAATAAAAAGAGAAAGGACCTGATATTATGTTGACATTGGATCAGTAATATTATTTAAAACTGACACATCCCTTTAAACTTTTCTACATCTAGGCAGAATCGAAATATGTCACGGGCAAGAAAAAAACATTCTTTCGCCATCAAGCAGTGGATTTTCGACATTTTGTACATTCATCTTCTAGAGGTTATATCAGAGGATTGGAACAAAATATATGGTGACTCAGCTTGGAGAATGTGTTGCGTAAATGGATTATAACCACAAAATCTTGTTCATCTTGATTGATTTTAGCCATTATTTTGTTATTATTATAGGAGTAATTATGCTATTAGCCTATCACATAAGACTGGAAAAACAACAGTTGAATTTGACTGAAGAAGAAAACAGAAATCTTGCAGTGTATCTGAAAATGTCACCAGTTTGATAGAAAAAGGTCAACTACAGGCTATATAGTTTATATACTGTATTGAACCACGGACTGTCCACTGTCAACATCCGGAGAAGTCAAAGTCAAACCGGAGAAGTCATTGATAAATTAATTTAATTGATAAATTAATTTGCATTGCCTTCAATTATATTTGTGTCAGAATTCTTATGATAGATAATGTATTGAAATGCAACATTTATTGTAAATCATTGTGTTTCCATCAATGTAAAAAAAGAAAAAAAAAACCTTTTCATAACTGGTCAGTATTGGTGGCGATTTAGAAACCTAATTTAATCCTGAGACCTGGGCTTTTATTTGTTATTCACATTGGTGGGACTTGTTGGCCATTTTCATTGTACACTGATCAATGTAATGCGCTTTGGCGACCGAGACAAGTGCTCATGAAAGAGGCTCACAGGTAGCAAGTTGAGTAAATTTACTAAGATGACAAAGAGAACCCAACATTTAATGTCCACATATGAGCAGGCAGGGTCTCAGGAGGGTAATAAACTATGTTCACACTTTCAACTAGCCATGAGTGAAAATCATTTTTCATTCTGGCTGCTATGAAACACAGCAATCTGAACAACAGAAGTAAATAGGACGGTTGAAATCCAGATCTGCAGTGTGTGACATCTCTCCACTGTGCTTCATATGTCTAAGAGGGGAGAAATGCAATGAAAGAGTCATATGAGTTCTGTGATGTTCCCTTTAAAGGTGAAAACTTTTGAGTGAGCCTCACCACTCGTAACAAGGTTTCAAGACTCTATTAGCTCCTGGAGGTCGTTGCCATGGCTAAAACACGGGCCGGCAGGCGCCAGGGTTCTCGCGCTGAAACGGCGTGGATGATGAGGATGTGGGTGAAGGGTTTCGTGGAGCGTTATGGTACAGGGAGAATGAGGGGGTGTTAGGAGTGGAGTGGTTTTCCTTGCAGTAGCTTGATTTCCAGAGCTTGCATATGGCAGCTTTAAGCCCAATCATTTCCACAGTGCCGTATAGTTGTTCTTTTCCAACATATCTCCTGTGAAAAAGATGCATACATCTCCTGTCTTCTCCTGGAGGGGTTCAGAGGGACTGCCTGTTCCACCAACCTGGTTTAATTACGCGATGTGAGAAGCCAGTGAGAGCTTGTTAAGCCTCTCTGATTGTTCTCCTCCAGAGCCCCTTCACCTAGCTCTCCCCCGACAATGACACTGCCCAGCATCGCACCAGCTCAATTATCCATGAAATATTCTCCTACGCGCAACCACAGATGACGCATTATGTCGACAATGACTCTCTGGTTTAGCTTTTGAGCTGTGTGTAAAGATCCTGGGATGTGGCGGTGAAAACAACAGTGGAAAGGCTCATCCACGTACAGGAAGTTCGCTGCTCTTTCTTCTTCCTTAATGAGACGACTAATTGTGAATTATTTGTTGAACGCCTTTGGCCTGTTTTCCTCCTTCTCCCTTCTCAGAGCAGACTTGTGGGCCACTGGTCACGGTTGCCATGACAACAGAAGGGACACTGGTGGAAAGTTTGCTCACCATTGTATAGATTGGCCCTATTGTTCTATTTATACTTGGAGAGGGACTTGTTCTTTGGTTCTCTACCATATGAACACAGGAAAGAAAGAAGTTTTGTTTTTTTAAAATGCATTGGGATGTGTTGTGAATGGCGTCTGTAGAAATTTGAAGGGATCCAGCGTTTTGTTATTCAGTGCCAGCACTACACTGCAATTGCAGAACTCCAGCCTCATCTCTAATTCATGATTTACCACTCCACAAAAAAAAAATCTTTTTTTTTTTCCAAAGCAATCCAGTTCTACAAAAGTGTGTGTTCTAACTCTGCGTTTCAATCAAGATAATCTTAAAATGAAAAAAAAAAAGGAGTGAAGTGGTGAACTGCTGTCAGGTGACTCAGGTTGTGCATCAGAGGAAACAAAGTAACGCTGGTGGCGGCATGAGGAGCCCCTGCGGAGCCTGTAGGAGGTTGGCTGTGTTGACAGAAGGACTTCACAGCCCATTCATCTCCTCACGCTAACGTCTGCACCACAGGACCGCCAGGCAGGCCGCTTTGGTGCCGGAACGGTCGCCGGGTTGAAACAACAGCTACACGTGGACCTTCCTCATTCAGGGGGATAAACAACAGGGCAAATGATCTTGGGAATAAACAGAAAAACACTGCTTAGGTTCGGCACACAGGAACAAATACACACGGTGACACACACACACACATCCACATACAGTGCTCTCAGTGCTGAAGACAGTCAGTGAGTTGCTGGGGAGAAGCAGATACATATTGACTTGGCTTTAACCGATTTTTAATGAAAATCTGATGAAAGCAACGTGTGAAAGCAAAGAGTCTGGGGGACTGTTTTGTCTGTTTCGGCCTTTTTAAAACATTCTCACACACCCACAACCAAACAGCCACCACTTGAGAAAACATACTACATGACAGACTTTATTGGATGCTTACATTTTTTTGGAAGACTTTCAGAGGCAATGGTCCAAACTCTAGACATGACTGTACTGAGGAGGGGGGGGGGGGGGGGTTCCTAAACTTGATAAGCTGTTGGAAAGCTCAGCATGTACCATGATGTATATGTGGGGATGAAGTGACTGTGGGATATTTTTGGATCTTAACACCAGGCTGTGAGGAGAAAATCACATTTAAAATAAGTTTAAGTCAAAGACAGGGCAAGTTCATCCAAGTGGCAACCACCGCAGCTGAGCCAAAAGTAAAAGTAAATTGGTGCCGCACTCCCAGATATTTTTGTATTAACAATGGATCAAATGATGCATAAAAAGAAACTCTTCATGCTGGTTCAGCATCAAACACCACAGAGAAATTTAACAGCTAAAGAGTCTCCCTCTGTCGTTCATTTTCTACCACTTATCTGATTGTGGGTCTGGGGTCTTGTTGGAGCTAATCCCAACCAACATTTCAGGCAAGGGCCCGACACTCTTGACAGGTTGCCAGTCTTTCTAACAAATAAATACATACAGAGATGAATGGTCACTCAAACTCATAACTACATGCAACATATAGTTACCAATCAACCTGGACATGGAAACTTGACATGCCCACTCCACACAGAAAGGCCCCAGGGCTGGGAATCGAACCCATAATCTTCTTGCTTCGAGGCAACAGCACCAACCACTGTCCCGCCGTGCTGCAGAAACTCAGATGTGCTGAAATGAGCTGATGTTGCTCCGCATGTTGTCTGTGAATGCACAAACCAAGACAAAATGTATTCAGATGTTCAATATAACTTGATGCAGTGCTAATATAACCATAATATATCAGTCTTGTCTAAATGTCAAGTTTGATTTTCTTTCCCCAAAAACGAGTGAAAGCTGATTTAAAATGCAGTCCCATTTTGATTTGATTTCCGTCCGTCTCCATTGCCGCAGGTTGCTTTTCTAAACCCTCTCATAGGACCCATAGGAGTGTCTCCACAGCAGCAGGCACACCTATCATCATCATCACCATGGTTACCATGATAAAAGTCATGCCTTGGTTTGGCAAGCTCGATTTAGGTACAAAAAAAAAAAAAAGAAAACTGCTTGGTTATGTAAAATAAGTACTTCCTTGACATTCAGCGATCTTAGTTGTCACAGTTGTAACATTGTCTTTGTTGTTATGGCGATGATAATAACATGGTTTACCTTGGTAAACTGTCACGCTTAGAAGAAACAGCACTTTGCCTCTTTCACATGGGAGTCAAACACCACTCTGCTCTGTCCTATTCCTGTCCGTCCACCACCCTGCCCCTGTCAGTCACTGCTCCCCTCATAATTACCACTGTCACTAGATGTCACCTAGCAACAAGCAAAACTAGGTTATAATGATCACCTTACCTGATGTATTTGTTCAGTAAAATTAAAATATTAAAACTAAAGTATTGCATCCGTTGTGATTATTATTGTTATTATAATTATGAATAATAATATTATAATTGGCTGATATTTAAAGAAGGCACTGAGAAAATGAATTCTTTCTCTCCTAGAGCCATTTGTCCAGAACCTTTATCCAAAATTTGACCCTGAATAATTCACTCTCATCTTTTTAATATGTATCATTCAGTCTGTTTCATCTCTGTTTGCTTGGCTGGTGAACCAAAGGGAGGTGATGTGGATTGGATCTATTTTATTTATTTATTTATTTATTTATTTATTTATTTATTTTATTTATTTTAAATGGCAGAAACATGTTTTTGTGGATGGCCCCATTCACATGCTCCTGGCTGTCCCTCCACTGGTAGGGCACAGATCCAAATCCACTGCAGGTAAACATCTGACTGTATATGCCCAACTCATGCTGTCCATCAGATAACCCGATCTGTCACTTTCACATTCAGTTGATTGCTGTTGCAGATTCAGGCCCGCAAGCTGTAAAATGGTATTGATATACAGATGTGGCTAAAATGAATGGTACTCTCACTTTTAAAATATGAAATTGGCATGGCTATGGTTTATATTTATATTTATATTTAGAGGAACTGAAAAAAAATTGTTTTGTATTTTTCATGTAACACATCACTCAGAGAATACACCAGATGAACATGCCATAAAGGAAAAATAGTGGGACCCTTTTACTCATATTTTGAAGCGCGCCCTTTGAGGAGTCACTCCAAATGAATCGTTTCTGTTCTATCAAAATCTTAAATCACTTCCCAGCTGGTAGTTTTGCTGAATCACTTGGGCCTCTCATCTTTCAGTTGGTGCCTTTTCCTGACTGCCAGTTATTTGATCCACAGATGTTGGATTGAATGAAGACAAAATTACTTTCTTCTCCTTTATTGTTGGAGCGTGTTTTGGGTTAGTGTTAGACTGGTAGAGCCACCCTCAAAAACACTAAACCTCTTACTGAAAGGTGATCAAACTCATGTCACCACTGCAGCCCACATAGTGACTTCTTCTCAAACTCAGTCTTATGGACTCATGCTGCCCTTTTGGCTTCTATGTATCCTCCAAGGATTGTCATCTGCCATTGCCGTCCATGAACACAAGCTGATACAGACGGTTTCCTGTTATGTTTCCACAATAGAGAAGGGCCCAAAGGCTAAGAGAGGGTGAGTATCCCTCTCTATCTCCAGGACTCTTCAGTACCTCCTCTCCTAACACCTCTAACTCCCCTGACATGCCTAACTCGCGTTGACTGGGACCTCTTGGTCTGATCTCTCTGATCTCTCTGCACTTTGTCTTATTAAGCAGATGCAGTACTTTGTCCATACTCCACGACTGCATTGAAACTTTAGTGTTGTCCCCCAGTTGGATTAAAATGTCTTCCTAAATTATGTTAGTGTAGTCAGGCGCTGGTGGACATTCACGTGTTTTATGGGTGTTGCACATGTGTGAGGCCCTAATGACTTATTTCCTCCCCTTAGGAATTTTTAAGTATACAGTCCCACGGCTGTTTCAGCGACATACACAAATTTCAGCACATATAACACGCGTTATATGTACAAATATAATAAGTCTTCATCTTGATCTGTTTTATTCATAAATCAAACCGCTTGAATGCCTTCTGGAAATGTAATGTCTGACAGCATGCAGCTTTAACAAAGAGCTGTGGGAAAATAGACCCTTAAGCTGCCCACTGTTTGGCTCAGGAAAGGTAACAGTTTATCAGAGCCTTTTTAATTGAATACAGCTGCTCATGGAAACTGAGTTGATATGAGAGCCGAGAGAGAGCCAAAACGGTGACTTTCTGTCATAAGAACTAAACAATGGACCGAAACTTGCGAAAACTTTCACATCACACGTGATAAAATAGCGACTAGGAGCCTCAGCCTTGATTGTTTTCGTTTTAGTCATGTCACCTCAACTCAACCCCGGCTCTGCTCTATTGTCTTGCTCAATTTTGACTTTTGGATGGGAATATATAAACAGATATGCGATGAAGGCATAGGGGTGGTTCTAAATCTAAACTGTGTGAGTCAAAGCCAAAATCTGGAATGTAATTTGGACGAAGTAAAAAGGAGACAACCCTGAAGGTCAAATCTTTGCTGAAGCTGCTGAAATGACATCTATTACCAGAGCTCTGGAACACATTACCTGTTCTGCTGCGGGAAATCAACTTGTTTTAGCCACAGATAAGTTCCCTTACTATCAAGTCTACCAAATCCCAAACTCTCAACCTCTGTTTTGTCAGAGAAACTATCAAAGAGCTCATCATTAAAACCAGGTCCTTGCTCATGTGGAGTGATGCAAGATCACTCCACACTCATTTTTATCCTGTACAAGCGAATAAGAATTGATATCTTTGGTGATGAAATTTGATCATTTGGCTCAAATAAGGAGCTCTATTTCTCGTTGACGTCAGAGAGGGAGAGCATGTGCACGCTTTGTTTGCTTTGATGATGATGTTGCTCCCAGATATAAATATGAATCTATCCCCAAAAGTGTAATTGAAAGTGAGCATGAGCGTTTGAATCGTACCACTGGTCTCACTCTGCCACACTAATAAGCTACAATTCAGCTTTGATGTGGAAGTGTGTCACTTCCTGTGGAGAGGAGCAGAGAGAGGGACTTTCACTCTCTCATTCGCTTTTTTATCTCTCCGCAGACAGATAGTATCAGTTTATCTGTGAGATCTGAAGTGGCACACACACATGCACGAACACTGTACAGGAAAATATTAATCACCACAGCACAGAATAATCAAAGTGTCAGTTCTTACTGTAGCTAAAGCAGAGGTATCCATAATTAATTGATGGCAGATATGCCACATGGGACGTGCGGCTTTCATGACAAACTGCCAAGCAAAAAGTGAAGAACAATAAGATGGCGGTATTAAAGTCATCACGGGAAATTCATTTTTCATTCCCTCTCAGGGTTCCTCTCATCTGACATATCCGTCCGCCTGTCAGTCAGCCTTTTCCACGCCCTCCCTCCTCAGCATTCCTCCTCATTAACACACCTTTCAAATGCGATATATGGATGACATTTAAATATAAATCACCAGCATTAACATTTATAAACATGAGGGTTTTATGATGGCTTGATAATGAGGTGTTATAAATCCCAGGGCAGCAGTTCATGGTGCTAGCGGACGCATAAAATGCTGCAAGCACTTTTAACAAGGACGCTACAAGACATGGCTGCACCTTGCTGTCCCACAGAAGCATCTAGGATCCAGTGAAGCCACTAGATGGATGATTTATGAGCTAATGCTGCTAGTAAGAGACACACGCAATGGATTTATATACTGCATGATGTACATACATGAGGTCAAAAGTATATGGACACCCTATTGATGTTGTTGCTGTTTTTTTATCAACATAATAGAGTTGCGTTTTAAATTAACAATTTTTTGCACATTTAACGGGACTGCATTGACATTTTCCTTGTTTGCTTCTGTGTCTCAAACCATGATTAATGTGTCTATGGTAATAAGTCAATTCAAAGCACATGGTTAAAATTCAGGGAAGATTGTGACTTTACTATGCGACACTTTTGTCAGACATCAAGGACACACACAGTGTGTTTTGATGAGGAACAGTGATTGCAAACACAACTTTTGTTTACAGGCAACCTCTACAATGCTCTTTTAAATATTGACAAAGACATCGGATCTGAAACATCAGATATGATGTGTTCATTGTTCTGGAAAAAGCCCCAGTATTAGGTTTTGTTCATCAGTTGTCTATGCTCACAGACAAGATTTCTCTTCAAAACTTCAACAATTTTTTCAGATTTGGCACAAGCATCCACTTGGACTAGATGATGAACTAAGAAGAACAGTTATAGCTTTTACAGTAATTATAATAATTATTATTATTGCTAGAAGTAGTATTAATAAATAGATAGATAGATAGATAGGAAAACAGCAGCAATGGAGTGCAGGTTGAATGATGCTTGTCCAAGGAAAGCCATTAAGCACTGGGTCAATAGTGGAGGACAAGCAGCCTGAGTATTGAACTGAACAGGACATCGAACTCAAGGCAGATGAGGCCGCTGAAGACTTCTGTTTGGCAGCACTTTATTCATCTGCTGCAGTGTCTTTTCATTAAGCACTGGACATTAAGCACTGGACACAAAAGTTGATCTATTGATTGTCTCTCTCACAGTCTCAGTATGTCAATCTGTCTATACCCGAGTTCCTCTGCTGTCAAAAGGTCCTCTACGTTTCAGAGTTTTTGACAGTAGCGTGAAATCAAAAACTCGCGTCTATGATTATGGGAACGACATTGGTTTTGCCTATTGATCACGTTGCCGCCTGGCTTGGAAGGAGATGGGCTCGCCCTGCAGCGACATTGAGACCATGTTTTCCATTAGCAGATGATGAAGCTTTGCCCTGAAGAAGTTGTCAGTGATGCTAGTCTGTCTGATTTCTGTTGCACCTCAAGTCACATTTGAACTCTTGTTGTGAATACGCTACAGAATAAAAGCTGCACTCACTCAGAATTCTCTCACAGTGTTGATGGTCAGATCAGCAGCTGTAGTACGTTACAGACCTGTATGTCGGTGCACTGTGTCTCAGTGTTTCACGGGACACAATAGCAAGCTTTCTGCAGGCGCAGAACAAAGTCAGTCTTCTGATTATTTTAGCTGTCGAAACTGCACATCAGCCACGCAGGCAGGATGTGACCCAACCTCACTACAGGTTTCTAGGTTGGTCTACTAATGCCTGGATTTGAACCAAACAACAACACAGAATTCAGCTGAGGTGAGGCCCTGTCAACCATTGGTTTCAAAGCCTCAAGTTTATAATTTATCCGTCAGTCATCTCTTAAAAGGACATCCAGACTAAACCATAATTTGAGGAGAAGGCGGAGCTGAGGAGGAGTGATGGTGGGATTTGACCCGCTCTGTTGTGATTGTGTGGTACAGTCACACTCTAATCTATGCCCTGCTTGATGGTCTATTTTCCTTTAAATGGGGCCATTTTAAGAAACGCTGAATTGAAAAAGACTTTGAACTAGAGACTGATATTATTAACGCATGGGAACCATTTAGGGAGCGAGTGAATGTATGTAGAAGTAGAGCCTTTTTCCCATAAACTTCAGTGAAGTCTGACTTCTTTTTAAAATGTGTGCAGCCGCCCAGTGTCGGTCAGTAGATAAAATGCAGATTTAAGGCTGTGAAGTATGGTTTCGTTTTCAGGACTAGAGTACATCCAGTTTTAGACACAGTCTGTAGGTGAGTTAGGAGGTTAGATAAGGATTCTGCCTGGTCACTATCAGGTGGTATTTAGCGATGCAGCATTATGAGCCACACACGCATTGCTTTTCAAACGGTGCCTGAAGGAATGGGTTAACATTTTGTGAAATGCTCTTCCTTGCAGAGTTTTAAATGATAGATTGATGCTGCTCAATGTAAAAACTTCTCCTGTTTTTGAGCTGTTTGGAGCCTCATAGATCGTTGGTTGTCATTGTTCAACTAGAAAAGCTGTTTCCTGTTTAAAACACACTTATGCTAAGTGAAGCTAATGATGCTAGCAGTATATCAGGACTTAGTCTTTTTGTCTTAGTCTCAATAAGAAACCAAGTAAGCGCAGACGTGTTTATTAAATATCTGGGTTAGCATGAAACAGGTAAAACATGACTAACATGTGATATAATATTATATATTATGTAATTATAATTTACATTTTACATTATAACATCGACTGCTCAGTCAAAAACCCAAACATGTTGAGACACCCACCCGGGAAAACCGGGAAAATTGGCGTATTTTCAAATTTAATATGCTGGTGCCAGTGACTTTATTTGGCATTTTTCCATTTTTTTTCCTCCATCCCAACATAAGGGAGTTGTAAATCAATTTGTACTTGACTAAAAAAGTCATCAACAGACTCTTGTAAATGATTTTGTCTCCTAATAATGTGCATGTGAGGGGGTTAAAGGCACGTCTGTAAATTTGAATGACTACCATTAATCTATACAGTCTAAGAGCTCTTCTTCAGATCAAGCAACCAACGACGACACATGAAATTAATGATTAATAAATCAGAAGGTCAAAATCCTTGTGTTGCCATCATAAGCATTGTGTATTTTGATATGACGTAGATTGTGTTTGACGCCTGAGAGGCTCAGCATACCTTGTTAGTGGAAAGCTGTCTCCACATTAGCACCTTAACTTATTTAATGAATCACGTGTAAAACGAATTTCAAAAGGAATCAATACAGACTATTTTTGTATTCCGCTGTTGATGTGTTTTCCTGTTCCCCTTTTATTCTTCTTCAGAAGCTTTGTGTGAGGATCAGTGTGTGTGGAACAACACTGATAAATGTAGGCAGTAACAACGTAAGATAAAGGTCCTGCAACGGATAAATGTTGATTGTTAAATGAACATAAACTAGAAGAAATGCTTTCAAAGATTTTCCCATGTTGAAAAATCCACGATATGTGGGGACTAATCATTAGAATTAATTTTTTTTCTTTCTTTCTTTTTTGTCACATTCTGCCCCACTGTTCATTTTGTTTTTATGGGACATTCTGTCTGTTTTCAATGGGTGCTCAATGCTGCTGTTTCTACTAATGTTTCCACTGCTGTCTATTACTACTTCATCATACTCGCTTAAGTGCACTCTTACCAAGTTTAAGAGCAAGGTCTCAGCTCTTCAGTCACAGTGATGCACAGGACAGCACTCTTGAGAGGGTAAATGTATTTGAGCTCTTTATGTCAACACCTGGGCAGAACGGTGGCATAGTGGTTAGCCCTGCTGCCCCACAACAAGAAAATCGAGGATTCAGTTCCTGGGCCTGGAGCCTTTTTGTGTGGAGTTTGCATGTTCTCCCTCTGCCTGCATGGATTTCTTCCAGGTACTCTGGTTTCCTCCCTCCATCCAAAGACAACATGTTAGTTGACTACCTACCACTGATTAGTGGTAGAAGATTAATGAATTAATGAATGTCAACACCTGCTGTGTATCTTTATAGATCCTGTATCTACTGATTACCTCAATTACGCAGCTTGTAGGAGATGACGTGGTAAAAATGTGTCTGTGTATGTGTGTGATCTAGGATGTCTCTAAAAGACATATGAACATATTAGATGATGACTATACCATGCGTTGCTGCCACAAACCTCAGAACTAAAGAGCTGTGTGATTCTGACAGGAGAATAATAATGATATGCAGCTGCTGTCTCGCCACTGACCTGGATTGAAACAATGCAACTGCGACACAGAGGCACTCAATCCTCCAGTGCAGCAGGTTCTCTGTTCAAACATGTTATGTCTAATCCTATTTGTCAACAGCAAAGACAAACTTAGGTTTCAGGGTCGTGGCGTCGAACATCATGTTCAAACATCAAGATGGCAGCCACTCGGGATGGCTTCACGCACATTAACAATGTGTATGTGTGAGATTTATATGTGTGTGTGTGTGTGTGTGTGTGTGTGCGAACACAGACCCATAGGTCAGTGCAGTAAGTGAGTGATGTGCTTTGGACTGTCAGTATGAGTTACTGTAATAACAAATCACAACCAAATGCCCCATGCATACAAACGTTTTTAGTTTCTGGTGAGTTTATCCCCTTTCTGCAACAGAGGCTTCCACATGGAGTCCTCTTGTCTTCCTTCTGTGGCAAGTCAGACTTGAATAAAGCATATTTACAGTGTCCTTATTGTTTATCTTTGATGCTGAAGCACCCTCTCTCTGTCAGCATGACTCTTGCGTCATTCTCTTTGCTTAGGCTTTGATTCGCATTTAACAAGGTTATCGCCAGACATTATTGGTATTATAGCTTTATGACACATGGTATGTTCAGTGGTTTTCATTATTGATGCTTATTTAAGGAAAAACCACTAGATTTATCCTCTTGGCTGGTCACAATGCCAAAATCTGTGTAAAGAAACATCTTAATGAGAAACAGACCTGAAAAATGGAATTTTAAAGCATGCTGGCCATGAATGATGATCTTTGGTCAAGATTTGTGTGAATAAACAACCATAACTCACCAAATTATGTGCTAATCTGCTGTAGAAGCCTGTAGTTATCTCCCCACAGAGACAGATTAAAGCTTTGGCCTAGCTTCTTCTTTTTTTCTTTTTTTTCATTATCCAAGTTTATGAAAAAATTTTAAAAATAACAATAAATGCTGTTCTCATTCAGGACAGACCCCCCCCCCCCCCCCCCCTCCTTACCCTTTAATTTGTTTTTCTTTGGCTGAGGCACGCATATGATAGGACACAGAGCCTTTGCATGACCTTCGCAAGCATTCAACTCATCTGACTTTGATGTGTAAAGCAAACAAATCAATGGCCGCTGTGCTTTAAATTTTGGTGTAAATTACAAACTCAAATGAGTAGAGCTTTAAATGAACAATGGCAAGGTGCAAGAACCGCGGCTCCGACGCAACAGTGCCACCTACTGGTATGTTTTGTGCTTGTGCATGTGTGTTTGTGGGTGTGCATGTGTCTAGTGGAGTAAAGAAAAATTATGTCATTTCCATTCACGAGTGCTCGTGTGCGTACGTGCGTGTGTGTGTGTTGCCTGTGTGTATTAATAGATCCTCTACAGATGTGTTTGAAGGCATGTCAAATACTCTGCATTGAATAATAATGTGAAAAAAATCAATATAACTATAGTTTTCTATCTTAAATAAAATCATTTATGCTTTTTCCTTTATTGCCAGATCCAGAGGCTATGAATATCAAAATACTTGAAATATCTCCTCCATCACTAAAATGACCATTCTCAGTGCTGTGGAAGTTTCATGCTGGAGCAAAACGCCGGTAACTATAAGCAAAACACAAGTTTTTATGAACTCACACTCAATTTTGAAGACTTTCTACACAGTTATATCTTCCTGCAATGGCCATTCAATGTATTTGCATTCAGTACTTATATATGCATGTGCGTAAGTACCAAGATAAATAAAGGAAAGTGTTGCACTCGTGTAAGAGACCGCAGCTGTATCTCATCAGTAAAAGGTACATTTCCCCACATTATATTTGTTCAGTCTGAAAATAACTATCATTATGAAGGTGTGTTTGTTTGTCACTGAGGTTGGCCTTAATGGGTCAAGTACAAATTTTTAGGTTAAATATTTACAGTCACTTCGTTCTTTTGCCCTTCATTTGCAGTAGCTTTCTCATCAGAGAACACTGAAGTTATCGATGCAGTTCTCGTTCCTACTGTTTCCCCAACACATGGAAATTAAAATCAGACATTGGTTTAATGAGGAACTGTTTTGTTTTGTTTTTTTTTTTTATGGGTTGTTGACTGACCCTCATCAGATTAACTTTAAATGTCAGCACAGGGAAGCTTGGTCAAACACAAACAGAGGCTAACTTTAGCCAGCGTTAGCTAAATAAAAAAAGATGTGGAAATATCAAAACAGGGAATTTTTACTGGGAGTCATATTGATCTGTTTTTGGAGAAGCTCTTCTCATAAATAGCTTCTGATCTGAGCTAACACACACAAGATCAGTCTGTCCACTAAACTCAGAGGCCAAACTGATTTATTCTCATCCTATCTAATATAGTAGACACTCATATTGTATATAAAAATCTAGTTTTGAGACAAACATTATTTTTCTTACGTGTTGCCAAACAAATACCTTTTCAGTTGTCTCTGTCGTATCACACTGCACGTCGTTCTCCACATAAAGACAGAGAGGACATGGAAATGCTCGGATTCACATGGCCTCTCCTGTTTATGAGTTAATCTGTAATTGTGAGCCCAGTGAGGAATGAATAGGAGAATACGGCCGTCGATGGCAGCAGCAGCAGCCAGCTGCATCCTCCTAACTTCTTTAGGGTTGCTGCCCAAATCGGACCGTTGTGTCTTCATCCATCAATGTTACGGTAACAAGGGGAATGCGTACACGACTTAATGCCAGCAAGCAGGGCACGGTTTGTTCCTCTAGTTCCATTTACTGGGCCCCAGATAAATGATAGCGTTGATTGATTATATCACTGTATCATGTTGTGCCATGATGAAAAACGCCTATAGAAGCCAGACTACAGAGGCTATGTTTGCCATGAGGGGGATGTGTTATCATGCATCTAACTTTTCATGACTTTTGTACTTTGTTGTCTTCCGCTATCTTCTTCCCAGTTAATCTGATCTCCATTGAGAGTTAAATTATTTAAACTCTGGAGAATTACTCTGATAAGAGTTCATCTGTGCAGGTTAGAAGAGTTTTTTTTTGTTTTTTTTTTTACTGCGCTGGCACATTTGTTTTCAAGTGGGATCCACCTACATGAATTGACCACAGAGCGAGGTCAGTTAAAGGGTTATATTGACATTTAATAGCCAGCAATTAGTCATGCTGAAAAAGGCATTGGTCATGAAAATGACCTAAAAGCATAAAGTCATGGTTTAGTCTAATATATTGGTCATTCTATGAGCACTGTATAAAAACATAAAGGTCTGAAACCTGCAGGAAGGCAATTTTTACTTGGGCTACTTACAGTAGAGGGAGGAGAAACAAGTTATGAGCACAGAGTTTATTTTGTTTATTCACATTCACTTCATACAGACAACAACACCGCTGTATTAGTAATTGTATTCATAAAGACTCTATTCCAATATTCAATCTCCTTTTAGTTCTGGTTTTCATCTCTCCACAGCCTCCTGAGGGAAATATCTGGCTCTTCAGCTAGTTGTTGAATTTGTCTGCACGACAGGGAGCTGAAAGTCATTTATTAGAACCTGATCGTTAAAAGTATCCACCTGGTGTGGCAGGACAGGATGCGGAGAACCACAACAATAATTTTGCAAACCAAAAACAAAAGCAGCACAGCTGAAAGGGGGCAGAACGGCACTGAAGGAGACTGCATGATTGGGTGAGAATTTTCTACGGGTCTGTAATTTCTAGCAACCTATTTATCTATCAACAAGATGGCTTATCTCCGCAGGGTCACGAGGGGCTGGTTAAGGCCAGGGGACACTGTGGAAAAGGTTATTAGTCTATTAAGGGTTGACACAGAGAGACAACCAACACTTCAGAATTGCCATTTTTAACTAAACATACTGTCTCTGGACTGTGGGAGGAAGTCAGAGTGCCTGGAGGGATGGAAATGAAATTTACACTAGACTATACACTATGCACTCTATGTACTTCAGTGCAGCTGTTAGTCTTTAGCGCTGGCTGATAGCCAGAGGGTTTTCTGTGTGCACCATAGTTAGTCCAGATGTGGAAGTAGAATGCTGTCCGTCAAACTGTACATGGACCAGACTTAGACTGGGTGTGCACTGGGCCAGAAGAAACACAGGCGAATACAGGCAAGGTGTATCTTCCTGTCTGGTAACCCATGCAGAAATGCAAACCCCACACAGAAAGATCCCAGGCCTCAGGTTCAAATCCAGAACCTGTTGACTGTAAGGCGACAGAGGTAACCAGCACCCAACAAATCATGTTACATGAACACCCTCAATGTGCAATTTTAAGTAACATTAACAGATTTGTTGTAATTTGTTACTTCAGAATGGCTGCAGTGACTTTGTGCCTGTCTTTCTAACATTATTCAACAACCAGACAGCAGAGATGCAGTAGAAATACACTTTGCCACTTGAACTCAGAGAAAGTCAGCGGCATGATCACAACATATGACAGCTGCTGAGAGAACAAAAACTAATTTGCAGGCGGCCCTTCCGTCAGACTGCAACAGCCTGCGCTCTCAATGTCACATATGTGTTGAACACTGGAATAGACAATGTGTGATGTCAAAAAACCTGAGAACGCCCGGTTATCTCATTACTTGGTTTTTTCTCCGCCTTTGTCTGTCAGTCAGTCTCACAACAGTGTTACGCCGTTTCTCCTGCCATCACAGCCGACAGCAGGAAGCACGTGAGACAGCGTGAAGCTAAAATAGCCGGCATTAGGACTCACACACGCTCAACCTGGCGGTGTATGCATTATAGATGCCCACTTCACAATGTGTCACATCGTGTCTTGATTTGCATTGGAGCGCCACGCATTTGATCTTCTTCAAGCAGGAATAATAACCAAAGCAGGGAGATCTGAGAGATTTTCACCAGTTGAAGACGGAGAGTCGTGGAGCTCGACACTAATGAACACATCTTTGTGCGGAGGCTCAAAAATAATGTTGAGTTTGTGGATGGGTTGTGGGGGGGGGGGTTACTACAGTGCAGACACAACTTTGCCTATAATTGAAGCATAAGGCATGTTACTTGTAAGTTGCCTTTACAGTGTTCGGCATGAAATATACATTTGTGAAATGTACTTTTTCAGCATGCATAATCTTCTATGCCTCACACACAGCACATCTGTAGCGTATTGTAGCAATTCTATCATCCAATTTTATGCTGTACATCTTGGTAGGTGGGCATGAAAGGTAGAATCTCCCAGCATGCATCAGGGCCTTTTCAACAGTACATGCATGTGCAGCGGCTCTGGCTTTGTGCATGTCGTGACCGGCTCAAGGCCAAACCTCCCCGTCTAATGACACTGAGCAGAAGTTCATGTTTTTTCCATTTCCATTGTTCAGCAAACAATCAGAGCTTGCCACGATGTCAACCGACCAAACTTTAGAATCTGTTCATCCCTTTCCCACTGTCAGCACAGATGTCTTCAGGCCTGGCTCTTCATCCTTAATCTTAAATGATCAACAAAGAAACTCAAGAAAGATTCATTTTCTGCATTTCTTTCATTTCTTTGGTTCCCGCTTTTTTTTGTTCATCCAAATAATGATTGCGGTGAAGTTAAATAACTCATAAAGTCTGTCCCGGTAGATGAGGCTGAATTCATTCCAAATCATGATTTCAACAGCAGAAGAAAATGATTTCCCAAATAAATCGTAGTTTTGCTTGGTTTTGCTTGAATGATAAAGACATAGCAGAGCTAGTTTCCATCACGTTCTGATGACCACAGCAAAGCAGTGTGCACCGTTTGCTGGGACTATTCACAATATAACTGTGCTCCTCTTCAACGTGTGTAGATACTTGGCCACTGAAGTGGTCATGCTGACACTTCAGCCTCCCCCCATTGTTTTAATGAAATATTCATTCTGCTTTGAGCAGAACAGGTCAATCTAACTTCTCAACAGTCTGGCTTTTTTCTTGGTCAAATAGGCAACCATCATTGCAATCTGCTGTAGGCTGTACTAATATGCAATAATATGAAAATAGCATTCTGGTAAGATGTGATTATGGGCCACTGTCACGGTCAGTCATGAATGCCTTGATGCGTTTTTCACCCATGCAAGTTCATACAAAGGGTGCCCAGGATAAAAAACAATTGTGCCTGCTTTTACCCTATAATGCTGTTCCTATCATATCTCATACATACATTTATGAGACCATCCCATTGGCAAAACAAAAGAAAAAGAAATGGAGAAAATAAATGGCAACTTCTTGAAAAAAAGTAAAGGTGCAGATATAAATATACAAATGTTACAGATGGCCAAGGAGAAAACTTCTTGTTACTGCCAGAATTGGGTGTAATGGCCGATGTAATAACTATGATGGAAACAAAAAAAAGCAAATATGTTTTTTGTTTTTTGTTTACATTTTGTCAAACGTCAGATTGAAAAAAAAAAAAAAAGATATCAAAATTTATGTCCATTATTTCCTTGGTCAGGTATAAAAGGGTTAACTTTCAACTCTGAACCTTTTGGTGCATGGGCTGGTGGCTACACAGAAAACTGAGAAGCAGGGGAAAATGACTATTTCACCACCTTCGGCTCATTAGGACGTGTTATTCTATCGGTCCAGAGCTCTGATTTCACCCGGAGCATGGGTTCACTGTGGCACGTTAGTGAACCCGAGGTGAACGGTGCTAACGAACTCATGCTAGCCAAACACAGATGGCTTGCTATTATTTCTTAGCCTAAAGCTACAAGCTACACTGCTATATAAATGCAAGGTTTGTGTTGTTAAAGATAGTGTTTCCAGTTCATTTATGTAACAATAACAACAAAGTCTTCAAAACAATCCAGGTTGAATTTAGGAACTGGGATTTAGCTGGGAAGATGCTTGGAAGACCATTAATTATTAAATACATGCAAAGGCAATATAATTGAAAATGTAATGTATAACAATGTATCCGAAATTCCCCACCAGGTTGACTTAGAGAGTAACTCCCTGACTCCCTAAAAAATGCCTTACGTTTCAGTAACACTATATAATATATGATCTCTTGGAGAGAAAAAAAGAAAACGCCAAAGTTCTGATTTTATCGTTAAAATAAGCACCTTGATAAGATAAGATTGAAACTGAGAACAAAAACTTTGTCTGCCTAACAGTGGTTCGCTCTGAAACAAGTCAGTCTTTAGGGGCTTGTTTTCAGTTTGAGGTCACAGTGAGTCAGGTAGAAATATGATTTTAGAGAGAACGAGGAACAAAATGTAAGACTATTTGAGGACATTGCGTTGCGTTGTTTACCAATCTGGGAAAACCTCACCTCACTCCTTCATACTGACCAAACAATGACTGTACCATTAGTTGTGCATATATAATAGTCCTTTTACTACAGATTGAACATTCTTGACATTATAGAAAACAGGATTGTAAACCATGCCGTTTGTTGTTTGTGTAGCAGATTTACTTTTTATTTGCAGCTGGTGCTGTTTCTCTATTGATTTCTGCACGCCATGACAACAGTGTTAAGGGATAAGGGAGTGAACTCTTTTGTAATTATTCTGCACCTCAGCTCCAAGTATTGCTGTGCCAAAAAAAATTTTTACTGCACATTTCAAGCAAGTCTCAAGTGCCCATTTACTGTTTTGTGCTGCACGGAGAGTGGAAGCATTTAAAAGTAGGTGAAAAATAGTACATGACTTTGTATATATGTGTGTAATCCTAAAATGCCTATGCAGGCTGTACACAGAGGGCCAATCAGCTGAGAAATGAGCAGAAACAGTGCAGATTGGGGTCCATTTCTCCACAATACTTGAGTAGAATGGAATATCAGCCCCTCTGAAGAGCTACCCACTCTGTGAATCACACACTTCGAACTCGCATCCTCCACAGAAGTCAATGTGTGTGTGGGCACTGACGGGAGACAAAGTATGTGTGCAGTGATTGTGTAAACACCTCTGCCGCCAACTCCTCTGTTGACAGGTCAAAGGACGCAGAGTCATGTGAGGCTGATGTCCACCAGGTTACACATCCTCTCTCTTTCTGTTGACTCAGCGACCATGTCAGGCTTAGGTCATGAACCCCCAACATTTAGCTCCCATATACCTCAGAGTGTTTTCTTCCAGCTGACCCACATGACTTTATTCATAAAGAAAAATTAATCTAAAAAAAAAACAAAAAAAAAAAACGAAACTCATTTAGAATTTATGAACAAATCAGGGGAGCCTGAATGAGATTTGAGAAAATAATACGCCGCTAAGAATGAAGTGTGAAACTGAATACAATTATTTAATCACACTGAAAAACAGTCAGTGCAGCCTTGTGGGGTGCCCGTTGAGGAAAAGTGGGAAGTGTCACTTCAAACTGTTGAAGCTAAAGGATATTTTCAGTCTTCTCGAGGAGCACAACCATAATCTGCAGTTATTGACCACTAAATAAGCCCAAGAAGAAATGTCTCTCCTACTTTTGTTTGAGGATGACTACCCAGGACGCACCAGAGAAATCAAAAAGTTCTCAAAAGCCGTTGGTAATGCCCGTTTCCTTCCCTGTGGCCTCCAGGGAGCCGCCAACAGAGATGGAAAACTTTGTTGATTACAGCAGCACACATCTATGATCACAGAATATCGCCAGCGTCTGAATGACTGGAATATAGCAGTTAATTAACAGCTTGTCTAATCAAGTTAAACTCTGAGAATCAGGAATATATCACTGCTTGTTTTAAGATCCAATCAAAATTTTCTCATCCAGGTTATTCTGATCCAATCACTGACGGCCAAATATTACCTCTCCTGATGCCACTGTACAGCAAGGTGCCCTGTTCAGCATAAATTGTTCGAGTAAGTGTGCCAAAGAGACTGCTCATAAAGCTGGATGGAACCTTTGTGATATCGCTGCGTCAGTTTTTCAAGAGCAGTTTTCGTGAGTGTGAGCCATCAAGTGCCATCATGGCAGTGCCTGGCTCATCTGAAATCGACAAAGAGGTGCAACCAAGACTTTGGTTCATGCTGGATTGAGTCAAACCAGTCAGTCAAAGTGGCGCACTTTTAACTATGGTCCGCTTCAAATCTGGTGAGTTATAGAGTCGATCTTCATTCAGTGGCAATTCCTCCTTAAGTGTTGGGTTTATTTTTCAGCCCATGGGTTTGCCACTCCATGAACTCTAACTGCACCTATGAATTAATCTATGAAGACTCTATATGAAGACTCAGAAGAATATTTGATTCTTCTTACCCCCAGGGTCAGTGAATACATACAGTACATTGGTCGACGACGTTATTATCGATATAGCGCTCCACCTCTGTTGTCTTTCCTTGGTCGGGCATGCCGGTCATCGTGTAGGCGTTGCCCCTTGTAGGGCAGCATGACAATGGTTGCGTGCTTTTGCACGTCGCTGTGGACTCTGTATTGATCCATCCTCGATATCAAGTCCGCTCAAACTGTGGTGTTCCCGTGCATATTGAAGTCTGCCTAATGTGTCAGCTCACATTCAAAGTTTTTTGGTTTATTTTATTTATTTTTTTTTTATTTATTATTTTTTTTTTTATTTCTTTTATTTTAGGGTTTGTGTCCCTCCATTGCAATTAGACATGGACTTGAACTTGTGAAGTAGACCCAATCATTAAGGGCCATGGCCAGGTCAGGGCTCAGGTCCCGTACCATATTTTATATTGTTCTGGGTTTTGTTAGCACAGACTGTTTATTTCAGCTGCAGCCTCATCGGGTCAGTTAAAGTCAACTTTGAAGACCGTACCAGAGTAGTATTGCTTGGCTATGCATGGTCACACCCATGTGGAGGAAACGCTTGCATGCTGCATTGGCCTGAGTCTGATTTAAGTTGCTGTAGCCCAAGGTGGAGAACAGCTGGCTGTGGGTCTCAGCCCAAGTCCCCACAGACAGCATGGACAGAGCGATGGAGGTGGGAGTGACAAGAAGATGTTCTTTCCAGCTGCAGCCTTGGCATTCGAATGTTTGCAGAGGGCAAAGGCAAAGTCAGATTTATTAGTAGACAGCTTGTGGCCACTCAGCTCGTCCTAATGTGGGGGTGGTCAGCCCAGGCCACAGCCAAAATCAGTGACACAAGTGCACACCTCACAAAGACACCACACATCTTCAAAGGCTGTCTGGAGGGAAAGGGAGGGAACTTGTTCGAACGTAGACATTTAATGTGATGGACGGAAGGGAAGAGACTGACAGCAGGTGGCGGTTCAGCGTCAGAACAGTTTTTAGAAGATGCATGTCCATGATATCATCCTACTTCTAAACACGAGGCATCGAAGCTGTCGGACACCTTGCCAGCTTCACTGCAAATGAAATGTATTCCAAATGTCATGTAATTTATGCATTTACATCTGCGCTCTCAAAAAAAAAAAAAAAAAACATTCTGCATATTAGGCAGTGAGAGCCATTAGTCATACCGTTGGCGTCCCCTTCGCTGCTGTTTGGCAGATATTTCACCATTACGTGCAATAGAATTTCAAATACAAGATGGCCAGCTGACAGCTCTATTAAAAATTAACAAGGATCAGCCTTTTTTTTTTTTTTTTTTTTCATCATCATTATTGATGTAAGACAACTCACCGCACTCAACACGGGCAAAAGACTGTGGTAGGTTTACAATTAGTATGCTAAAATATTATAAGGGGATGCTAAGAAACATAATGCTAACACAAGGGGACCACTATAGCTGCGGGGGGGATTCCTATTATTTCAAGAGCACAGAGGAAAATAGGCTTTTCTTTAATAGCGCACACTGCTAATAGCGTTTCGTTCCTCTGCTGTCTGTGTCTGTTTGACCTAAGGTAAGGCTGAGCTCCACACACACACACACACACACACACAGTGAACACCAGGGGAGAATACATTACTGCATTGTTCGTGCAATAAAATGCTTCCCAGTAAAAAGCCAATGGGAGTCACTCATCAAAACAGCAGTTAAATGAACTTGCAGAGGAGTGGTAATTTGTATGTTCAGCTTTGTCTGCAGCCTCCCGTCCACCGCCAGTATGTGTTAGCCATATCAGAGTTGTTAGGTTAAGAGTAAATCGCTATGAAGATGCTGAATGAAAGCTGACTGGATGTAGCCTGGCTGTTTAGCTGACACAGCAGCCCCTCCTCCATCTGCTCGTGTTACCTGCCCAGCAGTAAATCCACATCAGTTGTGGAAGGGAGGAGGACAGAGGACAGAGTGCTTAGTGGGATCATTTCACAGCCTCCATCGAGGAGGTTATGCATTTGCCTTTGTATACCTGTGTGTTTGGTTGTTTGTTTCTTTCTCGGCAGGTTAACTCAAAAAGTGCTAAACTGCTTTGCACCAACACCTGGTGCAGGGAATGCAGACAGGGTAAGGAGGAACCCATTAGATGTTGATGCCAATGTGGTAAACCTTTCTTTTATTTCATCACTTTTCGTAACTTTGCTGAAAAATGATCTGTGCAGGGTGTGTCCAGCCCTCACTCATTGTGAGCTGGGATTGGCTCCAGCAGCCACTGCGACCCGAAAACAGATGAATGAATGAAATAGCAATTTCTCATTTTTAGCCAAAGCGGATCATTGTCTTGTTGTTCCTAACCAACTTTCATTCCATGGATACATGCGTTTTTTCCGACACCTCATTTGATGGTCTTCATCGTTTTACAACAATGTTTATTGGTTTTATTACTATGCTGTACTATACTGGCTCAAAATATTTTTCTTGTTTCGTGTTCATCAATTAAATTTAAATTTATTTCACATATGTTTGTTTTCAGGCTACAGCTGTCACCATCTTGGTTGTGTCGAGCTTTCATGACTGAAGTTAACGTTCTCACAAGGTCAAGGGAGCAGAGTCTCTGCTCTGTAATGATACAGCAAACTGTTGCGGTAAATCTGGGATTTCTAAATCAATCTAAGATGGAGAACTGAGATATGACCAGGTCACACACTCAGCTGTGCAGGGGAGTAATATATTATTGAAGAGAGGACATCGATGATGTTGAGTGTTATTGAAAATGAAATATGTTACTGATTTGGTACGGAAGCGTTTTATACTGATTTTCTTTTACAGGAGGTGTTTAAATATAACTGCTAAGGTACAAACAGGCTAATCAAATTCATTAAGGCCCATCTTGCAGGCTGTAGCATGGTGCTCCTTAAACGGAGTTAACAGAAGGGAAATGGTTCCAGTTTAGGACCATTACCAAAGCGTCCCAAGCAACAGGAACAAAAACTTGAATGGTTCCCTTTAGTTTCTCTGACCGGAGACATGGCCCAAACTTGTCATTGGCGCTGTGGTAGAAAAAGGAAGAAATAGTTCAAAGCAAGAGTTTTAATCCATGAAGATAGATAGTAGGGCCTGTGGTGCTTCCCATAAACGGATGCAGGTAGATAGAAATCGCTCAATATCAGTTTAGGTGCATCTTTCTTTCAATTTTGTCTTCACACTAACTTCATCAGAATCATCTGAGGTGCAGACATTTATCCAAGGAAGATTGGGATCTAAATTAGCTTTTAGTTAGTTAAAATCCAACATTGTTTACTGATGAAATTTAATTCAGAATTCTCAAAAGTATTTTATGCATTCAGTGATATAGCAGTGTTAACTTTTGCAGAAAAAATATAAAAGGCCAGTTTTTCATGACAAGCTTTTATTTGAAATGTCTAACCACATTGAAAGATCCAAACCATAATAACACACTTCATGTGACGTATATACGAATGATCATAACAAAAGTCTGCTGCACACATTATTTAATGATGGATTTGGACAATTGTCACAGAGTCAGGTTCAGATGGTGGATGGAATAAGATGTGCCATGCTGCCAGACTACAAAGACATCAATAGATTGATATTTCTTACTTAATGCTAGATATCACCGTGACACAGGTCTTTTGGATGCTGAGGTACAAACGAACTGACATTCAGAAGCTACAGAAATGCACAGCGGTGTGAAAACAAACAAATGCAACACTCATATCCCTGCAGCGTCTTTACATGGCTGTGGGGTTGCTGATCTTGCCCATGAATAGGATGTTCCTGGTGGAATGCTCCACGATGAAGACCAGGAATGGCCTGTTGAGCGTCATGGTCTCAGGCATACTCATGGGCATAATTTCAAGTGTGGTGCCAGCAGCTGCCTCTGTTCCTGTCTCATCCACGCTCAGCACAGCCTGGTGGGACGCCTGCAGAGGTACCAGGAGGAGGCGGTCAGAGTCCAACGTTACCGAGGCCAAACTTTAAAAAGACTCTTTTTCTACTCGAAATCTACTCGAAAGTATTTGAAATCGATCACAAAGCAAGTACATTCGTTGAAAGTTCTCAATTTTCAGCCTACCTTTGAAAGTTTAAGTTTGACGCCAGCAGACATGCCAGAGAAATCAGCGTGGTCAGAAAAGGCGGTAGTAATTCCTAATTCCTTAAGGGAGTTATCCAGGGAGGCATCTGCGGTAATGGAGAATTTTGGCAGGAACAGATCCACAGAGCTGAAAAACACCAAGCATCAGTAATGTCAGAATCACTGGAACAATTAACCAAAGGCTCATTTGTGCTATTTGAGCTGAACTTATTATGGACAGATGAGCATTTCCTCATTCCAAGTCCAGGTTATTTTCATTCTGTCTCTCTGTGCAAATAGTAGTAAATACATCAGCTTCCTCTCTTACTTCCTGAAGAGGTTGTCATGCCAGTGTCTGATGTAGTCCTTGGAGATGTAGCCTTCCACCTCTGCCATCTTTCCCTCATCAGGCAGGACGATCATCATGGAGGTGTTACCCTTGTATGGCAGCATGACAACAGTGGTGTGGTTGTCGATGTCCTGATAGAATTCGTAGCGTCCCATCCTTCTCATCATGTCCACCTGGACTTTGGTGGTTTCATCCACATGGAAGTCTGCCTTCTGTGTCAGGTTACTGTCAAAGGGTTTCTCCCACTGTCCTGTACAAGACAGTGAGGCTGAATTAAAGTGATGCAAATATAGCTGGTGGATCCTAATGAAAGTGGTTACATATTTTAAAATGCTCCAAAGTGTTAATGTCACATATATTTACGTATATATATGGTCTGTCTGAGGAAGTGTGTGTTCATGGAAGCATGGCATGTGGCTCTCTATATGGATGTCATGTTCCTTAAAGAGTTGAGTTCTGTGTCCTACCTCTGAAGTAGACGTAGTTGATCAGCACCATGGCCATATCAGGGTTCAGGTCCTTCACCATATCTTTAATCTTTTCCTGTGTTTTACTGGCAATTAATCTGTTGATCTCAGCCACAGCCTCCTCGGTTTTGCTGAAGTCGACATTGAAGGTCTCACCAGCGTAGTAATGCCTGATGTCTGTCACGAACTGCTCCGCGGGGCTGAAACCGGAGCGCACCGCAACAACGTTGCCAACATCCAGCTGCTGCTCCTCCTGGCTGTTGCCAAGCATCATGAAAAGATGCCTATATGCCTCGTTGATCTTTTCCTGGGTGTGGCCGGTGTAGCCCAAGGTGGCGAACAGCTGGCTGTGGGTCTCACCGCGGGCCCCTGTGGACAGCATGGACAGGGCTGTGGCGATGCCCAGCGGGGAGTAGAAGATGTTCTTTCCATCAGCTGCTTTGGCATTCAGATTTTTGTAGAGGGCAAAGCCAAAGTCAGCATTAGGAGGGGAAAGCTTGTGGCAGTTCAACTCTCCCTCATGGCCGTTGCTATGATGATAGTGATGTTCCCCGGATACGGTCAGCAGCAGTGCCGCCAGAGCACAAATAGCAAGGGTACCACGCATCTTGACAGCCTGTCTGGGGTAAAAAAAAAAAAAATAATCAAAGGCAGTGAGGCCTGTTTGATCAACATATTTAAAATAAAATGACACATTGACAGGTTAATACTTCCAAATTAAACAGGCAAATGACATCCTTTTTTTTTCCAAATGAGTGCATAAAGAATCAGAAATGCTTTATTAATCCCCAGTGGAAAATTCTACAGTTTGGTATCTTATCCTCGACTAGTTAGGAAATTGCAAACTCCAAACAAATATATACTGTCACCAAGTCTTCAAGGCCTCACTTCCATATCTAATTTCAACAAATAAATTAAAGCCCAAGTTACCTAAAAAAAACTATTAACAAATAAAGATAGCGATAGAAACTTTAGCATTTTTCCGTACAGCGCCATAGTCACCTTTAATGTCCTCCTTGCGGCAGAAAGTTGGACAGAAATTTCCCCATTATATAAAGGAACTCCCAGCATCAGCTGACAGTTCAGTCAAAAATTAACCAAGACCTGTTCCTCTTTCTGTCCTGTACTCAGATATCTGATCGGACTATCTTCACTGGGGAAGATAGTCAGTACACTCAGCACTGCATGGGGGAAGAGGTGAAATAAAAAAACAAACTGTGGGACTGAGACTGTTAATCTGTTTTACAGTGTAAGACCTCAACATGTGCTTTCAAAAGAAAAAAAAAACTCGGATACATCAGAAATCACATGAAGATGAATAAATACCATTTCAATCTGAATAATTATACGTATTTTGAAAACAGTAAATCATATCTCATCAAGACTAAGTCACACAGTTAAAACTCATCTTCAGGGCTCCAGATAATCGAGACAATTGATATATTGTTGAAAAATATTTTTCACAATCCTTTGTTTCACCTCATCTTCCTGTGTGATACAAACACTCCTCCACACTACTGACTAAATAATATACATCAGTCAGCTTCACACCACAAACAGTCAAATGAAATATTCAGACCACTGCACATGTGTTCAGCTTCAGCTTACTGCATTGATTTCATCCACGCTGAAAGGCTGCAAGAAGATTAAAACAAGATGGTCAAATTGTGCCACGCACTCCACTGCAGAGGAGTTAAGTGTGGCATTCTCTTTAAGGTCCTCATGTGTTACTTCCTTTGCAAACATTCAGCAAATGTCAGGTTTATCTAACTTAAGTTTCAAATCCAAGTCAAAGGCAAGAGCATTCATCCCTAAAATGTGGAAAGAATAAATAATAATATTAATTAAAGAATAAAATAATAATAATAATAAATGCAATAGGACTGTCATTTGTCAAATCAATATTGTGTAATGGAGGGAAATATTTCATATTCTAAACACATTAGTGTCTTTGAATTAAAATATTCTATCAATAAAACCATTTGAAATAGTTAACCTCGAGCTGGAGGGAGAAGGAAAAGTTGTAATATCTACGTTTTGTGGAGGCAACCAGGCTGATGCTAACATCAAGTGCCTCGCTTTCCAAGAACAAGTCTTTTGGCTCTTTGAGCACATGCAGTAGAAATCACACCAGGAATTAGCAGAGCAGCATGTAAAAGCACACCCTCGTCTTATTTGCCATTCAGTGCACGCAGGGCCGTTGAATGGCACCGATACTTCAGCTAAAGTAACTAAACTCCCATCAGGGACTGACTGTGCAGCAGAAAAGCCACACTGAAAGTTAGGTTTAAGTTCACCTGGGAAAATGTAACCATATCTCAAGTCTTCAGCTGGGACATTCCTGGTGTTGTTTGGAAGGCACAGACAAAATATAAAACAAGCTAGTGAACATGCATTGCAATCAGGACCCAGGTGATTTTATTCAGACACTGGCGGATTTGAAAATAGAAAAGAGAAAATACTGAACGTACTGTGCATTCACCAAGCTGCCAGAGATGTGACTCGGTGTTCTGTGCTGCTCTCCTAAAGAGGGACACAGTGTTTCTGACTTGATTTTGTATCATTCTATTGTGTGTTTATGAGGCTGAGGTGGCTCTACACAGCGGGGCCAGGGGAGCTCATCAGCTCGTTCAAACACAGCTGCGTGCTGGATGGACAGGGGGTTAAGGGGACTGCATGAGTGATCGGCAGATCAGTTTGCAGTTCATTAGCGGGTATGTGTGAAATAAAGGCTTTTTAGTTGGAACACCTTGTGCCTCTGGTGGTTAGTGCAGCAACAACAGAGACTTAGAAGAGAGGGACCTACGTACTACATATCATCTCCATCGCCATTTGAATTGATTGATGGACGGATGACAGGTTCTGTTGTTGTCTGTTTAAATAATTTGCATAAATTAGCATATATTATGATGGTGTCACCCCTACCCCCCTCCATGCATGGCCGAGTGTTAAGTGAAAATGACATCACTTCAAGCCACTCTGACCTTGATAGGGGTCGTGGCTGAACCCCTGACGGCAGGGAAGGCTGGGATCGGGAAAATGAGAGAGGAGTTTTTGCAATACTTAACTATACCAAAATGCAAAATCTGTGGGGAGAAATTACTTTTGAGACATTGGTGTTGTTTCTGGCTAGGATGGTTGATCAAGCATCCGAAGCAGTTCTCTTCCCGGTACTTGCTCACGGTGACCTTGAGCAAATGACGCACGTCGGCTGTTATGATGTTGTGGAACAAGGCGGCTTTTGAGCCGTCAACCCGGTCCTCCGCATCGTCGTCTCCAGGTGAAGGGGGTGGAGTCACCCTGGGGAAGGACGGCAGGGTCAGCTTTTGGGGTGGAGTCAGGTGCTGGGTCAGATGGGAGGGTGATGACGGAGGTGCTCCGGACCGAGGAAGTTAAGGGGATGACGATGAAGTGGAAAGGGACGGGACTGCGATGCTTGAGCCAGGTCGGGGGAAAGATCAAGGGCCGCGATGCCAGATAAGATGGAGGACAAACCCCATGTCTGTTGATAGGTCCTGCTGGTCACCTCAGGGGTCAGAGTCCTGTGATAAGGACCCCAAAACTTTGAAGGGCCCCTCATTAACAAAGCCATGAATCGTCCAATGCTCATGTTGGGGTACTTTTCAGGTTGGCACATATTTCTTCCAGTTTTTTTTTTGTTTGTTTGTTTGTTTGTTTGTTTTTTTTCAGCTAGGAGTGATGGCTGCTTTACAAAGATGTCTTTTTATATCTTGTAGAAGCAGTACCTTCTTGAGGGAAACCAGAGTGTTGTTCCAGTTGCATCAAGAAAAGAGTGAAGTCATTTTATCACACATCTCCTCCATCATTTCGGTCCAAGCTGCAGTAGAGTAGAGTCAACAGAGTATGAGAAATTCCACAGTCTGAGAACCCGTACAAAATAACGCCCAGGTTCTGAATTCCCCTTCTTCAGCACCCTGTATCTGGTGTGATAGAAAAAAGAACCTGTGCCTGAGGTTTTTGTCAGCCAAATAGCTGCAAACACGTTTTTTTTTTTTTCGTGCGGAGAGCTTGTTGGTGTTGGGAAAGGGACTCAGCTTTGGTTTTTTCACAGGATCGGGATGAGTTTGTTCATTGTCACCTCATCTGCCACACACGCAGACAAACTTCCTCTGTCCACGCAGGTGCAGGAGAAGACAAAACTATGACCACCTTTCAAGTGGTCAACCTTTCTACCCACAGGAAATCAGAGTTTTTATCCAGGAGACAGTGAGAGTTTAGCTATCATGCAAATGAGGTCAAAATATGACATTACAAATGAAAATATTGCTATATGTCCAGACTCTCCCGGCATCACAGAGCCCACTGGTCCCCCTCGCCGATCAATAGTGTCTGCAGTTTACAGCTGTGTCGGTTATGAGCCGGTCTAAAGTCTGACTGCAGCATCTAAAGGACAGAATTACCCTCCAGGGAGACATGTAGCTGACAAGTGACTGTTGGATTTTGGACAGACAGCACAGGAAGACTATTGGTTGGCACTTGTTTATATAACTCCATATATGCAATAGAAGCACCTGAGCAGATTCTGCCCGAAGGAAAGATGTGTGTATGAAGGATCCCTTTCAACATCTATGTTTACATGTGTCAACACTTTTTAGATCTGAGTCAGAGTGTTACGTACCATAGTGAAGACTCAGAGAGAAGCGAAAATGTGTTTAGAGTTTTGTCTTTGGCAGTGGGTATAGATACATTTTCAAACATGTCGCACAACGAATGAGATTTTTGCTGTTAATTACTATTAGGAGACATGTAGAGGACATTCCCTTAAAGACTTCACTATGCACTGTTCCATAACTGTGGCTTGAGATGGTACGTTTCTTTTAAAGGACACTGTTTCCTTGCCGTCTGAATTTCTGCCAACCAGCGTTGGTGCCAGATGCTCTCGCAATAGACCAAAGTTTATTTCTACTACATATGGCCAGAGCTAATTTCATGACAAAAACCAAGGGCTGGATTAACTTTTCATTCCAAAATGTTTTACAAGGGGCATGATAATCAACAGCATGGGTAGGAATTATGAAATATAATTGGACTGGCTGGAATAAAATTTGATTTGTTTTTCGGTCTTTCTTGGCACAAACCAGTGCACAACGGTCACTGATATCCAGGGCAAGAACACCAGAGGTAGAGTAATTGTGGGGTTTGTTTGGATGAAATCGATGAATATGGATTCAGAGCAGGGCTTTTAAAGGTTGGTTTGGTTGCTCTGGATATCAACAGAGGGTTTTTGTTTTTTTGTTTGTTTGTTTTTTATACAAAGATCTTTAAGCTTTTATGCTTTGCTGAATAACCATTCAAGGTTAGAGGGGGATTCATGCCAGTGACAATGGGATGAGCAACATAATCAAATGTCATGCAGGCATAGCAGCACACCACCACCTTTACTTTACTCATCACATATCCATTGTCCAGGGGTTCAAGCCAATCCCAGCTGACATTGCCTGGGGGTGGGGGTACACCCTGGTTTCTCAAAGAGCCAACATGCACATACACACAGACTTATAGGCACTTCAGAATCACTGTCTCTGGACTAGAGAACCAGCACAGGTACAGCTAGAAGCTCAGGCAACAGAGCTAACCACTACTACACCCTGCCACCCTTTTGGCATACATTTATAATTCATATCCAGTAATTCATCTGGGAGTTCAGCACAGAGTCAGGTTTCTATAGGAATAAAGCTGTCTGAAGCTGTTTTACTAACACTCATCTAAATATCGGAAAAATACATCCTTTGTGTTAGGATGTAGAAGGCAAAGCCCATGGCAGTTCTCAAAAGGGATGAATTAATTACATTACTAACGTGAGACTTGGTTGAATGAGTAGTATTATCAGGAGGACGAGGACTGATACGCGTATGAATCTCTAGTGTAACACTGTTTTTCCTGTAGCTCTGCCTATGCTGTCATAGGCAGGAATGGTGGAATGGAGTTGAACGCTTATGGCAACAGTCAGTGGAGTGTGGCTGAGTCATGAGTCCATCTGTTCTAAAAAAGGTCAACCCAGCCGAAAGAAGCTGTCGAGTCTTTCACAAAGGGGAGGCCCAGTGCACAGCAGTGCTGGTTAATAGCAGCAGCAGGGTCTCCATAATGGGGAGCCTCTAAGAGTTCAAGAAATGATAACGGGTCTACCAGGGTCAGGGACAGATTTGATGAGAGCCATAGGCTGATGCCACCTCCCAGCATACGCATCTTCCAAGTGGGTCTAAAAGACCGAGAAGCTGGGGTCTTTGGTGCTGGTTGGCTGCCACGCAGAGCAGCAGCAGAGTCCGCTCTGTTGACTGCCAGCTGGTGTTTGGCTTCCACAGCTTAAGGAAACAAGCCGGACACAGCATGCTGCACGCAGCGCCTGGTGGAAACCACCTCCGCAGGGGCGAGAAGGAGAAAATGCTGCTAATACAACTCTGCTTAGACTATTCCCATTCTTTCTTTACATAAACCTGCACTAGAATATGTAAGAAATGTTTAATGGTTAGCGGTTGGTATTGTATTTTTTAGTGTTGTAATTTTTTTTCCCCCTTTTTTGTCGTAATCTCTGCTCTCTACAGTCAAAAAAGCATTTACGCCCGCTCTTAGTGGTCTCTCTGCTCTATAGGTAGTGACTGACAGTTTTTGACCTGATGTGTCATCACACATCATGCTTCCCAGATTGATAGTTCTTGTTAAGATCAGCTCCAGGGAGCTCAACCCTTTCTAATGGCTCTTCCCAGGAGCCAGCTGAGCTGTCTTTTTCATTTCTGTTGCTTCTGATATATCTGCTCTTCTGTTCATCAAACTATCCTCTATTCATCATCTCTCATCCTCTCTCTCTAAGCACAAGGCTTTCGAAAGCCGAGGTAAAAGAGCTAATATGTTGAATCTGTACCACTAAAGTGTGAAAACGTATCACTATTTTATGGGTCTGCTCTTCGAGTCGGCAAATGAGCCTCAATGTTTTTGCAGAGCAATTTCCAATAATTTCACAAGAAGATAAAGAGGCGTTACAGATGAGAAGAGGGTTGTCAAGTGAAAAAAAAAAAAAAATGACAAAAGAGAAAATGTTTTTCTAATGGAAGAAAAGTGTTTTATGTTGTTGATAGAAAAAGCAGAGTTTCAGTCACAAGGATGCATTATTGCCATTTAAATGTTTTTTCAACATTTTGTGAAAATAGAGACAAAAACCATAAATCATCTTCTAATGTTTGGAAAATTGGATGTGAAGCATAACGTGTTCTCCAAATAACAGCCAAACCTGTCGCCCAATGTAAATGAATGCGGTTTGGTGTCATTAAGAAAGTCAAAAATGGTGCAATAGTCACTCAAGGCTAGACATCTATAGGATCAATAACTCTTCCCATGATCAGGACGAGTCCCGTGACTTCGTCATAGATTATGAGCATGAATGGTCGGTCAAATGTAATCCTCTGAGGGATGGAAAAATCCAGTATGATGTCAGATTTCCTCCCGTCTACTGACTTGGATTCTTCCACCTCCAGTGCAACCACATGAAGAGCCTGAGGAGTGAAATGTGACAGAGACAGGGAGAGAAACAGAGGTGAGAAAAAAATTGGCCAATTCTCAAAGGTCTCAACTAGCCATTTATGGCAAGGAAAAATGAGATAGCATGGCATTTTTCTAACCTTGATGAGCTGCAGCGTCTTCTTTGGCGACAGCCCCGAGAAGTCGGCTGAGTGTGAGAAAACGGATGATACCCCTGAGTTCCTCAGCAGGCTTTCTAAACTATGGGATTTCCTCAGTTGGAACTTAGGGAAACGTATTTCTGCCCTCCTGTGAAAACAACAATCAGAGTGTTAATGAATTTGCTCTAAGCTGTCTCGTTACTACTTGTGGAACCCGAACTGCAGGCTCGCACTCACTGATGTATGGAGAGCGGTAATTATTGCTGACTTAGAATCTACTCAGCATCATTCATCATGCTACTGAGGGAGAGTTGCTCTGTGACAGTGATCAATTTAATGTACACACAGACATAATCAAACACACTCAATAGAGGGCAGTTACTGTATACTCTATGGACGTACTCCAACCCTTGTGGTACACTGTTCCTGCTAACCTTTGGGTTTACATGATCTGCAGATAGAAGGCACTGCTAAACTTCAAGCTATGCCCGAGGCTATACCACCTTTGTAAGTGCAAACAACCGGGGGGGGGGGGGGGGGGGGGGGAAATCTGATTAATTCTTGTAAAATCCCGCCATGCAGCGTGTTATATCTCTGACAGGTCTGCCTGGCTTCATTACTGATGGAGGTGTCCTGGTTGCTCTGGGTGACCTGCAGGCCTCACTCTGGACAGTTTTCTTAGTCAAAACATTAGTTCCAAAAGAGAGTTGGTCTGAGTATGCCGTGTAACTGCTGCGTCTGTTCTCCTGCCTCTTCCTCATCTCTCTCTATGTACTCTGAAGTTTCATGTGCATCACGATTTTTTTCATCCAGACCGTTTACACTAAACGCGGTTGTTTCTCTCACATATAGACCTTTCCCTCCTCAATCAAGCATGAAAGCATTTAGCAAAAAGGTTTGGGTAGCAAACCTCAAACAGTTTTCATCCATTTTGGGGGCGCAGGGGATGCTGAAGACAATCCCAGCTCACATTGGGTGAGGGCATTGTAAACCCTGGACAGGTCACCAGTCCATCACAGGGCCAACACACAGAGACAGACAGAGACCGACAACCACTCACACTCACACTCAGACCTACAGACAGTTTACAGTCACCAGTTGACCTAAAAATGATGTGTTTGGACGGTGGGAGGAAACCGGAATACATGGATGAAATCCACGCAGGCATGGGGAGAACATAAAAGACAACAGTGCTACAACTTAACTTAACTACAATGTATTTTCCAAAAACCTAATTTTGCCCTTACCTTTATGTGTCCCTTCTGAATTGATTTCATTTGGACATGCAAAATGGAGGGAACAGCTGTAATAGTTTCCAACTTCATTACAGTTCAACCATTTGGACAGCCAGACCTACCCATGCTTCAGGTTCCTGAGCCAAAATCTCATGCGGCTGTCAGACAGGCAATCTTCAAGGGGCTTCAGCTCGGCTTTAGGAAGCAGGAGCAGCGAGGCCACACGTTTCGAATGGGCTAGCCGCACCACTGTGGCTGAGCAGTTGGTGTCATACAGCATCATGACCTCGGAGGAGTCGTCCTTGAACATCATGGCAGCTTCTACACTGGTCGTAGCATTTGGTTTGAAGCTTCGTGGCACTGTGTGGCGCCGGTCAAAAGGCTGATGACCTGATTCAAGTATTATTAATAAAAGGAATAGGTTTTGAATGACAGATGAAAACAAATTGGAAAAGACAGAGGCTGTACGCCTGTGAATACACAATAAGCATATTTTTCCTAATTTGGCTAAAATTCATCTTCATTTAAACTTGCTTTTGAACATGTTTCTAGAGGTGATTGTTCGCACCTTAAATGCAAAGAAATATTTCCCAACGGTACGATAAGAACATAACTACACAGAAAAATGACAGCTTTCACACAACAAGAAGCTACCTTTGAAATACACATAATTGTTGAGTATAAGTTTGTCAGAGGTCTGCAAGTCTTTCGTCAGTGTCTCAAAGCTGACGTTGAAGGTGGAGGGCCCTGCATGCTGTGGTCTGGATAAAAAACAGTCATAGTCTGTTGAAGGTTTTCCATCAGCCTGTAGGCTGCTCCATAGTCTCAATTGACCTCCAACATGAACTCCATCTTCAGTTCCAGTCCCATCCGCTGCCCCATTATCTACCTCAGTTCTGTTTCCAGCCTTCACCCCTTCAGGTTCCGCCCCTGCAGTGGCACCAATCCCACCTCCGCTTGTTCCCTCTTGTAGAGTGAGGCTACGTTGCAGATCTGTGAGGGCAGATATAGTGGCTTCAGCGCTTTGCTCTGTAGAGTTGGCTGCCAGCCCCAGAGCCTCCAGGGCCTGGCTCCGACTGTCAGACCCAGAGATTTGGGAAAGCAGGGCCAGGGCTGATGCCAGGCCCAAGGGCGAGAATAGGATGTTGTGCCGCTGTTGCTGCTCAGCATTGGCTTTAGTGGCCAGGTCACGATACAGGTCAAAGGCCAACACTGAATTTAGGGCTGATGTGTGGAGCTGCTGGTGCTGCGGCTGCTGCTGCTGCTGTGGCTGCTGCTGCTGCGGCTGCTGCTGCTTGACCTCTCTGTCCTTTCGGGAAAGCACTCTGAAGAGTTTTTCAGCTTGCTTTGGTGGAACCGACCCATCTGCTATCAAACCTGTTAGCAATGCTAGCACTGTAAAGCTACACACAACAGATATCAATGTCTCTATTCTCGCCATCCCGGCTCAGCCTGATTAACAGAAACCGCAAGTTGATCCCACACAAGACCGGCCAAATTTCAGCTTTGGGGAAGTGTTCTCATGGCTCAGTGCGGGGGTGGCAGTAGTGTTGAAAGTATATTGATCTACGGGCCTGAGCTTTTGACCTGTGGGTTGAGCTCTAAGCAAACAATGGCAGTATGTTTTTGAGATTCTAAGAATTTCATCAGCAATGAATGTGTGTGTCTGGTAGACAGTTAGGACAGTGCATGCTCATTCTCCCCTTTAATACACACTCTGGTCAACATGGATTTTGAACACTTATGCAACTGATCCATACTCTAGTTTGGCTTTAGTGTCATTGTGTACACAGTGTTTTTCCAAAGCATTATACATGTCTATGGTTACTATAAATAAAATATTTACATGCCTCGTTCAATCTAGTGTAAAGGATCAGGAGATATATGACTCATGACAGGTATTTCCTTTATTATTTACATTTTAACGTCAGAAAAAAATGTCCTGAGATAAGCTTGAACTGCAGCTAAATGTTAACTCACATGGTAAGACAATGGAACGTTTTATAGCCTAAGCCACAGGAGTCACAGTGAATGAGTCTATGAAATGTCTAACTGCTCGTTAAATATTTTCAGCCTAATCTCACTGTGTCAATACCATTTCTAATTAAAGCAGTATCTTATAGATTCCTCAAAGAACTGTATAGACAGTCTGTCAGCAAGAAACAGTTGCTGCTGTGATGCTGCAATGCCACCATGTGGAGTACATCTGATATAAAAAATACCAGTGAGGAGCAGAGAGAGCATTTTAGAAACACATTTGGCAAAAGCACCTCACAAACCATGTCTAATAATGTGTGTAGCTTAAGACCGAGGAGCTGAAAATCCATGTAACAATAAGAGATCAGTATTATGTGTTTATCTGTAACTGCAGTCCAAATGACAAATTATATCTGCTGGCAGCAAGAAGCAAACATAATCATTAAATGTTGCCTTGAGGGAAATTTAGTGACACAGATAAAGAGTCAACCCAGCCCTAAGTGTCCCTGTTTGGCTCATTAGTGGAAAGTGGGCTAATATGCATATCTTAATAGGAAGGGTTTACTGCAGGGAGGGTTCAGAGGTTCATCTGAGGTAGGATGAGGCAGCAGTAGAGCAGGATCCACAAGCACAGGAGAGTTCCCAGCTCTAATGGGGTTATGTCACACGAGGCTGCTAAAGACTGAAGAATAAATCCTCCCTCGCTGCTAGAAAGTAGATAAGACACAGTGTTAGATCCCAACTAAAAACAAACACTGATGGTTATACTAATGGAAAATTAGAAGTAGCAACAAAGTAATGAAACAAAACGCAAACTGTAATTATCGGTGTAGCTTGCCCAAATGAATTGACCGTGTATCAAAGCAACTGCCATCCCCAATTCTCCCATTATTACTGGAGTTGAAGTAGCAGCGATATTCAGTGCAGAGAGTTTGCATGGTAAAAACCCAAATCACATTTAGCGGAGTGTAATTGAGGCAGTAAACAAACGCGAATTCATGTGTCAAGTTCACAGGCACACAACCAGTAGCAGTAATTTAGTGTTATCTCCACAGACAACAGTTAGTAGATACAAATAGTGACCTTTTTTTTTTTTTATTATTATTATTTTTTTTATGGGTTTACCCAAACAAAATAGTAATTCAGGCTTGGTAAAATGCTACCCAGTGGAAACCAAAATGCTAATATCAGCGTCAGTCCTGATTTTTGGTGTGTTTTAAGGGAATTTACACCACAGCACGTTCAGCCAAATGCGCATTTGATTGCATTACATTTGCCAATAATCTCTCATTAATCTTGCCGAAACTTTTTTAAAATTGAAACTCTCAGAAGTCTATTTGCCACTCCTATTTGTCCGTGTCTTCTACATGGATGGTGAGGGTGACGACTTTTGACAAACCGTCATCAACATTAAATGCTGCTGGTTTTAACCAACTCGCAGATTTTTCCCCCGCTGGCTTACGATAGCTTGCTAGAGTCATACTGCCAGCGACAGTCATACATCGTCGACTGAACTGAGGATTCTATCATGCTTTTGTGTGTCAAAGATCCATTGGGCCATTATGTTTGTGTGCATCTGCCACCATGATTGTAAACACTATTATGAGGGGAGAGCGGCGCTGAGGGAGCGGTCAATTGCATCTCTACTCATGAATCACAAGTGCCATAGCTTACCGGTATGAATGAGGGGTGGCACCGCAGGAAGTGTGACTGTTACTACCAGCACCAACGCTAACACCTCCATTAGTGTCACTTTTTGTGGTAGTCTCACCCAGGTGCTGTATTGTTCCCTTCTTGGCAGTCAGTCTGCGTTTCTTAATCTCCACTCCCCTGTCTGCAGCAAAATCCTCTGGATTTGTGACTTCGTCTGCACATTCCTCTGTGTCTTCATATTTCCAATTCTTGGTTAAATCTTCCATTTCAGAGACAGTGTTTTTTCTTTTTTCATTTGTGTGAACTCTAGCTGACCTCAATTCTCCTACCCCTAAACCTTCTTCCCTCTTTGTATCACCCCCTTCGTGTTTTTCCTTCCCGAACTTCCTCTCCTGCACTTCCTCAAATGTGGTCAAATTGTTTTCTTCCTCTTGGCCTGTTGGTCTCTTCTCACTCACTTGTGCAGATTTCTCTGAAAGCCGTCTCTCAGTGCCTCCCTCAACCTTATTCTGCCATCTATACATTTCGATAATCTTTGCTTGCTCCGATTCCTCTATCAGAGACTTGGTTTTATCATATCCACATTTCACCACCACATTTTCTGTTTCCCTCATTTCCTCATCATAATTATTAATCTGTCCTCCAACTCTCTCCTCCTCCTCCTCCTCTATTCGACTGCTTTCATCCTTTGGCTTCACTGGAAACACGGGTCTATTGTGTTTCATATCTCTGAAACTACTTTCATTTTTTTCCAAATCAAACTTCCTGCAAACCACTGACTGAGTCCCGACTTCAGATTCTAGATCAAAATCTGCATTTTGTAAAGGGAAGCCTTCCTGAAGTTTACATCCATTTAATATCTCGCATGTTTCAAGGTAATTTGACTCTTCATTCATTTCTTCTGCCGTCTCCTCTTTGACGCTTGTTACTTGTCTAGATGGTTGAAAAACCTCTTTGTTCAGATCCAGGATGTAGCTGTAGGCGTCCTCCTCGTCTGAGTCCAGGACTGACAAGGTGTAGATTCCTTCCTCGGAGCTCAAAGAAAGGTGACCCTCATCCCCTCTTGTTTTGCTGTTGGCCTGGTCTGAGCCTTTCTCCAGCCATGATTGTATCTCCTGGCTGGCTACGCCTGCGTCCAGTGGACTGGGTGGCTTCAGAATGCTCCTACACCTGCCTTTCTTTTTGTTACATTGTGACAGGGCAGTGCAGCCCACAGATTGGTCAGCGAGGCGTTGGCCATGGCAAGGTGAAAAGATGTCGCCATCGCTGGAGGAGACAGCAGATGTTACTTCTCCATATGAGCAAAGCGTGGTTGTGCGTGGGCTCCCTGAGGATCTTTTCGACCACCTTTTCCACAGTAGCTGCTCATTGCTTTTCTCTAAGCCTCTGAACAGAGCTTGAGCTTCTGTGTTGTCAGCGAGGATCTCTCCAAAGCTGACTGACTCAGGGGTTCCAAAATTTGGAATCTGGGGAACTTCAATGTCTGTCGTTCGGTCCTGTAATATAGGATATATTTAGTGATGGTTAATATATGCTACGGTGATAATGAAAAGATGTGTCTTTGGCTCATGGTGTTTTTGAATGTATGTCTTGTTAGCTGTTTGCTCTAAACTCTGTACTGCTCCTGGTTTTAAAGACTTGAATCACCATTGCCTCTCCCCAAAAGACAAATACGACAGAACACTTGTGCATTATACTGCACAAAGTTTTAATGCCTGACCTGCAGTGCGTTGTTAGTCTGTGTGTGTTCAGGAACGAAATCCTTTCCCTATTTTTGACCAGCAGGGGTCCTCACAGAGCTCTGAAATAAAGCTTCCCTTTGCAGTCTGTTCTGTTAGCGTGACATAGGCAGGTATTACGAGTATTTTCTCCAGCCAATTCAATGAATGAGGGTAGATTAAATGACAGAAAAACCTGAATAACCAAATACGTGACGCCTCTTTAATAGTTCTGATAATTATAGCCTTCATGAAGGGAGTATTTATTGGATTAATTTTGGATTAGGGAATTTCATACCAGATTTTAAATTACAAGCACAATAATGTATACCAGAATATCCCAGCGTCTTTGACACCAGGTCATTTGTATGAACATTAGTGTAGAGTCCCTGTTTCCAGTTGCTATGCTGGGATAAATTAACTATCTGCTGGACGGCACTCCACCACTGGCACTGCTATCAGTCCTTTCATCTCACCTCTCAATGAGAGCAAACAGGTGTATTCGCCATACCAATTCAATGCCACACAGTTTTTAACACCAACCTCATCTACGTCTGAACAGTGTCTCAGGAACATAGACACATAGGTAATGATGGACTGCTCATCCGGTGAACAACGTGTCACATCTGTGGAAAGAAAAAATAATGTGAAGGGCAGACTGTAACAAGGGTGCCCTCGCTGAAGTTTGAGGACCAGTTCATCTTTCATATGGACTAAAGAAAATAGAACAATGATGAGCAGCACACACAGAATTGACCTTTGTTATTGAGCTCAGCTTAGTCTGCCAGGAGACTAGTGTTTATGATTTACACTTAACCGCTCTGATAGGTGGCATCATTCAGCTTCTAGCACCTTATTAAATGCAGATGTACTCGCAGAGGCATCTAAGGTGAAAGTCATTCAGATATTTATCTTTGTGAATGAGGGGCTCAGTCCATTAAGTGAGCCTTTACCTTCAGGCTCCAGTAGAGGTATGATGTCCAGACTGCGATTAGCTATCATGAAGGCCTGCTGAATGTTTTCTCTTGGCTCTCTGGACAGACTCTCTCTCAGGTCAACCAAGTCTGGGTTAATGTACTTAATCAATGCGAGGAACGCCATCCCATTTCTCCAGCTCTTCCCAAAGTCATGCACTTCCACCCCAAACCTGGAGATGTTAAATTGTGTGATAGGACAAATTTAATCTGAATTCAGCCAGCTCATTCATTTTCCCTTCACTTCTTGGGGGTGTTGAGCAAAATTACTTTGTAAGTGATTGAAGCTTTTTTCACACTCACTTTGATGTGCATCTTTGGACCCATTGCAAGAATGTCTTGATTGCTTTCCCGTGGTACTTTGGCTCCCTGGCCACTTTTCTACTTTTGCTTGGCAGGGTGCTGCAGGAGTAGCTGCCAGTGTCATCCGGCTGGGGTGAGAAGTCACTGGAGGAGGTGTAACTGCTCATTGATAAAGCAGAGAGGCTAGAAGACAAATGCCTCTCGGAGCATCTTGTCACTTCCTTTACCTGTTTAGAGCAAAGGAGTCAAGTGCTTGTACAGTCAACTATAGACACAAACAGCCACTCAAGAAGTAAGACAAGACTTTAAGGCATAATAGAACCTGGAAATGGAGGATTATGTTCCAGATGAGGCTAAGAACAACAGAGGGAACACCATCAGCAATTCCAGAGGCATCAATACCCAGCAGCTTTACCTGAGAGACAACGGCCATTTAAAAACCAGTTTCCAGATTTTGAAGCCAATGTAACAAATATTAAATCAATACTGACATTTCAGAGAACACACTCACATGTCTATCATCCAGGAAAGCCAGGGCCTTGGAAATGTTGTTCAGTCTGAAAATGCGGTGAGCAGACGACCTGAACCTGTAAAGCTGATGGAAGAAATGACAGAAGGTGGATTCCACTGTGTGCGCTAAATGCAAGGCTCCAACCAGCAAACACTGAGCTTAGCCTCACATGGCAAAACGACAGAAAACACAGGGAAACAGCCACTCTTACTCTTTGATTAGTGCGTGAAATAAAATAGAATAAAACAAAATGAACTTAGATTGAGGAGATGAAATAAAATGATAGCAGTATGATATATTTTTGATCACTTATTTAAATAGGTTTCCTTTCTTTTTTTTTTTTTTTTTTTTTTGTTTAATCCTCGGCAGCATGGCGGCATAGTGGTTAGTACTGTTCCTCCACAACAAGAAGGTCACGGGTTCCATTCCCAGGCCTGGGGCGTTTGTCTGAAGACTTTGCTTGTGTGGGTTTCCTCCAGGTACTCCGGTTTCCTCCCAATGTCCACAGACATGCATGTTTGGGTTAATCAGTGACTCTAAACTGCCCGTAGGTCTGAGTGGAAGTGGGACTGGTTGTTCATCTCTCTCTGTGTCTGTATGTTAGCCCTGTGATGGACTGGCCCACTGTGAGCTGGGATTGGCTCCAGTACCCCCCCCCCCCCCCCCCGTGACCCACCAACAGGTAAGCGGCAGAAGATGAATGAATGAATGTTTGAATGTTTGATGAATGAATGTTTAATCCTCACTAGTTTACACCCAGACAGCTCCTCCAGCAGAGCCATGAGCATTCTTCCATCCTGAATGTCTACGAACAGGTCACGAACTTCAACTGGAGGATCACACTGGAAATAAGGAAACACGACCCTTACTGATAATTACAGGTTAAAAAAAAAAAAACAAAGCTGAATGATGTTGGTGTTAAGATGTACTGATTTGTGCCTTACTCTCTGCAGAAACACATTCATCCACCTGGTAAAGGTCCTCTTCTGTATCGCTCTCCGCCCATCTAGGAAGAAGAAAACAGAGTCTTGTCTCTGCAAACACTAAAGTTTTCCAAGTGATATAGTGTTGCAACAATGCTTTCACAAGCCTAATTAAAAGCGGTGCATGGGTGGGTTTGTGTTGAAAATAACATGCAGGATTAGTCTGAAAAAATATTGGAAAATAGGAAAAAAGAAAAAGAACACACAATGTTAAGGTATCAATACGACCAAACTTGTCTTTGAATGTTGCTTTTGCTATTTTACACTAGGGAGTATTCTGGACACAAGTAAAAACATTGTGGATGATTGGGTAATCAGATGCCACATTGCCAACATACCCTCCCTGGAAAATCACTACAAGGAGGGAAGGTAAGAAAGAAGAAGAGATACAACTGTTGTTTTTCTCTTAAAAAGTACAACAAAGTTTTTCTATAATACACAATCATCTAACCGGTGGTATTAAAGCACACATTAAACACGGGCACAAGACGGCATTTCTTGTCACAGTACCTCGGCGCTGCTGTAGATGTTGATCGCTTGTCTCTCCAAATTGCTTTTGTGAGTCCCAGTTAACCCTGTCCTGCATTCTCATTCAAATATTTCCAGGAACTGGTAACAATTAGAGCTGCTCCGAGGTTTCCCTTAGAAAGGGGATGAAGAAAATGCAATGGGAGGCAGTGTGTCTTGCCTGAACACGTTGAAACCTCACTCTGAGGTGCTGATCAACTCTAGCTGCACCCCCCCCCTCCCCATGACAGCTCTGTATGAATGCTATTGGCAGGCTGTGGTCCATAAAACTCTGGCCATGGAGACAGCTGCAAAGTGTGATGGGATATTTAAGCATTTAATTAAGGAAACATTTTTGGCTCCCTTGGCTACAAGTTGTATGGATTTCTTCTCTTGCTGGGGCCTGTGATATTTTTTTCTGGCTACAGTTACATAAATTGCAGAATTTCTTCTGATCATGTTCAACACAGTCTAAAGGAATGAGCAGGGTTATTTATAGTTTTAAGTTTATCTTCAGTGCCTGTTCATTTTAACACAATAGGATTTGTGATTTTTTTTTTTTTTTATGTAAATACAGCTTTGAGGGAGTTTATACACTGTTAAGACTTACTGCACATCATAGCCTCACAAACATCTTGTGTTTGCATCTGATACAGGGTAGGGCAAGGTTTACTAAGATTATCTTCACTTGATACGTTCTTATAATACACACAGCAAAAATAATGCTTCATCATTTAAGGATTAAAAACATCCAATGACATCTGTAGTTTCTATCTATACTTGTACAGACCTTTCACTGCTAGCTGAGATTATCGCTGTGTAGCATTTTTACTTCTTTGAGCAGTGTCATTTAAATACCTCCCTGACACATAATTATCTGTTTGTATCATTCTGCTTTATTATAGGTTTAGAGGTTACTATATTATTGATCAACTTGGATACAAACACCTGTAGCTTGTACCTTGACATTTTTATTTGAACATTTGATTTCTGGATCTGGGATTTGCAATAGCTTTACTACATGAAATCATAAAAGATAACAGGTTTTTAATTATTTAAGAATATCTAAAGCAGTGCTTCTGAAAGTGTGGGGCGCGACCCACTGGTGGGGAATGGCGACATGACAGGTGGGGCGTGACAAATGGAAGAAAATTTTCAATTTCCTGGCTATCTTACTGTAAATGCTTTTCTTTATTGACAACAAAGATAATTCAATCTAAACAAAACACACACACACACAAAGTAATAATTAATAGCTAGAATTATTAATGAGCATTAGGAGACCAGGAGAAAAATTTAACCTGGAACTAAAGTGCAAAAACAATGATTGACGTCGGGATGTTAATTGCAGCGGGACAGTCAGCAGGTAGCCTAAGCAACACTGACAAATTTGTGAGGCTGACCATAAAAGCCAGCACCATCACACACACACACAAGACAGATGGTGCAAGTCAACCAAAAACCCAACCGAAAAGAAAATATGATGAGAGCTATCCTAGTCTAGGATTCACAGTTGCAGTTCAATTAAATGAAATGTAATTTGTTGAAATTTTTGTTGGGGCGACAGGGTCATGTAGGGCTTGAAAAGCCCCACTTGTCCGAAGTGGGGAAAAAAAAAAAAGTTTGAGAACCACTGATCTAAAGGAACCTAAATCCTCATTTTAGATCTTAGTGTGATTTGTGTTAAACAAGTTATGACATACTTTTTACACACTGACCCTCTGCACTTCTTTATTTTAATCTGGCGCACCATCACAGAACTATGGCAGAAAAACATTAACTATAGCTTGTTGACCCACATCTATGATTGGCTGGGAAGGGGCAGGCCCCTTATGTCTTAAGACATGACACCCCCTCCCAAAAAAAAAAAAAAAAAAAAAAAAAAATTTCCTTAATCTGAGTTTTGCATAGGAGAGCTGTAGCAAAGCTCTTCGCTTAACCAGACCGAGGCCTTTACATTAACACTTCATAAACTCTTACACTTTGGGGGGAAAAAAAAAAACACTCTATACTGGGTGTCCTTCCACCAAAGGTGGTTAAAGTCCAACATATGACTGTGACAGCTCACAGTGTCTGAAGGAGTAACCTTCTCCCACTTCAAACAATATCCAGCTGCCAGGTTTTACTCTACCTGCCTTAAGAAAGGTGATGGCTAAGGAGGGGAACCATCACCACCGTGGAAAGCAGGAATCTGTCCAAGGAACATCGCACGTGAAGCTCCTGAGCCTCCAGAAGTCACGCCTTTTCATTCTTTGAGTTGCTTTCTGCAGCCTTGTTGTACCCACAAGCAATAGTCCTTACAAGGGGCAACATCACAAGGCTGCAAAGGCTGGTAACATCAACACACAGACAGTTATAATGCATTTCTGATTCTGAATTTGTCAACCCCCTCCAGTCAATCGGTGTAAACAGATCACATTACACCTACATATGTACATTATCATTTTATTAAAACGTTTTAGGATAGTACAAAGAAATGGGTCACATCTTTCCGACAATCCTGATTAAGAAATTCTGAATATTACTGATGGCTGGAACTTATTCTGAACACAGATTTTTATAAAAAGCATAATCAGCGTGTTCTTTAACGCTACAACCCCTGCCTGCTTGGAAATCTCACACTCGTGGGCTTTTCTGCCTATTAAACTAGGCAGTCCATCCAGTCCAATGATAAAACGGAGTCCATCAGTTATGTCTGTCCATATGTGCAGAGCTTAGCTTCTTTTTGTTCACCCCCTCACTGCGGATCAGTCATTTCTTCCCCATGATGAAACTTGGAGCCTCTGCATCATCCTCGGCTTCTCTCTCCTCCTCGTTCTCCTCTTCCTCGCTGGATTCCGAGCTCTTCTCGGCATCATCTTCTTCTTCTTTATTTTTAGACTGTAGTTTGGTCTTCTTTATCATGAGCCTTTTCTGCCTCAGCTTTTCTCGCTTCTTCCGGCGTTTAGCCGTTCTCTCCTCGGCATCTAGCTTGTTTTGTTCCACCTTGTCCAGATATTCCTGGTCCTTGTCCTGCTTGTCGGCTATCTTGTCCAGGAAGTCTTGCCTCTGGTACTCCCTGCGGCGGAGGTGCCGGTAAACGTGGAACTCCCCGCTGCCGGCGCCGGCGCTGGAGCCCATGACATCCCGGACGAACTCCGGCGGAGCCCGCGGGTTCCACTCCTTAGGTCGGTCTGGGATCGGAGCAGGCTTATCGACGTTCCGCATCAGCCTCTCCAACTTCAGACGCTGCTCCTCCGCCGGGGTTTTAGCGATTATCAGAGGCTGGGCCTCTTTTCCTCCGGTTTTCCCCGGTTTGTTGTTCTTCTGCGTGTGCGCCGCCATCTTTCAAACAGTCTCCGTATTCTTCCTGCTAGTTCCGGTTTTGTCGCGTCGACACGGAAGTAGTTGTGAGCCACTGTGACCTGGAAATAATTAATTATTTTTTAGTTCATTATGACAACGGTAGTGCTTGTTTCGGAGTGGTTTTTATCTATTAAATTACCCATTTGATCATCGTTCCTTTAAAAAAAAAAATCTCCTTGTGTAATTGCATTAACTGACGTAAGTCTTCGCCAACAGCAAATCAGATTAGAGAGCGTTTAAGCGCAGCTGTCCAATCAGCGTACAGGTCCCGCCCCTCCTAACCAGTGTCTGTGCTCAGCGTGTTGACTGACAGGTTAAACTCCGGCTTCAGGACGAGAAACTCCGTCCTTTTTCAAGAATATAGCTCCACTTCGTGTAAATATATAACTGACCGAACATCATGAACAGCTTGCTTAGATGCACGGCTCGGTGTCTGAGGCCAGGGGCAGCGCTTCATCTGCCCAAGCAAACGGGCGGACGCGTGTTGTCGGCCCCGGCCCGCCTGCTGTGTGCGGCGGCGGACCTCCAGAAAGACCTTGGTGAGATGGTGAAGAAGGACAAAGTTGTGGTGTTTATGAAGGGGACGCCGGCACAGCCCATGTGCGGCTTCAGTAACGCCGTAGTCCAAATCCTCCGGATGCATGGAGTGGACAACTACGCTGCCTATAACGTGTTGGAGGACCAGGACCTCAGACAAGGTCAGTAAACTCTTCTTTAGCCCTGCCTGACATGACAGCCGACCGAGCGCTGAGTTGAACTTTTTAGCTGGACGAGCCCGTCCTGATCCTGATCCTGGTCCTAACCAGGGTCCGCGTCTGTTTACAGCAGTCACAGCTATCAGGTTTTTGTCAGCGGCCTCCGGTAGCTAGTTTTAGAGATTTCCCAGGGTGAAGTGTTTATCAGTGGCCAGCAGCAGGAGCAGACCGGGACCACAGGGTGTGGTGTTTCAACAGACTTCAACCGCAACCTCAAACTCATCGCACTCATCTGGACTCTAGTCCGTTTTCAAATGATGACAGCAGATTTTTTTTTTTGAGGAACAAGGAAATATTTCCTGTCAGTTAGATCAGCACTGACCTCTCATGGGATTATGTCAATCGAGGCCAGTGTCGCAACAGCAGTGCAGAGCCAAAACAGTCAGGTGAGAAAGAAAGGCCTGAGTCATGAAGAATGGTAGTTGTTGGTTTGGACTTTTAGAATGGGGCACGTTGCTCTCTTTGGGGAATTCCCATGAGTCTTGGGTTGAGTGCTTCTGAAAGTGATGCACAGACCAGGATGAAAAACATCATGTGCAGCTATTACCGAGTGATGGGAAATCTAGATAAATGAACCCCAAGTCTCATTGTGTCCCCTTTGCCTCTATCTGTGGGAACACAGTGGAAGTAAAATGCCTCTTTTTTTTTTGTCAAGTGGCATCAAACCAGCGATTTAAATAAATAAATAGATAAATAAACAAACAAATAAATAACAATAGAAATCAATTCACAAATGAACTCCAGACTCTAAGCTCTGTGCTCCTCACTACTGGGACTCACAACTATACAAGGCAAAGTAGTACTCACACAAGTAAAGGGATTTTCCTGTGTGAAATCTGTGAAGTGCTCCTTTTGATATAATTGTTTTAGTTTTCCACCAGCTCTGCACATATTTGTATCTAGTGTATAACTTTAAACATTTTACACTCGGCCATCACACACAGTCCTTCATATGTCTGATGTCATTGTCACAATCTTAAATAATTCTCTTTGTGGATTAAAGACAGAAAGAACATCAGCTGCTGTTTTACTTGTTTTTGTTTTTGGTTTAGTGTCTTGATGTAATACTACTTGTCTTCCACAGGAGTCAAGGATTTCTCCAACTGGCCCACGATTCCTCAGGTGTACTTCAATGGCGAGTTTGTTGGAGGATGTGACATCCTGCTTCAGATGCACCAGAATGGAGATCTGGTGGAGGAGTTAAAGAAGCTGGGTATCAATTCTGCACTGCTGGATGCTGAGAAAGAGTCCAAGTAGAAACTTCAAAACAGCTTGGAAGACAGAGCAAAGTCCACATTCAGGTTGACGACCCCCCTCCCCCGCCCCAAGTTTCACTGGAAAAAAACTAAGTGAGGGACAAAAACCAAAGCAGAGAAGCTGCAGGCCAGAAAAACCAAAACAATGACCTCAGACCTTGTAAAACTGAAGCTGAAGGGAGCTGCAAAGTCTGCTGATGATGCCCTTTGGCTTTGTCATTTCTCAACCACTTTCACATTACACAAAATCTCTTGGTCCACTGTTATAAAAAGAATTTCACTCCAGCAGCTTTTCTGAATTTCCTTATCATCCAGTGCATATTGAAAAAGCTTAACTTTTTTTTTCCTCTGGCTAATCATATCTCCATTCACAATATTCAATATTTTATCATAAAAGATGCTGCACAAAGTTCTATATTTAAAATACATATGGGCATAGTAGAAGTAGGAATCACAGTTGTTTTGGAATAAATACAGCAAAAAAACATTCAACTCCAAATCCACTGTTGTAGAGACCATTTCACACCAAGGTTGGACTCATACTGGCTGAGATCAGGTTCCCTGACTAGGTTTATATAAAAATGCCAGTAACTTGCCCTCCACAGTCTCTCCTACTTCTACTGTCTATTTTATCATCCCAGTTTGTTCAAGACAAAATGCCAAATTCACTACCTTCAGAACACAAGAGTAAGTCAAGATCTCTACAACACTGTCGGGTCACTTCAGGAAAAGTTGTCATTACAGCAGAAACCTCCCAGATGCAACGACCCTAGTTGAGTGTACTGAAAGGAAGAACAAAGAGGGAACATTATTTTCATGTGTTCATTTTATAAAGGTGGTTGAAACTGTCCTGTTACACCACATATGAATGTGCTTTCAAAGTGATGGTAACTGCAGACTTGGCCCACACTTCATTTACCTTGTCACACACATTCACTGCCAAAACCACTTAGATGGAGCCAACAGCGCTGCCCTATTTGTCCTTTCTGCCAGGAACAACTGAAATGTGGTCTGTGTTTTAATGTCTACATCTGCTGCAGTGTAACAATTTATGATACCTTCCCTTTTCATCCTGAAGATGACTGAGTCACAAAACAGCAGCAGTTTAAAGTTGAAATGTTCATGTCTGGCATCTGTCACTGAAGGAAAAGTTGTGTGTTTGTGTTTCATGTGTTTTGAGTTTTTTACTGAGCCTACGAAGAGCCAATTACCAGTTCTACAGTGGAATTTCCTCCTGCTGCACACAGTTGTATTATCAAAGTGATGGTCATGTAGTACACTGTAAGATATTGTACATTAAATGCATATTATGAAATGTATTTTAGCTGCATGTAAACCCTGTACCAATTAAATATTTTCACACATAACTAGCATCTTGAGAATTACCTAATGATATGTGTTGAAATGAAGGCAGTGAAATCAGACATTTTCTTTCAGGTTAAAGCCAAAAAGCTTTTTCTTTGTAAAGGAAAAGTGCAGTTTTTTAAAATCTGATCCATTGGCACAGTGACCATGTGTGCCCCCAGCTGTTGTGTTTAGCTCTTATCTGCTCTGTGAGGAGAAACCACAGCACCCAAGGCAGACAGGCATTTAATCCTTTTAACTAGACGTAATTACACAAGTAAAGGCCTTAATAACAAAGAAAGAGATTAACTCTACTGTCTTAAAAGATGAGCTTTATATTTACCACCTGGAACCTAATGATGTGTTGACTTGTTAAGTATGTTGACTTGTTATACTGATTAACTTACTACGCATGATTTAAATATAATACTGATGACTTCATTCTTATCTCCAGCTTGCATATGGCTCATCGCTTATCTTTCCATATTTCAAGCCAACAACAGGCAAACAAGCAGTTTGATGCTCTGCTTCACAGCAGACATTTTGACCTCATAGCAGGAAAGGCATGTTAACATTAACATTGAAATCAAGCTTCTCTGAGTCATGACCGAGTGGCAGACAACAGCAATATTACACATAACTGGATTTTTACCACCCTGCTGAGACAGGTCTTGTAAAAATGACCTGGAATTGTGTTTTCAGTAGAGGTGCATGTAATGGACCAGGTCCTTACATGCAAACACAGAAACATTTTATTACAGATTAAACTAAAAGCATTCCATTGACAAATTTCCAGGCTCTCAAGCAGAAACTGACATGAACTGGATTCACCGTGTAATTCAGAAACGGAAATTTTAAAGTTAATTCATTAAAGATGTATGAGGAATATCAATGGCATCTCATAAAACTATAAAAGGGAACTTAATAGTATCCAGTTCTGTTGCATTTTTCCCCCTCTTTTAGAAAAGCTCATGGCTGATGCTTTCCGTGTTCCTATTTGTATGTTTTCCTTGAGCTCAGTTTTTTGGTGGTGAAACACTCAGAGATGTTTAGAATTTTCTGAAGGTCTTTTAATACAAATATTTTACAAAATATAACTGGACTTTACAATTGACTGTTATTGATGTTACAGCATTAGGGGCCAGCTGAGTTCACACCCCTTTACCTCGTACCATCATCTGATTGTTGTGTCAGGTGAAGCAGGAACACTCTCACTAACAAACAAAGGGGAGGTTAAGAAGATGACCCAGGTCAGAGTTTCTGGAGGAAACGCAGCACCAGGTCTCTCAGCGTGGTGCGCAGCGGCTCGTTGTTGTCACAAACGATGTGCGTGCCATCCTCCTCCAGTTGGATCAGCGTGTCCTCTGCCTGTAGGTGCAGGATGTGTCCATCAGCTGTTTCCTCCACCTTCACCTCTGTGATTCCATGCTGCCAGAGAAGAGGAAAAACACACACATTCCTTTGTGATGTGTCTTATACCTGAAAATCAACTAAGATTAAAATTGAATGAAAGACTTCCTAAATATATTGCAGCAACATGCCAATTTATTCTAATGAAACAAAATGTTTCTTCCTTTCATATCTTCAGATGTTCCGACATTTGGTGATGCATTAGACTGTGATGTTTGATTAAAAACTCCAACAAGAAAACTAAAGCCACGGAAAGTCTCAGCCAAGAGTAAGCCGGTAGACAGCACGAGGTAATTCAACTTTTTCCCTGGTTCCCTCTGATGCCAGTGGATGTAACACCTTTTGTAACGTGGCCAGGAAAGCTTCCAGGGGCACAGCTCCACTCAGCAAGGGCTTGGGGGCGAGCACTACCGGCGGCTCCTCTATCACTCGCTTTCTCTTCTTGCTGGGGGGCACCGGAGGGGGTTTAGGCACTGACTGGCATTGCAATGTGAAAGAAAAAAGTCAGCGTGCTGGTAAAAGATGAATGGGACAGAATGGGAGTCATGTCTATAGATAATTTGTAGCTATGGATTTGAGCTCACCTGTAGAGTGTGTTTGTTATCCTTCGAGTGTAGCACTGCAGACACGGTTGCCACAGAGATGCCAGGTTTGATCTCAGAGGGCACCAGGGAATTAGCCAGCTATGAAAAGGAGAATCAGACTGTTAGACATGAAAATTTGCCATCTGCTTTCTGACAGGAGTTTTGAATGTAATTCATTGTGCATTTTAATATTTCATTCTGACAGCTTTTCATCCACAATGTCAAGCACATAAGAGAATTTAAAATATGCACTCTGTGTCTGTGTCTGAAGGTGCTGGTTTTTATCTTTAATACAACATTGACACCCAACTCTCCACTAAGGTCTTTTAACTAGACAAGTTGAAGAAGAATAAATTCATAGCAGTCTGTGCTGTGATGTGAGACCTCAGGCAGTATGTAGACACGCTCGTAGCGACGTCTGAAGGGCAGGTTGAGTACAGAGCAGCGTCTGTAGGGCATAGGAGGGGGCTGCAGCTCCAGCATCAGGTCAGAGCGGTGGGCCTGGGTGAGTGGAGGCTGGGTGTATTGCTCTGGACATACCACATGGAGGGGCTGTTGCGGGGGGGCAGACAGTGGAAAGTCATCAGCAAACAACCTGTAAGTCTGTAACCTATTGGAGCTTTTCTAATTATTGACTTGAATGAGCCTTTAGACCAGAGGATACCAATAAGCAGGCAGCTGTTTGGATGCAGAACCTGATCCAGACCCAAGTCCAATCCAGACCAGGACTATGACCTACAATTTATGAATAAATAACGAAATTGGGTGTCTGTTTTAACCAGCACAGATTTTCCAGTATGTTCTACAAAAGGAGTTGTTCAAGCCTTTCTGCTGTTAAGATGGGTTAGCATTGCCAATAAAACTGGTTGGGATGGTTGGAAACCATCAAGGAAAATATTTTTTGTTTAATTTTGTGGAATTATGCACTGTATTCTATCTTCTCTTGAATTTTCTCTCTTGTGTCAATGATTAGTTATTACAGCTAATATTTCCTTGAGGAATATTTCTTATGATTGCACTGTTCCTTCTTCAAACTGATAGTGTTTCTCTGTGATCAGCCTGTCTGCAGGAAAAAAATGGATTTTAGTGACTCATGCAGGTTTTTGTAAATACTCAACGATTCTGAGCTCATCTCTGATTCTTCTGTAGGCACGTTCTAATTGTATTGGTCCGTTTGCTGCTGCAGCACATCACTACTGTTGTCTATTCTCTTGTGCTGTACCCTTTGTGCGATCTAATATTGTTCTATTGTTTAGTATGCACCTCATCTGTTAGCTTGTAAATTGTTCCCATCTCCTGTTTCACCCAGGGGACTACTTGTGACGATCGTCATTTGCTTGTCACACAAGCCTCCTCTTACCAGCGCTGCATGTAAAAACAACCAGTGAGAGCAACCTTTTTCAGCTAGACAATCACAATGATCTCCACTCATTAAAATATATACAACTTATCTTTAAAGAGAAAATGACTCTTTACAGTAGAGTAGATTTACAGCATTTGTGAATGGGATGGTAGGATGACAGTTAGGTCTAAACAGCACACCTGGACTTCCTTGAGCAGCTTTGATACTTGGTGGAAGTTGAGCCGTGTGTCAATGGGACAGTAAACACACTTCATCGCCAGCGGCTGGTACGGAGCCAGGGCATCAAGGTAGGAGAAGTCTGGTTCTGGTGATGAGGCAGAAGATTCAGAGACTTTTAGAAGCAATGTCTATAGAATAACAGTGTGACATCTTCTCATTCACCCCGAATTTATAACACATGGGGGTTTGTAAAGTTACCAGTAAAGATGATTGTGTTGAGGCTGGACTTGCCCCACAGCTCCATGAAGTGGACAACGTCCCCAAAGCGCAGGGAGGGGTGACCAGTGAAAACCACACATGGCTGACGGAACTCGCTGCTGAAATCCCCGTGGATGCTGGGGTAGTGCTTCAGCTTGTTTGTCTGGATCAACTGAAACGTTAAAAGCACAACTGAAGTCTAGTCTAGTCACCCCTGTTTTAACTGCCTTCAACAAAACCAAATGTTTCATTGTTGCCTCAACAACTCTCAACTTAATTAATTAACATGGAAATTAAATAAACCTGTAGGACAATTTACCTCTCTGGTACTGAAATTAATTTTGACATGATGCTGTCAGATAAAACTGCACATGATTTGAGAAACCTCCCCAAGTTTTTATTGTCTCCCGAAAGGTTCCATTACTAGCAATTAGGATTTTCAAAACTACCACATCAATGAAATGCACTTCTGTCCAGACAAAAACCAGCAGGACTCACCTCTGCATGTGGGAACGGGGGCTCTGGGAGATAGACCTTTGTTTGCTTGTTGTGACAAAGCCTGAAAGGATAATAAAATTAATCATAGCCTCAATCAAAACATCACAGAACAAGCCTGTGGAGCAGCCAACAGTAAGATCCTAATCAACAACAGCACCAGAAAAGGACAAGAGGAAAAATCCAATAGCATGGACAGAGATTGTAATTTTTGGCTGCCAAATCCTGCTGTTTGCCAGAAACAATAATATATTATTGTAATATAGCTGCTCTGCATGATGCTACACCCAGGTATGCTGAAGGTTTTCCCCACACTTTTGTTACACAATGCAAAACCAACACAAGCTCTTTCTGTAACAGATGCTTGTCATCTCCCTTAATATCTCTCAGATTTCTCAATAGGCACATTGTAATAGACAACTGCTCACCACTCTGCAAAGATCTGAGAGAACTCCAGCGAGCTGTTGGCAACAGGGGAGATGAAATAAAAGGGTGTGGTCCCCAGGCTAGCACTCTCAATGAACTGGTACAGACACTCCAGCAGGTCATATATCACTCCTGAGGAGTAGCATGGCACCAGCACATTGCCTCCAGCACGAATCGTCATGGCTACAGATGAACACAAATAGAAACACTAACAGTTACCTATGATCCCAAACAGTACCATTCTTCACCCAATTCAACAATTTTACACACTTTGCAGTACTACTTATTTACCTAAAAGAATGTGGTAAGGATATATATAGATGCAAGAGTAATTTAACAATATGAAATGTATCTTTTTCTCTGAAACAAATTTTTCCAGTACCCAGGTTACTGCAGAATTCTCCCAGCATGCCATCTGGGTTAGCAGTGGGCATCTGAGTGAGTCCTGTCAGAATCAGAACATCACTGTTCTTCAAGGAGCTTTGGTCCATCGGCTGCAAGAGTAGAAAAGATGAAGAAGAGAAATTATAAATTATGACCAGAGGTGTGAGAGAGAAGCTTTCAAGCCAAATCTGCAGTAAGATCATCACAGGTCACACTCATCTCAACCAGTCAAGTAAAATTAAACTTAGGATTCACATTCTCAATCACAACAGATTTTCCATCCACTGACCAACCTGTGGATGTGTGGTGAGGAGCGATGAACCTGATACATAGGACACCTTCTCATGATGAGACTGAATGATCCAGTTAGAGCTGCCCAATGAGTAGCCAGAACTTAAGGGGGAGATTTGTACAGCTCCAAACAACTCCTGGAGCAAAAACAGTTATCATAATGATAGCAAAAAAAAAAAGAGCAGAAAGGAGGTAGATACAGCTGCTTTTATTGAATGTATGGAGGAAATGCATGAAGAACTCCAAAAATGATCTTTTCCTTTTTGTTTAAATTCAAAACAATGTTTGGTTAAAAGTGAGCAACACACTCAGGACACTTACATTTTATTTAACGAACTCCTATCAAGACTAAAGTTTGGTGGTGTGCAATTTCTGTGTAATCATTATCTTTAAAAATGTTTCCAGGTCAAGCTGTGCCGCATATTGTGACCTTGTCTGTCTAGTGAATGGACTTTTCGAAGTCAAATATTAATACTAGTTGTTCTGTTCCAGAGTATGTAAATGACAGTAAATATTGTGTGACTTGTTGGGCTCCATTAACATTGTGTGAGCTGTCTCTGTGTCAGTATCATTGAGTGCGTGTGCAGGACAACCTAAACTCTCACCACTTTCTGTGAATAGCCCACAAGCTGCACTTTGCTGAGGGCGGAGTTCACTTCCTGCATACTGTAGGACCGCTTCCATGTCCAGACATCTACCGCATCCTTGAGTGGGCCTGGGAGCATCCTAATCAATCATAATACAATATATGTTATTATTTAGTATTAAATTAAAAAGTAAATCACAGACTGAAAGGTTACTTTAAGTAAAATAAAATTGTAGTTAAAAAATAAAACAAAGCTACAGTGAAATACAAATTGTCTTGCAAATCACTAACAGCACATGAACACAAACAGAACTTGACTTTTATTTTTTGAAGGGTTGTTTTGTATGTAGCAGTCCACATACCTTTGTATTTCTTTATTTTTCCAGCAGGTGGCAGACTGGGCTTTGGGAACCCTCTCCATGAAATTCACCAACTCTTCCATCAGTAGCCTGTGCAAAGAACAAAGATAAAGAGCATTGCTCTTATTTATTTATTTATTTATTTATTTATTTATTTATTTATTTATTTATTTATTTAAACCTTAGCAGAGACTTTTGGTTCAAGATATGATGTTAACAAAAGCTTCTATAAATTTTTCTCTAACCTAAAAACATAACACTGTGCTTTAGACTGAGTGTGTGCTTTCACCTGCCAATCTGCAGTGTGGGTTCTGTGGCATACACAGTCCCTGTGAAACCTGTGTGTTCTGTGATATAGGGCAGGGCCATCATACAGTGGTAGTTGGAGATCAGGATGACATCAATGGTAGAAAGATCCAGCAGTTCTCTCTGTGGTTGATATAAACAGAATTCTTAAGCCTTAGAATAGACCTGATATACATAGTAAAGAATGTATTAGAATTCAATTTTTAATTGCTGCTCAAGAAATGAGCACAAGCCACTAGACAAATGCTGACAAGCGTCAAACTGATATACACAACTTGAAATGACAGGTTAATGCTCCTTCCCCAAGTCATGTCAGAATTACACAAAAACTTTCAATGGTAAAATCTTACATTTGTGACATTTGAGTGAAAATTTGCACTACACAAAAGCAACATGTTATATAAGAAATATGTGGTGACTGAGCCCCCTACCTCAGGGAGACAGAACTCGGGCTGAGAGTCCACAAACACCCTCCCTGCACACTCCTTCAGCTCCTGGACAGATGAAAAGAAAAAAAGAAAAAAAAAAGTTTTTTGTTTCAGGCCATCAATACAGATATAGCAGGCATGCATACACTACACAGATGGAGAAAAATGGAGACACATCCTCAGGTATCTGATATATAAATACAGATTCAACTCCTGGTGAATCAAATTTACTAAAATCAGACTCTCATACCTTCTCCAAGTTGACTGTTCCATCCTTAGAGACCCACCCTGGTAGCTTAGAGAGTCTTGAGCTGAAAAGGAAAAAGCAGCTAAATATTCTGATTGATGCGTAACAATGGTGAGCGTATGGCCAGTAAGGTAGCACATAGATAAAGACACCACCGATGGCAGTAACTCACCTGTGTACGAGAGGAAGGGGCAAGAAGTTGAGGACAGACGTGGTATCCAGCCCACAGTCCAGCATGATGGTGGTGGATTTGAACTTGAGGACATTGCAAGGCAATGTAGGATGACCAGAGAGACAATACTGCAAGAGGGAAGACACAGCATAAACACAATCTCTGACTGTCATCCACACAAGAGAGATATATAGCAGAAGCAGAGCAAACACGTGTGGCTACACCGATGGCACGATCCATGCCTGCACGTCTCTTTAGAAATTGGACATTTCTAATTTAAGTTTCCTCAGAACAACTATTTGACTCGGCCCTGTTGTTACTGTTTACATAGCCCTGCTGTTAGCTGCCTTGCCAGCCCCGGTGAATGAGACGGGGCGCTATTAGCCGCTAAGCTAACACTTAGCTAGAAGTAGGCGGCTTGAACTATTTGCTAAGAGCTTTTCGTTACCAGTTCGGGTTTATTCGGCTAGTAATATGTTGTTTGCTTTGTTTACTGTTGCGCTGTTTACTTACCAATTTCATTTTAATACAAATAACGGCCGATAAATAGATTAAGCACAATCCCCCTTTTGTATCACCGCATCCTTCCACTGTCTCTGTCGGCTGCTCGTCTTTTCCGCCCCCTACAGAAGTGGAGAGGAACTGCACCATGTGACAAACTGAAAGTCACTCTTTAAATGTCGAATAAAATAGCCAGTTTATACTTATTGTTCCGTGTTCAGAAATAAAACACAATCAGAAAACAAAATATAGTGGAACTGATAATAATTGTCAACAGACGTGGGTCTCCCATGGGCCATGACAGCTTGCAACCAGACTCGTATATAGAATAGTTAACCCAGTGCTGCCAGTTTGGAGATCTGACTTTTACTGTACTTATCACTGTAAGATGGATCTGGTGGTTTATCTACAATATTTATGCCGAATAAGTTACATGGCATGGTGTTGGTTTTAAGTTGAGGGACGTTTTCCAGTCAGTACCGGTCAGGTCGCTCAGCCTCAGGACGATGAGGCAACCTCGGGTCACCAGCCGCTCTGGGTTAGCCTCCTGTGCTAACGGCGGCTAACACGGCTGTTAGCCGAGCGAACAACCACTCCCACTGCCTGACACCGGTACACAGTCTTCACAAACAAAAAAAAAATGTCACTTGGTAATGTTGCGCAGCTGATGTAGCAACACTGGCAGCTATCGTACTTCTGTATCTCCGGTAGGTCTCGTCTCTTTTTATGTCGTAATAACTGTTTTTATTGGGGGGGCTAACACGAAGTTACAGCAGTTAGCTCGTTCCCGGATCCACCGAGGTATCGGATGTTTTCTCATGGAGTATCTCTACAGTTTCTAGCCAAGAGGATTTACACGTTGGGGAGGACAGGTATGGCTTTAAAAGACACATTCGCGGTGAAAGCGAATACAACTGTCCTCGTCAGCCAGAGCCTGCTTCCAAATAGCTGTAAGGTCACGTATTGTTGGCACCTGAACACAGCGATACACAACTGACTCATTTTTGTTTGGTACACTTGGTGCAAACATCACCCGTCTCCAGTGCCATTTGAACAGAAAGTGACGAATGACGTTTTTTTTTGGGGGGGGGCATTCATTATAATCAATATTGTCTATCATTCATTATTATCTGCTGGCTGTCTGAAGTGAGTCACCAGTGGGAGAGCCGCAGCTTTCTATCCTGTCATGCCGATTGTTTCCTCATATCGTCTCTTTATTTGACAGAGCAGAGGAGGTACACCTTCAGTTTCTTCACCATGGGGAACGCCTGCAGTAATAACCTCGGGATCCCCCCAGCCAACGGCCCCAATCATGTGGGCTGTACCGACTTCATGATGGACCACACTGCACAGGTAGTGGAAAGCTTTAAGCCATAAAAAATACAGCTGAAAGGCAGACGCGTCTGGGAGAGTTGGCAAATGATCCGATGGACTGAGCAAAAGACAGCACATCTGTGTGTATCGCTGTAATGTCAGCGGTGAGAACTAGTGTAGCTGCAGTAAAAGCTCTTCAGTTTGAAGCAATGAGACGACGATGATCACTTCCCATCATCCAGTGAAACAGCCACTACCTGGCTGCGTTCGCTTGCATTTCGTGAACAAGATATTTGGGACATATCTTGCTGGTCACGTCTCGGTGAACAATAGCTGCTTATGGGTGCGAACTTGCATTTTTCTCTCACCAACAGGGCAGCTTCTTCAGGCTCTACTATCCCTGTCAAGAGACTGAAAAGTCAGAAAAAGCAGACTGGGTCCCATGCAGGGAGTATTTTAACGGTCTGGCAGACTTCATGAAAATCAACAGGACTCTCAGTGAAAGGATTTTCAACTACCTCTTTGGTAATTTAACCTCAATCAGTGGAATGTAGAACATATTGCATGTTTTGTCATATAGGCGTAGGCTGCTCAAATTGGTCTCTCCGAGACCATACAAGTGTTTCTGCATGCTTTTGTCCATTTACATGATAGAGAAGTCAGAATATTTCCAAATACATCACAGTGTGAATGCTTTGGTTTCTGCTAATTGTGTGACTTATTATACTTAACTGGTTTTATCAAGCGATTTTAAACTCCAGTTAAAGTTGTGTTATTGGTGCCCAGTAATCATGGAAGACTTTTTAAATCAACTTTCACATTTAACTGCCAGGGAACAGCAGTTCAGCTTTGACAGTGATCACAGAAATGATGTCCACATTCATTATAAATGACCTACTATTAGCTGTGCTGTGCATATAAACACTGTGCTTTAGAAAGATGATATTTTAATCATTTGTTCATCCTAGGCTCCTTTAAGATCCCAGCCTTCTTGGATGCTCCTTTCAAATCAAGGGAAAAATGTCCAGTAGTCATCTTCTCCCATGGGCTGGGAGCCTTTAGGTAAACACACTTATTGTCAGTACTTCTGTGTTATGGCATGTAAGAGTAAGTTTTGCTCACCTACAACCTGCTATAAAGGTGTAACTGACTTGTCCTTGGTGTTTTTCAGGACTTTGTATTCAGCTATATGTGTCGAACTGGCCTCTCAAGGTTTCATTGTGGCGTCTGTGGAACACAGGTAATTGTGCAAATGTGTGTTGTTATGAGTTTTTATGTCAAGTCAAACTTAATCAAATGTATTTTTATAGCACCAAATCATAACAAAGTTACATCAAGGCACTCATTAGTTCTAAATCTGCACTAGTAAATATTAGCAGCTGGGGAGAAGAAGAGGTGACAATGGGAAGTCAGTAGTGGTGTGTAATGAGAACTAAAGGTAACTCTTGCAGCAGCAGGTACTGAGCAGGAACATGGAGAAGAAATTATTCAGCAGCTGTAGGACGGGCTAAGGAGGGACAAAACAGACTATGGGAAGAAACAAATGTGTTACTTTCCTAATATTTGGAATTTTGAAATTTGAATTATGAAACACACTTTGACATTAAGAAACTAAAGAATTAGTTAAAGTTCAAATGAATTTCAAACAAGACACAGAAGCGCACTAAGGTTCAGTGGTCTGTTTCATCAAAGGAAAAACACATTTCTTATAATACAAAAATCATGACTTGATATCTGACACCTGACTCATAGTTACTTGAACAGATGTGATGCTCTAAAGAATCCTGAGATATGTGAACTATATTCATACATACTCTGAAATAAAGCTAAGACTGAAGCCATGAGTCAGTAGGAGGAAATTCTAGTGGAATATTAGCCAATCAAACCATGATGCAGCAGTCTTGTCTGCAAGCGGCTGTCTCTTTATCTGTGGGAGTAGTAGTGGAAAGGGTGCTCAGACAATGGTATGAACCAGGTCATCACATTTCTTTTCAGTATAGAGACAAGGGGACCATATGGAGATGAACATAAAGGCTTCACTCAGTGTTGTAGCTCATGTCGATGGAGGTGGCATTTCACTGAATTTTAACGGCTGGTTAAAGGCTAAAGCCAAAAAGAAAGCACGTGACCTGGTTTATGGCTGTCACATGAGACACACTTTGTTTCACACGTCTGCAGCGATTGCCAGAGGTCACTCCATTCGCTCAGCCAGAGCTGCCTTTGTCACACTGCCAAAAGTTTGTTTAGTCTCTGGCCATAGACAGGAACATTCACAAGAGCATTTTTCTTCTTTAACGCCACCTTTATTACATGTTTCATGTTGCATTATTCCATGTTAACAGCATATTAGATGGTATGCGCATCAATTATGTCTCACTTGTTAATACACACAAGCACAGTCATTTGAATTGATTGTCTTGGTGAATCATTTTATCTACCAATATGTTGAAAAAAGTTTTTTTTTTTTTTTTGTTTTTTTTTTTTTTACTGAGGAGATGTGAAGGGAAAATGAGACTGAGGGAATTTAAGATGCTCCTTAGGTTAGTCACATACAGTAATGTTGGATGTGGGAGGAATGAACATCCCTCTTCGTGGGATTGTCTCAAATAGTGTCAGCACTGAAGAGACGATCAGGTGGAGATGAAGCAACTGTTGATGGTAGACCTACCTCTGTACATTGGAGAGCGAGTTCAGAAAATCAAAGACAACCACTTGGGGCATTGTTGTTGATCAAGACCAAATGATGCCATTGAATAATGCGACCATACAACAATGGAGGGAGAGGTTAAAAAGTGTTGTTTGTTTTTTTTTTTGTTTTTTTTTAAGTCAAAGAGCCAGACTGATGTCATCAACATTAAATGGATGAGTGGAATACAGTTGTAAGAGAGGACGGGATGTAACAAACTCTTCCTACTCCCACAGATGGAGTAGCTGATTATATATATTTAATAATCATAATTAACTTTTCCAACGCAGGGACCAGTCAGCCTCAGCAACGTTTTATTTCCATGAGAAGACAGATTCAGAGAATGCGTCTAAAACATCGGCATCTGCCCAGAGCAACCTCGTGAAGGAGTGGATGTACTACAGGACGCTACGGCACGGAGAGAGTGAATTCCCCCTCAGAAATAAACAGGTTACAAGTAAAAACAGATGACTCTTAATAGGGTTGGTGATAAAGGTTGTTGTGGGGAAATGACTTTTTTTTCATCGTTTTCAAATGACAGCTGGATGACACAACATCTTCACTTTAGACCCAGTGAAGACTCAAAGCCTGACACTCATGCTCATACCAAACCGCATCCTTGTTTGTTCTGCTTTTTTTTCTTGGCGTCAGTTCAACTGTTCAAAAACTTTGACATTGAATCTTGTGCAGCAGACTCCTTTGTGTGTTTTCATTTTCGCCTCACATGTGGGAATCTTTCTTCTCCCAGGTGAAACAAAGAGCAGATGAATGCATCCAGGCACTGGATAGACTCACGAAATTCAACTCAGGGATACGCATGCAAAATGTTTTGCAGACACAGTTTGACTGGGCAGCGTTGGAGGTAAGCTTGTTATAAGCTTCAAGTTTTTCACCTCACAGACGCCACAATTATCAACAGGGTACACTGTTCAGTAACAGGCAAAGACAAGGACAAACATTTCTCTCTCTGATCTCTTTGATCAACTGGCAAGGGACAAAAGTAAAAGCAAGTCAGCAGGGGCCACAAGACTGCAGCAGATCCAACAGACCTGGAATAATGTGAGGATACAAAGTCAAGTCGGAACAAACCGAACTGGTAGAATTATAGGTGCACAGTGTTATTCAGAAGATTTTGATTACAGCGTTTTGCAACCATTTACCAAGTGTTCATTTTATTCATAACGACAGCAAAAACTGAAAACACAAGTCTGCAGTCCATTCCAGGGCTGACATCACACACAGATGGACACAGAAAGGTCTGAGAACTAACCGCTTTCTGACCAGAGCTTATCACTGAGAATTGTATGTAATCAAATATAAGGTGCAAATTTTCCAAGTTTGGAAACTCCAGAGCTTGCAAAATCTTGACTTTCCATTAATGAGAGTTTGAATGGAGGAGTAGAACAAATCAGGAAGATAAATAGTATGCATTTATTGTTTTCATGTATATAGAACTTTAAAGTTTGCCTGTTGTCTTTTAAAAAGCTTCAATCAACACACCAAGGGTTAATTCTTAACCAGTGAGACATGGCTCTCTGAGTATTACATGCTCTGTCTGGCTGTGTTCTACGTTTTGTTGTCAAAAATATGAAAACTTAACATTAACCAGAAGGATTAAGTCCAGCTCTCAGTTGTTTCTGTTGGTGCCTCGCTAATACAGCTAGACAAATACTGATCAGTCAGAACATCATTATCATATTATATGAATATATCAGGTGTCAGACACACAATACTTTTCAAAATTTGGTTTGTTAACAATGAAATATAGAATACAACCAGCCATGATTTGATGGCAGAATATGAAACTAAAAAGTTGTCAGCTCAGTTTACATTGCTCTAACTGCGTGCTCCTTTCCTCCCTTCATGAGCAGAACTCCATGGACCTGTGCAGGGTGGCAGTGATGGGGCATTCCTTTGGGGGGGCAACAGTGATTGAAAGTCTGTGCAAAGAGGTTAATTTCAAGTATGTGCATTTACACCAGGTCTCCTCAATCAACATCTTACTTAATTTTCCTACAACTACAAAATCTTATGTCTTGATGTGGATTAGGAAGTGATGCAAAGCATCTTAAAAAAAAATCCCATTACCTCAGGTGTGGCGTAGCGCTGGATGCCTGGATGTTCCCTTTGGATGATGAGATCTTTCCCCGCGTGAAGCAGCCGATCTTCTTCATCAACTCAGAGAAGTTCCAGTGGGCAGGAAACATCAGCCGCATGAGGAAGCTGGACTCGGCCGTGATACAGAGGAAAATGATCACTATCAGGTAGAACAGGGAGAGCTCAGGTTGCTTGCAGGACAAACCAGGAACTGATAATTCCTTGACATCATAATGATGTGATGTTTCCCTCAGAGGCACAGTCCACCAGAGTTTCCCAGACTTCACCTTCCTGACGGGAAACTGGCTGGGTAAACTGATGAAGCTGAAAGGAGAGATCGACCCGGCCATCGCCATAGACCTCTCCAACAAAGCAACACTAGCCTTTCTGCAGCGCCACCTAGGTAAGACAAGATCCCAATCTAATCAGTCTAGTCTGAGGTTAAAGCCGAACTTCTGAATTGCACTAAAAACCATCTTGGTCTTTGCAGGTCTAGAGAAGAACTTCAATCAGTGGGACCCTCTGATCGATGGAGAGGATGACAACCTCATACCAGGAACTAATGTCACTGTGCTTCAGTCTGCCATGTGATCAGCAAGGGAACCTCATTTTAACCATCTTGCTTCCTGTGTGGGAGCTGGGGGAATGGTGCCAAAATATCAAACCAGCCCTACTTGGCATTTCAAACATTTTAATTCAAAATATACAATGGACAACATTTTGATGGAGGAAAGCCTATCTCTACCTCATCAGCAGGAAAGACTTTTCTTGGCAGGTGAAACCCTCTGTTTGTTTCAAAATGCCTGAATGTTGCACAAGCAGCACATTTTTTTTTCTTTTAACTGTTGGTGAAATCTTTTTTCATTTATTTCTGGCAATTTCTTATTGAACTGCTTTCAATTACTTTCAACTTTTGAGTGTCTATAAAGCCAATTAGAAATAATAACCTTCCAGCAGAGACAAGCTACTCTATGATTGCAGTGTGATTATGTGATGGGATACAAAATAAGATTGACAACTCATATGAAAATTCAATCTTGCCATCCTGATTCAACAAACAGCTAAAGAAATCAGCATCATGAGGACATCCAACACTAAAAGGCTGCATGCCATTGACATGCGCCCTCCCTGTCCTAGTACTGTTCATCCTGGGCAACAGCCTTCTTTGATACATTTATTGTCTGGTATCTACATTTGTACACAACATGAATCAAATAAATCTGGTTTATATACAAACAGCATTGTCCAAGTGGGGTCATCCCTCCCGGTTTATTCAAGCGTTAATTTCAGAAGCTTAAAAATTCCTCCAAAGCTAAAATTAAAAGTAATCAATAATGCACTATTACGCCCCAGAGAAACAAACAGACATAAATGGGCGATGTGTTTTTAATGATGTGAAAAGTGTCATTTTTAAAATACCAGGAAAACAAATGTTTCTATTTAGTAATGAATCAGGTATGTTAAACCAAACTGAAAGAAAAAGCAGTGGGAAGAAAAGTTGCTCCATAGATCTGTAATATTTATTTAAACATAAATGTTTCTTCAACACATGCATAAATCCAAACTAGAGAAAATATGTTGCATCCTTTAAAACTAGCATTTCACCTTCAACCCTTCAAATCAGTCACCTTCAAGAAAAGATTCAATACTCAAAGAATGGTGGTGCACTTTATCAGAACAGATTGTATAGAACAGCAGATTAGCTCGGTGACACTGGGTACGCACATGGATACTGAACACAAACCACTAAGCTTTAGAAAAATATTGTTGTACAAAAAGGCACATATAACCAGCTGGTTGTTAACAGAAACAAATATATTTGAGTCAGAGGACAAAGTGTCTGCTGGGTCAACTCAATATATCAATACTGCCACTGTGTACTCAGCAAATACAACAAAGAAAATTGAACTTGTAAATGTAACTGAAGCATTTGTAGTCAATCTTTGACTCGGGGGGTGTGACAAAGACACATAGGAAGCAGGACAGTTATTCCTCTGTGTGCTGCTCAACAGGCAGGACATCATCACAACCATCACTGATGATCAGGGACAGATGAGTTACCTTTGACAGCTCCACCTCTGAACAGGAAAGAAATAGAATTGGAGTTAAAAGTAAGGGACAAGTCAATTCATCTAATGAAAATAGCAGCATCATATACTGATTATTGTATGACTAATATGATATCTTAGTTACAAAACTAAGATACATAAATTAGACAAACTACCTTGGAAACTGAAGATCAAAATCTTAGACTTTATTCATTCAGGAAAAATAAGTATTTGTAACCAAATGTGTTCTCTCTCTCTCTTTGACGAACAGTAATTGTTTGCTGCAGTTATTCACACGACAGGATACAAGGTTAATGATGTCATTTAATACTTCACATTAGATGCCAGGTTTCTTAAAAATGACAGCGAGATTTAAATTATTCCTTCTTTTCTAGCATCCCCACATGAGAAGCAAGGGCATAAAGAACTAAGAGCGAGAGAACCAATTGGATTACGTCAGCCAAATGGACAGAATGTAACTTACCAAAACTGTCATCTACAGAGGATGGCCTTCCTCCCGAGGAGCTAGTATCATCACAATCCTGGAAATCAACACCGTTTCAAAACTCTGGTTGATTACTTCAAATCATTTCTCATTTTCTATTTCTGAAATATGATATTATACTAATTAGAGGAACAGCGATTCATGAAATGCCAGTGTAGAGCATGGTTTATTGACATGGCTTGTGGATGTTGTGTGTCAATGGAGTTAGTGTTGGCTGATGCCGTTCTGACCTCTACCATGCTGCTGGTCATTCACGAATACACACATAACTGTACACTGAGTTTCTATCATGCTGGGTATCACCACTTTGTACTGCAAGCAATGAATCACCTAACGAAAATGTTGTGTCTCTAACATCTTGATCACATAGCAAACAGTAAATATAAATATTACAGGGAAATGATTCAAATTTTTGCTTTTCTTTTTCTTATTCACATTTGCCCATCAATCTTGTGGTCCTCAATGAAAATAAAAAAGGATTTTTTTTTTTTTTTTTTTTCCACTGAACATTTACCTTTTTTTGTTTGGGTGGTGTTTGCTCCAGCTGCTCACTGTCCTCAGTTTCAGGCAGTTTTTGTTTGTCTGGAAGAACAAAAAAATTATAATTCTAGTCAGACTTACAAACAAGGAGCATATCGTCTATTTCTACATTCAAATAATGGAAATGTGTAAAGTGTCAAATGTAAATTCCTGCACAAATCATGATAAACTATCCCAGACAGAAGACACGTTTTTATTTCCATTAAATCTGATACCTCTGCAGGCTTCTGTCAAACAGATCTCACCAACGAGACAGGTCACCTCCTCCAGCAAAGTAATCTGAACAGGAATAAAGAAAAATCTCTCCACTTAGATGCGTTGTTTTTCGGTTTAATGTTAGAAGTGCATTGAAGTGCATCTTTTACCATATCTGGACAGGAGGTTTGTGCCTTAGCATCAGATGACAGCGCTGCAACAACAAAGAAAGGTGCGTAGACCCGTAGAAGAGGAATTAGGAATTTGTTCAAAATATGTTCAATTTAAAAAAAAAAAAAAAAAAGCACTACAAACCAGAAAGCTTATCTTCATGATGAGTCAAGGTCTCACCTTCAGGTATCAGGTTATCCTAATGGAAAAGAACATAGCTTTCTGCATTACAAACTAGGGCCGTATTTGCTAAATTATGTGGTTTAATTAATTCAGGCTAAAAGACATTTTAGGATGAAATAATCCTGCTAAATCTCATCCAGCTAATTTGGTCATTTGACTCAGTTTGTGTTTGTAGGTATTCAACATTCACAGTGCTTCTACAAGTAATTGAACCACTTAAATTAAAAAAATCTGCTTTGGCAAAAACCTCAATCAAGGTCTTCCAGTAGCTGCTGATCAGACTTGCAGAGCTCAGGAGGAGTTTTGGAAATTCTACAGGGCTGCTTCAGCTCAGACATATTCTTAAAATGTCTGTTTTGAGTGTCTCTCTCAACAGATCATCCCACAGTATATCCCCTGGATTATGGTCTGGGATGCTCCCAAAGGGGGATCATCTTTAAAATCACTCTGCAGCACAATTAGTCTGACGTTTAGCGTCAGCGATCTGCTACACCCACTTCTATAGAATCCTCAAGCCACCATGACTTTGCCATTGCTTGCTTAAGATATCTTAAGCAAGATATCTTAAGCAAGCAAGACTAAGATAAACAGCAAGGACCATAATCACAATCCTTCCAATGCTACCTTTGGGAGGATGGATCATGGCACAATACTGTGCTCCAATATTATTTAACAGTCCTCTGAGTGGGGAATGTCTCCTTGGCTAAATTTTGATCATTTAATATCTAATGATTGATTGTAGTTTGAATGCTATGAGTATTGTTGTGGACTTTGTGCAAACATTAAGGCCACAGATTATGATTTTTTTTTTAATGGCTTCTCCTAGTAGACATCTTTTAAAAATGTCTTCATGAAGACGACCACAAGTCAGACTCTAATAGATCAAGTTAAGGATGTGGAAAAACATCTGCTCATCCTTTCTATTTCTATTATATTATATTTGCTTCCATATTTTCTTCCGGAAGCTTAAAAAAAAAGGCTAATTAGATAAGCATGCATTAATTTGAAAAAGTTGCATTATTTTCCTGTGAACGACATCAAGTTAAACAAGTTATTTTTCTACCTGTGTCTGAGCCTGATCGCTTTATTAACACTTCAGATGCAGAGTCTCGCATATAGGAACTCACTGACGCAAATTACCATTTCCTCTGCTGCCATACTGATGAGACAATCAGGTCTTGCACTGGAGTCGTTGCTGTAATCACTTGGCTCATTTGGATCTTCTGTGCAAAGGGAAAAAACACCACTAACAATCCAGTAAATGCAAACGCGACATCGCATTGCATGGTTAAGTCAGATACCTGTGCACACATTTGTCAAGCAGGCTACCTCTTCCACATCATCACTCTGAAATGAAGAAAGACAATTTTCCTTTCAGACTGGAGGAGCTTTGTTATTTGTTTATAGAACTATGCTTTTAAATTCTTTACCTCTGAAGAGGGAACCGTGCATGTCTGTGGTTCAGTGGTTGCTGTGTAAGAGTCAGCTGGCAGAACTGCAAAAACAGACACACAATCAGTGCTGCCTTCTTCGGAATACATTCCTGCTTAAAAGAACATGACACCTCAGAGCCACTTTTCTGCTATTCAAGTATGTCCAGAAGGCTTGAGAATTTTCAATTCAATGATTTACATTCTGTGTAACGCTCAAATGATTACACCTTGTAGTTCGTCTGTGCGCTGAAAGAGATGCCAAATTATTGGTTCCAAATGGGAGTCATGATTTCACCTGCTACATATAGCCACAGAAACAATGAAAATGCCTGGTTGGTCTCTAAAAATTAGTCAGAAGAGTGAAATGTGGCAACAAACCAGGATGTATGTCCTCACGATAAACTATGGTCTCCTCTTCAGTCATTGGATCATTCTAAAACAGATTAGAATATCAATCACTTGCCTGAGGCCATTGGCTGATGTAAAATTTAATGTCTTGTGAAACTGCAACATAAAATCAATCATCTGTAGTGTGTAACGCTATATTTCCATAACATTACCTCCACACATGCATCATCAGATTGCACTTCTGAGACACAGTCTCCGGATTCAGTTTTGTGATCTTCAGGAGAATCTGACAGGACAATCACATTTCATCAACAAAATCCTAATTTTGTTTTCAGTGAAGGTCTCTGGGTATTACTTGGAGTTACCAACTGCTTCAGTGTACTGTAAGCTCTTAATTCAGAAGTGATAACCCATCTCAGTGCCTAAATCTCTCAATAACAAAAACTCTGCCACAGACTCACTGCCTTGAGCTACATTTGTTTCCATTTTGGCAAACTGATGGCATTACAAGCATGCCAATCAAGCTAAAAACACTTCCTGATCACAGTGTGCATGGATATGCCAGTCACAAATACTTTCATAATGAAAAGGCTTACTAATTATTCTGAATGGAGTAAGAAATTATATCCTTAAAGTGTAGTTCAAACTAAATTTAAAAATCTGTTCATGACTGTGTTCCCACTTTGTGGAGTTTGAATTTCAGGGGTTTTAATGTGCCTTGACGACCTCCTTAAGCTGCATGCCAAAAGCCCTGTTGGAACCCCAACTGCTGACTATGTTTATGAGCGGGCATATCGGCAGGTTAACAAAAATCAACTTCCTGTTATTTTTAGGAGCCTGGCATTTCATAGACCTTTCACTTCCTGTGGCTACATTAACATTCGCACAAACTGGCACGAGTTTGAAGGAGAAGGAAAAAAAAAAAAAAGCAACTCACCACACATCTCCTGAACAGGAAGGACAATGGATGACAATGCCAATTCAGTCTGAAACAGTGAGAAAAACAGAACCAGGAGCAAAAATAAACTTTTGCAAAATGTCTTTTCATAAACAATGAGCACCAAATGACTTCCCCAATTGCTTTGTATGGATAAAAGGCAGATCATCTCTGAATCTCAGCAAATCATAACAAATATATCTGGTCACATAAACTATTACACTAGCTAAAACTTATTGTCTTTTTCTTGATTAAAATGTCACTTTTAAGGTACCTGATTTAAGTCTTTACAAATCATGTCTGTCTGTTGTAGATCATTGCTCCTCCTAGGACAGAGAACTTCACGTGGAACCTTCAGAAAAAGACAGTACACACTAGATAGTACAAACCTTTACATGCATGTACAACAGTATGCTGAATCATAGAAATTCACACAGTGTATGCAAAGTCACTGAAAGACAATTTACCATTCTCACTGTTGTCGTTCCCGCAAGAGAACTATCCTTTTCAACGGCAATCTCATCGTCTTCTCTGTCAGGCAGATCTGAATATACAAAGAAAATAGCAAGGCCAAAATTGTTCGCTTCACACAATCGTTAACCACAACAGCTTGAAAACAGCTGTGATAAACAAATATTACCAGAAAATTAAATGGGAGCAGAAAACAAAAACAGAAAATTTTACATTCCGTATTAGCATACTTCCCCGAACAACGTTAAATTAACCAAAGATGAATTTGATGCAATTCAAATTGCTCAGCAAAACTGATCATATTGTGCACAAATTGAAAACAGCATGTTACTTACCAGAATAGGTCATGATGTCAAAGCTGCTTGCAGTGTTGCCAGTGTTCACATCTTCAGATGAAGACGGTGCTATTTCTGACGTATCCAGGGCTTCCTTAAGGTTCTTGTCAAATAGAGAGTTAGCATCAGGGACTTCATGCTCTGTCCGAGGGTAGCTGCAAGCTACAGCGGCATGCTTTTCTTGGCTTCCAGGACACTCAAGTGGATTCTCCTGTAGTGTGACGTCTTTCACACATGAGTCGCACTGCAGTGGCACTTCATATGAGGTGGTTAGTCCAAGTGCATCAGGATTGTTTTCAGATGTCAAGCTCTTCCACCAGGTTTCCATTACCTTGTTTATAAGCTGGCCATCACATTCCATCTGCACTAGGTATTTGATATTTTCCTGATCTCTTTCAACCCCAGTGACTGTCACCTTTAAGAGCTTGTCAGCTGTAAGTGCAGACAACGCATCAACTGCATCACTGGTCCAAGAGCCAAAAGAAGAATCAAAGCCTTGGAGCCCGCACAGAAATGCCTGTGGAGGCGCTGCTACCAAGGAAGGGGGCATTACTCTCACATCTGCAATGTTGACTTGAGACTTGTTTCCATAGTCCACGAAGAGAATAGAGACCTCATCTCCATCTTTTCTAATGACCTTTCCACGGTACCAAAGCTGATCGTCTGAAAAGAGAGCAATGCATGGACATCCAGGGGAAATTGTGTGTGGGTTAACATGAGTGTCAACTGAACTCCCAACTTCAGAGACACTTAATGCTATCCTGTCAAGTTCCCCTGTGTCAGCACGCTGACACCAAAAGGAACTAGCATCGACTACAGCTGTGATGTAGATCTGTAACTGCTGTTCTTCAGAGAACTCTTGTTCACAGTAACTTACAGAACAGGGATTCTCGGACAGCTTCCCTGAGTTCTGAGTAGGTTCTGTGTTAGTTCGTTCAACTTCCTCTGGTATTTCTGAGCCATCTGTTAAACATCTAGTAGATGCTTTACATATGATGTTCATACCACTGTCTTTCAGACTGACCTCCCATACAGATCCTGATTGTCTGATAAACTGGCACTTCAGTTTTTTTTCTCCATCACCACCAATGTCTTCTCTGAAAGCTAAACATTTTTCTGGATCAAGCATTTCCTCTTTTCCAAGAGCTGCAGCATCACTCAACATGCAGTGTATGCTGAACACAGGTAGTTGCAAAAAAGACTGATGGAGTCTGCCCAACTTGGTTATTGGTGCCATTGCTGTGTTTCCAAAATCAATGAACTCAACAACAGCCGTCATGTTGCCATGGATTTCTCTTACAACTGCTCTGTACCACGAAGCATCATCTGCAAACTCTGCTTGAACAAGGTCACCTGGATGTAAGTCACCGATGGCACTTGTTTGCAGAGTTGATGTGGGATCATTGAGCTTCTCAGCAATGGTGTTTATTTCCCCCTCCTCTCTGACAAGCTGGACGTAAAAACTCAATGGGCTGTTGCAGTGTGAGACATAAACATCTGCTTCCATACCTGGTGTAATTGATTTTAAAGGCAGGTCAGCAAGTGTGGGGAGTTTCTCAACAGTGTTTTCCTTTTGATATTCTGCACAATATGACTTGGACTCAAACTGGTGTGTGAGATTTTCTTCTCTTTGTTTGGCATGGGCACCTGCGGGCTGAGACATATTTTCCACATTACTTGGCATCTGTCCACATGTCTCTCTTTGGCTAGGAGGTCTGTACAGTGGTAATGGAGCAGCTTTGACCTTCTGACCGTATTCACAAACACTGCGCAAAGACTTTGATGCAGTGTGCATATTCATGTTCTGAGCTTTTGACTCATCTTTCCTTAGTAGTTCAGGTTTTGGAGCAGAGAAATTGCGTCTCTTGATATCTTGTTTGCAACCTTCAGTTCCTGTCATTTGTCTTGAGACATCTCTTGGAGGCTTTTGCATAGTCTTTGTTGTGTGCTGGTAGACAACCTGCTCTTCTACGCCCATCTCAATCTGAAACATCTTTTTGATCTTTGAATTAATCTGGATGTTTCTTTGATACAGCTCAACCATCAGTTTCCCATCAGGTTCTCTGGCCACTACTAGTGCTCGGAATTTGGATTCTGTTGCACTTGTATCAAACCAGCTGTTCACCTTATTGGGAACATTGGCAGGAATATCAGAGAGACCACACATAACTGCTTGCAAGGGTATAGACATGATATCATTAGCCTCCTTGGGTACTGGAAGCAAATCTGATTTGTCCACCTCAATAGTGTCACCATAATCCACAAAGTGTACCAGGACTGCTGGCTTTGTGGCCTTGATCTGTCCTCTGTACCAGTGTCCATCAGTATACTTAGCAAAACACAATGTTCCAAAGACTGCTGGGAGCTTTACATTCTGCAGTTGGTGACAGAGATTGTTCACTTTGATCTTGAGATCTTTTATCACATCAGTGTTCCTCTCAAGCTGGCAGTAGAATTGGGTGACATTGTTCACACATGTCACTGTGATCTGTTCCTCTGTCCCAATTTTGATATTGTGCGTTGAGTAGTAGTATGTGTCCAGGCGGAAGGATGATCCAGAGGCTTTCTTGGGAGGTGCATTCTGTACAAGGCTGACCATGCTAGTGCAGACACTCTCAAAAGGAGTTTCTAGATCCACAATGTTGAAAACTATTTTCTGTTCACTGTACATGACGGCATATATGGTGCACTTTAAAATCACAAAGTTGGATGCAGCAGTTTGCACAAAACTGTGGAACTTTTCTACTGCTTCGTTATTCCATTCGTTTATAGCAGATGTGGGATCAACAGGGTTTAACAGACTGCATCGAAAAGCTTGACCATGTAAAGAAAGGAATGCTGGACATATCTTCCTCAGGTCATACAGGGAGACGGTTTCTGTCTGACCATAGTCAACAAACAGCACATCCACATGGGCCGTTTCATGCTTGTGTATTACAAGGGCCCTGTACCACATTCCATTATCAGGGTGGCGAGCAATACAAGCTGTTTCTAAAAGAGGCTGAAATTCACTACCTGCATAATGAGCCTGTATGTCATGCATGAGCAATTTCAAGTGACTTGCATTTTGCACTAGTTGGCACCAGAAGTCATTTGGGCTTTCGATATAGGACACAGAAACATTAAGGACACTCCCAATGGGAAACATGTGCTCCTTGAATGTAGGGACCTTTCTTTCAATGTTGGTAGGGCCAGCAGCGTTTCGGGTGCGGGAAGACATTCCGTTGTTCTTGTGTATACCTGAGAGGCTACTATCTGGATTTTGTGTAGGAGGTAAGGCAGCAGGTTCTATGCTCATTTTGGCTTTGTGTTGTCTCTGTGTCTCAGCACTCTCAGCAAGGTTAGACCTACACATCAGTGTACTGAGGTCTCTTTCTCCCTGGGCTTTCAGATCTGTTAGTTGGACAACATAGACATTGTCATATTTTGCTGTTACATGTACATTTAGTTCTTTATCGGTAACTGCTTTGACGAAAAAGTCACAGGCACTTTGACTCCATCTTCCATCTTTTGCTCTGACACCAGCTAAGCTGCATTTCAGTGCTAGCCTTGGCAGCTTTTTGAAATTGTCAGGAAGGGTCCTGATGTTGATCCTGTCAACTACTTCAGTGTTTCCATAATCAACAAAAAATACCTTGATCTGTGTCCCACTTACTTCAGATACAGTTGCTCTGTAGAAGTCCCCGTCTCGTGCCTTGGCAGCGCAGTAAAGGCCGACATTTGGAGTACTCACCACATCCTGATTTTTTGAATCTCTGTACAAATGATAGATACTATCCATCAGTTCATCCAGTTCATTAGCATAGTTCTGGGTTTGGATCCAAAACTCTGATGGGTTGGATACGTGCTGTACAACTGCAACATGTGAGGAGTTCAGGGAGAGGTCTTCTGCTGGCAAAATCTCTGCTGCGCTTTCCCTCTCTTTTTCCACTTCGGTCTTACCAGGAGTTAGCATTGCTTTTTGACCTTTTTCTTGCTGAGCTGGATGCTGGCGACTAGGGATGTCATAATTTCCAATTGTTCTCTCACACTCCAGCAAACAGCTCTCCTTGGACCCAAACAACCTGTTGATGTTTGTGTTTTCATCCCCATAGAGCGTGACATAGTGTACACCCTCTGAGATACTCTGGTACTCAAACTTGGCAATCACTGTCTTGCAAAGCAGAAGATTCCTAAGAAAGTCAATTTGGCTGGATGTCCACCCAACCCCCTTGTCAATAATTCCATGGAGGGAACAGATGTACGTCACAACAGGCAGCCTAAAAAATTCTCCAGTCAGTGGTTTTACATTATCCACTTGAACAAACTGTTTTGTTCCATAGTCAATATTCAACACTTCTACCACTCTGTTGACCGGGAATATCTGTTGTACTAATGAGCGGTACCATCTGCCATCATTTCCTCTTGCAGCACATGGAAAACCAATCATTTCTGGACCTACAAGGCAACTGGTCCTTCTGCCCTCACAGCACTGTGAGAGTTGATCTGAGAGTTTCCTCAGCTCTTGTGAGAATACCTTCAACTGGCAAAAGATCCGCTGTGGAGTCGTCACCTCTGTGACAATGACAGTCTCCACAGTTCCTGCTGGTAATTCTGGGTACATGAAGAGCTCTTGCTTGTGCAATCGCTCACCTGCTCCTATGGAGATCTGTTGAGTTGACACTGCTGATGCTGACAGTTGAACTGAACTATGGGTCTGAGACGTACTCTGGGACTGAAGTGATAGGAATACGAAATCATGAAACATGTCTGAAGACAGCTTCTTGGCAAACCCCATCTCATACATTTGTTTGGACAAGCAGGGGATGTGCAGGACAAATGTTCTGTGAGGTACCAGTACATCTTGCACATGTGCCTTCATGGACTTCCCAGCGAGAGATTTCAGAAATTCCTGAGCCACTGGAGACCATCTGCTCTCAGGTGAGAGTGGTAACACATTAGCTAGAACGCAAAACTCCACTTCAGGTGGCAGGCCAAAGTGCTCCCTCTTACCCCATGCCAGCTTACTTGTGGTGGTACTAGATGACATCCCTTTGTCAATGAGGAACACGTTGTATTTTGAGACATTTCTTGAGACTATGCGGGACCTGTACCAAGTACCATCTATCTGCACCAAGCACTGGTCGCCGGGATTTCCCTCAAACTCTTGAAATGCATTTCCAGGAGACTGAATGTCTTTAGCCAGCCACTCATACTCTCTTGTCTTATCCTGGCTAAATTTTCCCCAGAACTCCACAAGCACACAGAGCGGATGCAAATGGACCCTGGTTATGAGAATAGTTACATCTGATCCTTGTGTAGGGAGCCCTGGGATTGAAGACATTTTGGCAGTTTTATGACTTCCACCAACCCATGACTTGTCCTCTCTCATCAACGCTGGATGTTATCTGAAAAAACATTAGCACACAACACAAAAAAAAAAAATCATCAAAACACAATTTCCCCCCGTTCAGGCTTAGATCACACTGTCATCCCTGAGCAGGGTTCCTAACCGAGGCTTGTGTTCCCTCTGTTACAGTACCGTTACAGCCAGGTGCCAATTAGCAGCTGCCGTTAACGTTAGCTTAGTGGGTTGGCGGCAGTTCGTGTATCATCTGATGCCGATTTAAACATATTTATCAATTACTAGAGAGGAGATTAACCACTTGAACTCACCTTTTTTTTCCGGTCGGGTGTTGTCCCTCTTCTGTTGACGATGAAGGTTGACAGAAGCTTCACAGGCAGCCCAGCTAGCTCTGCTCCAGCCGCCCAAACTTAACACTGGCTCGTTGTTTTTTTTTTTTTTTTTTTTTTTTTTTTTTTTTAAGGTTTTTTTTTTTTAGTTTTTTTTTTTTTATTACGTCACACTGATGTGTTAGGCAATCCGTTCAACCGCTTCCAAAAACCTTTTAAGTTTAGTTAGTAAGTGTAGAAAACTCACAGCAGACCGGTGTTAGTGACGGTTAGTCGGTTAACGTTAATTACACTCAAAGCTGGCACGCGGTGTGACCTCGGGACTTTTTTTTTTTTTTTTTTTCCTCAGTCTTGACCCGGAACTGCCGCTGCTGACCCTGTCACCTAAAACCACCGAGGGAAAAAAATAAATCCAAAAATCAGTGCTTAGTATCGGAACGTTTATCATGAAAGCTGATTTTTAATAAAACCCTTAATATCGCCAAGTTTTAGAAGTCTGACCTTGAGCCTGATTATAAAGATTAACAGTTAGTCTGAACAGTTTAAAATCACGGTCCATATTTATCATATCTTACTTGCGTTGATCTTTGTAGGACTAAAGGTGATTTTCGCCATATCACATGGGAGATATTCAGAATACAAAAACACTTTTTTTCTGTTTGTTTTAATATATGGGCAAGGAAACTATTTTGAAATGGAAAATAAAAACCAAGTAGGGACTCAGAGAGTAAACTTTAGAGCCACTTATGACTCTTTCTGTGTTTCACGTAAACAGAGATTTTTTTATAGTTGTTTAATGAAGAGACAATTATAATCTAGATGGATGCATTAATACTAACTATTGAAATGCTTTCATTTGATTAGTGCAACTCTTTCATTTCATGAAATTAATGAATGTTTGATGAACTGCTGAAGTATCCTTTGCTTCAAGCAAATAATTTTGAGGGGGTGGTGAAGAAGAAAGTGGAAGAAGGTTTCAGGAATATTTCACCAGCGCCTTCCCCTGCACAGAGGGTGAAAGTAAAAGAAACTGATAAACATATAATTCATTTAAGGGATATGATGTTCTTATGTGGGATTAGCATGCCATGATTAGCGTGCTGATTAAATTTTGCAGAAGGAAGACAGACATAGTGTATTTTCCCTCTACAGACAAATTTAACAAGGGATATAAAACTTGACATTGGACAAAGAGACTACATTATTAACAAATGAACAAGTTAGTAATACTTAAAAATACTCTTCTTGAAGAGATGGAAAGGAACAAAATACATTTATTCAGTGATGTCATATAGTGTGCATTGTGTGATTTTGTTTTTTTTTTTTTTTAGTTACTCGTTACATTACATACTACCTACTCCAGAATGTCACCACGACACGTTATGGAAAATCGTATCACTGGTGGTGAAGCAAGAGCATTGGAGGATGGTGAGGATGATTATTAAAGCTTTTTCAATCAAGGGAAAGGAGGGTGGCCTTTCAAATCTTCAAGCATCAACCCCTGAGGATCGTTTTTATGTACATAGAGAGATAACTATGGATGGCTTGCGCTGCATACTGGGTCAAATACGCCAAGAAGAAGGAGAAAAATAAAGAGAGGGATGTGTGACCATACTATTGGTCCATTAATCAAAACAAACAAACAAACAAACAAAACAGCAAAATGATTTTATCCAGTGTGAATTCTTAGAATTGGTCACATGTTACTGACCGTCCAAGGTCTGATTTTATCTGCCCTGGCACTGGTGGTAGCCAGAACACATAGCTGTTTCTGGAGGAGTTGCTTGAGTAACGCAAAGTGTGGAAGATTCAGTGCTGTAGCACTGGTGTCAAGATCTAGGACCTCACAGTGAGCACTACTTCTGAGCTAGTTACTCATTCGACGAACAAAAGGAAGCTCCCTCACAGCAGGAAAAACACAGTAGGACAGCTCACCCAACTCTGAAACAAGTTAATCCAGCTGGTCTACAACCATTAATAATGCCTCTATGAAACATGTTTCACCTTTACACAATAGGGGCGTACTTGTTGTGACAAGATAAGCACAAGTATCTAAGAACATGGTCTCTCTAGTGAAGTGTCCTAGTGACAGTGTGAAAGAGAACCACCATAATACCTGTAACCACAGCAACCAGATGGTATTCAATAACTTTGTCCAGTAGATTTATGACATACATGTGCGTTTTTTACGCACTGCTGAATGACTGTGCGTTCTAAAAGGTCCTGCTCAAAATGATTGTTAATCAGCTTTATAGGTAGATCCGTCATGGTCAGTGACTGTGTCTGTTTGTCAGTTAGTAAGTAATGATGACTGAAACGGTCAGCTGTGTACACACTGTGTGCAGTCTGTAGCCTGAGTGGGTGAATGTTGGTGTGAGCGCCGCCCTCTGTAGCTCGGCAGCACTGCGCCCAACCGCTCTTCTGGGCATTCATGCGGAAACCGGAAGTTCGTCAACAGTTAGCGACCGCTGCCATTTTGACGTCGAAAGAGAAAAGCAAGCAAGCAAGCTGCGTGTTCGTTTCTCACCTTTCTATCTTTCACACAAAGTATTTCACCATGGCTATGCAGGCAGCGAAACGCGCCAATGTAAGTATGAGCTTGTTTTCTGTGTCGAAGATATCTCGTGGCTTGACGGCGGCTCGCTGGGAGTTAGCTGTAGCTATAGTTAGCTGCTATTTAGCCAGTTAGCATGCTAGGAGAAATAAAAACAATTACACTGACCATATAGAGATCGTTTTTAACTTACACAGTTTATACTTAATATAACAAATAGGCAGTACTACCTGTGAATGTGGGTTCTTTAGGAGCATTTTCTGTCTGAAATACGGATTCTGGGTTTAGAAATATAGCATCAGCACCCGAGCTCAAAGTTTGTTTGCTTTTTGTTCCTTCTGTACAATTAGAAATCCAATCCGGGGCTGCGGACATTGGCTCAAGGAAATCAGAAGAATCATTAAAATGAACACGAGAAAATGAGAACTTACAGTATTAAACGGGTATTTTAGAAAGAATTTATTCGACGTAGCATTTGGCAGTGTCCAGTGATCTCTGAAACCGTGGTAGCCTATTTTAATATATGTGAATTCACGACCTTAATACTGGTAATACTACGTGACATCTTGTTGGGTTATATTTTGCAATATTAAACTACCTTTGTTTCCTTTTTGGTCTCAGACAATATTGGATCTGATAATGTGTTATTCCTTGCAGATACGATTACCCCCTGAAGTGAACAGAATCCTGTACGTCAGGAACCTTCCTTACAAGATCACAGCTGAGGAAATGTATGATATTTTTGGGAAATATGGTCCAATACGCCAAATCAGAACGTAAGTGTTTATGCTCAATGGCTGTCTGGATTTCCATAGACCAAAATGGGTTGGATAATAGACCACTATGCCATACAATGTACTATGCCCATTAAGTCATACACCTAATTTCTTTGTACTAAATAGCTTTGGTTTGATGAAAATGGCATTTTGTTAGATGCATATGTAACCTACTCTTAAACATCATTAATGACTTTCTCTGCGTTTTGTTTTTCCCCTCTTTCCTCAGAGGAAACACACCTGAAACAAGAGGAACAGCCTATGTAGTGTATGAAGACATCTTTGATGCTAAGAATGCATGTGACCACCTCTCTGGCTTCAACGTCTGCAACCGTTACCTAGTTGTTCTCTACTACAATGCAAACAGGGTATGTATGAATGTCACACTGTCGGTTATTTATTTTGGAAATGTAAAGATCACAGGTTATATATGTAATATATAAAACCCTAAGACAGCACCCTCATGCAGTCGCTCTACATATTATTTCTTTTCTCGTGTCTCTTTAGGCTTTCCAGAAGATGGACACAAAGAAGAAAGAGGAGCAGTTGAAGCTTCTAAAAGAGAAATATGGCATCAACACAGACCCTCCAAAGTAGCATTATGGATAACCCCCTCACAACCCCATTCCCTTTCCCTCAAACCTGATTTTTCCTTTTTCAGTCTGTGCAAACTTCACATGTTGGGTCAGGGTATTGTGGTTGGGCTTCACTTTTTAATTATTTTCTTGTGATTGACAGATATAAAAAAAAAAATAAAAATGTTTTTTCAGATTTAGATTGTGATTGGTCAACATATACACCCTCGATAACATGTTGAAATTGGATTTCTGTACTTTCTTTATTCAATCTAATATTTCTACAAACATAATTTAAAGCTCACTATGGCCTGCAGCATGATCTATAAACTTGACATGTTCAAAGTTTTCTGTAAAATAAAGATCCTTTTCTAAAAGCTCTTGCTTCCTCAATTTAAGATACTGTAGAAATGATGTGGTAACTGTCCTCGATGTGAAACCTTTTAGACAGATCTGTGGGGGGAGGGTCACCCTATTTAGCCCACAAAGTGAAGTGGCATACGACGATGGAGTCTTAGTGGTTTTATTTTATGTGTGAGAACTGAAGCCTCTTCATGAACATTATGCAATCAGTGGTTTTGTCATGAGTAAACAAAGTAGTCTTTCTCTGTCAGTTTCTCACGATTAGTGTATATTGTTAAAATTGCACTTCAGTCAGTGTAAATCCATCTGAACACTAAACCTCTTGACAGCTTGCCATAGAGAAACATGGAAAAATCTATTCAAATTATTTTTTGACTTAATGGCGCCTCTTGTGGTTGGAGATGGTTATTTCACGGACGTGTTATCTAGACGGAGGTGCATCAGTGCGGCTTTTATACAATCTGATGATACCGTAGTCATCTCTCTCACTGAGAATGGAGCAGTCCTTTTTTTCCCCACAGAGTTCAAGCTCCATTTTCACCATTACAACAGATAAATAATACTCATCGTACAGAGAAATAATCTTGTTTGTGCAATATTATTATGAAACTGGATTCATATGATCTGGATTAGTGTTACTCTTTTCTATTTAAGCAGCATTTTTCTTTCATGCAGCTACAGTTAAATCAGAAAGGAAAGAAAGCTTGGCATGTAGAGGACTGGGGATTTAAAGTAAAATAAAATGTTGACGTAGTGAGAGGAAGAACCTTTAATTTTATGCACACTGCTTGCAAATGCTATGAGTGTAAAACTTTCATTTCATCTGTTGCCATGACAGTTTCATGGGAACTAGTTTGCAACTAGCAATAAAGTCAAAATAATTACCTTTTAGTATGGTGTAGAGAGATGTACTATACTAATTATATGTGCTGTATCAACAGATACACATGGGCCTAATTAGCCAAAGTGAATGAATGAACAGTCTTAAGTGATTTGTTAAAACATTGCTCAAATAATTAACTAATAGAAATTAATAAATGGTAGGCATAGTCACCTAATACTAATAGATACACAGTAGTCAGTTAATCAAAAATAACAATATAAAGGAACAGCAACAATTCAAATATATCAAACACATTGCTGCTGTAGTACTTAACGTGCCCTTTAACACACACTGAAGCAAACAACATGGCAGATGTGTTTCTTAGGTAATTCAGGACTAAGGACGGAGCTCTGTTGACGTTGCTTCAAAAAAACGGTTTGTTGAGTGATCAGACAAGACGAGAGCCCATAGAGTTCCTTTTATTAGATTAAATCACAACACAGGGAGTAGAGCAGCCATGTCGTCAGGGACACAATACATGCTACAAAAGAATCCTTGTACACGGTTGCCTTCGCTTACATTTGGTATCTTGATAGCAATAACAGGGTATTAATTAGAAACATTATCCGGTCAAAGATGTTCATGTAAAGAAGTTCAGATTACAAACTGGACAAGGACAAGCCACGCTGCTGAGAGATGACAATGGACTGGCATGCTTACTCTTTATTGGAATGCTGTCTATAATGACACATCCCATCTTTAGCCTTTAGCTTTAGCCCCCTTTAGCTCTTTCAACACAGGTTGGTTTGGAAAGTGTATGTCTGGTGCTTTCCGACAGGGCCGTTAAACAGGTGAAATTATTTCTGAATCATTTCTAGGAGGTACCATGCTTCACTGAACTTCTCTACATTTAGTATACATTAGCTCGTGTACAATGTGTGAGAGAAGGGAGTAAAAAAGTACAAAAGGCTGACTGATTGAAAGAAATACTTTGGGGGGTGGGGGAGGGTGAATTGTTCAACCTATTAAACACATGGCTTTACAGTAAGGGCTGTCCTCTAGAAGTTAGTGTTTAATCAAGCGCCTTTCACTGCTCCTCTATGTTCTTTAGCACTCATTTACTTCCACTGAAAAAGACCAACAAGGAGTTTAAAATGCTGCACCAGCCTTTACTTCTGCTCTTCTTCAACACTCAAAGAGTCTTAAAAAAAACAAACAAAAAAAAAAAAAAAACTTCTGTGGATTCATCTTATTGATATGCAGCCTGCAGGCTAATTGGAAAAAAAAAACAAGTGGATGTGATGGTGACACATTAGTTATGATAAGTGTTATCACAAAATGCTCTCCAACTACAGATGCCTCCAGCCCAGTAGCTTCAGAGATGCACCAGTTTGGTCTCTCTTTAAAAAAAAAAAAAAAAGAAATTTTTGATGCTGTCTCAAAATGACTTATTCCTCTGATTTTCAACATCTCCTTCTTTGTAATGAGAGAGTGTGTTTTTTAAATGCAACGGCAGGGATTTAGTTTTTAGCAACATATACTACCATTAATCTGCAAGGAAACATAATCCCACAGTTAAAGCTGTCAAAATAAAATGCCTTGACAGATCACAAAAGTTAACATCCCATACAACGATACCTGTAGAAGGACCTACTGCAGTATGATTCTTTCTCCTTCCCGATTCAGTGAGAATCTTTCCCTACAGCCCTTCCTCGCAAGTGCCAACGTGCTGCTTTGATAAGGCTTTCTGTCTCTCATTACAGGATGGAAAATGAGGAGGTTTTTTTTTTTTTAAGGCAGAACCTAAAGGCATGCAAATTAACTACATTTACTTTTATTTTTTCTTAGTTTTACCAACGGTACAAGCATGTTTTGGAAGGAAAAGTTGGACAAATGCTAATCCATCTCTTCTAGGGCTAATATTGAAGATGATGGATAGCACACCGTGTCATATTGGAGGCAAATACATTGTCATAGGAATTTGGTTTGGTTGACATTACTCAGTATAATGGAACACATACGGCTAGCTTCAGTAAACTTGGAACAATAAATAGAGTAGCGGCAAATTCAACGTAGCACATCACTGATGCGCAAGCTCCAGTGGGATGAAACTGTATGGAAAATACTTTGCACACTTCACATTTTGGCAGTTGATCTTGAAATAACTGAAATATATATTTATATTTATATATCTATATATATTATTTGTGCGAGGTGTTAATATGTGGTGAGAAACTGTGTGTGCATGTTTGTGTACTGTTACTGTGTGTCTGTGTGTATAGTAAGTGTGCACCCGCACACTCTTGTATGTTGTGTGTAGATCTTTTTATAGCAAATAACATTCTCATGCACACGAGTGTTTCAAACACAAGAAGCAGATCCATTGAAAGGTAGTCCAAGCATATTTTTTTTTTCAGTGGAAATAGCTGCAAACTGAATGGAACATGAAATTCTTTCTGTGCAGTCCGTGGCGGCTGGTGGAGCGCTCCCTCGCCCTCCGGCCTATTTCTGAAGGTCACACTGCAGCAGTAATACGATGGACGGGTCGCTCTTGGCCGCCTCTTTGAACTCCTCCAGTGTGATCTGGTCATCGTTGTTCTTATCCATCTTGGAGAAGATCTTGTCCACCCTCTGCTCGGGCGTCAGGCCGTCCTCATTCATCTTCATCATGATCACTGTGCCCACCATCTTGTAGATCGCCTGCAGAGGGAGCGAGAGGAAAGCAGACATTTAAAAAAGAGATAGGGAGCATCAAGTTTCTTCATGCATTCATGCGTCTTTTCCTGAGAAATGGGAGGAATCCAAGCAGCAACGTGTCCTATTCTCAAACCATTATCTAAACAAGCAGCACAGCTGGATCAGGTGGTAACTGCTTGGCCGGTATGTTTGCACAGTTGACACAAGACTTTTTTTTTTTTTTTTATAATATTGATCAATTCTATCAGTCTTAATCTATATAGTATCTTAAATGTTTTAGGGAAATGTTGCATCAAAATGCACTTTCCACTAAAGCCACAGGGATTTCAGCATCACGTGTGAGTGCATAGCAGTGAAGTTGGTAGACAAGTGAATTTTATAAGTGAAATCTCTCGGGTTAAAAGGGGAAATGATAGATCGTGAATATTTCAGTAAGGGAACTGGCATGAAGTCAGAGACTGAGAGACAGGGAGTGGGATTCGGGCTTCCTCAAATAAAGTACCTCAAAATTGGGATGAGTCAGCTCCAAACATGCAGTTTGGCCTCATGTTGCTTGTTTCCTGTTACTTGTGTTATGAATAATCAGTGCCTTAAGGCTCAGCCCTCTGCCGCACAACCATCAAATAACTAAAAAACTGCTGCCTCCTTGTGACTCAGCAGGTTGTAGAGCAAACAAAGCATGTGTCAGTGTATCACATGCATGCCCGCTGTAGACGCTTAACAACAGGGAGTCGTTAGCTTTGAACTGTTACCTCGATGATCTCCAGCATCTCCACCCGTGTGATCTTGCCGTCTCCATCCAGGTCGTACATGTTGAAAGCCCAGTTAAGTTTCTGCTCAAAACTGCCTCGTGATGTGATGGACAGTGCGCAGATGAACTCTCTGAAGTCGATGGTGCCATCGCCGTTTTTGTCGAAGGTCCTGAAGGCGTGCTGAGCGAACTTGGACGCGTCACCATAAGGGAAGAACTACAATGAGAGAAGTGAAGATAGAATATAAGTGCAACCTTTCAGCGTTGGTTTCTTCTGCCTCTACATGCTACCTAAGAGTCCGAAAAGTAACATTCTCTCTTAACGCTGAAAAAATGGAAGCTCAACAATCCGGTATTGTCACAAAAGACACCTTTCTTATGTCTTAAATAGACTGACAGGGAATTAGAGCCTGAGATTCCTGCCATGGTGTTGTGAAAATAAGCAGGGCCACAGTCAGAGTTTGCAACATCCTGTGCTCATTTCCAATAACAACTGACCATTGTCGGATTCATGCAAACAGAAGCAGTTACACAGGGAGACAATAATGTGATTATCTGGATTAGAATCTGCTTTCCCCCTTAGAGCCAGTGATTCTAAATATGAACCATCTTCACTGTCAGGTGGCTTTGAAAACACTTTACAGAGCTACACATGTACAGTCCTTCCCAAGGGACGAAAATAGATTTCGATAACAGGTAAACACTGAATACGGCCTGAAACATTGGACTTGATTATGAGTCATCTAATAACTGGGGCTTCTCTCTCAAAACTTAATTTTGCAGTCAGAGTGCAAAGCAGTCAGCGTACCACTGAAGTGTGTGCTTGTTTTCTGTTTCTCCTTAACGTTAAATGACATTCAGTTTAAACTGATCCTGTGGATCCTATTCTTCCTGTTACTTTTAAATGAGCCCCTTAAGTTCATCTAGCGCCATCCAGTACCTGCAAAGTTGTGAGCATGCTATTTGCCGTTGTGAGTATGTTGGCTGACATAAGATCTTACCTCAGATCGCAGAGCTACTACCAAAACTATAGCCTCTTAGACTTTTATATTTATTTAAAATTTAAGTCTGATTCACATTTTTTTTCTTCACAATACATCAATCCAGCACTGAAGGACTGAAGGACTGAACAGATCAGGGTCACCAACAACAATCAGTCAGGAACTTTTGTTCATGAAATGAACGAAACTAAAATCAAATTCAAACCTTGTAACAACTATGAGATGTTGACGTGAAACAGCAACAAAGGTGAAACTTTTTTTTTTCTGTAAAAATTGTGAGTTGAGAGGTTGTGGAAACTGATTATACTCGACCTTGATCTGTTTCTGTTCAGTGTTGCCCAGATCTGTGGCCCCAAGTCTGCTGTATATGACTGCGTAAATGCTATGGATTAGTTTTTCTCAGCAGTGGCAGAAGCTCCTCTGCAGGCGTCCCAGCGTTACATGTGCAGGAGATCAGAGGTTAATGCTGTAACTGCATGGATGGCCGCTGAGCCCTGTTTCTCCTTGCCAGCCACTGTATATAAAGAACCCTGTGGGTGGCAGCAAGAAGTGGAGCGATTCATCAGCTATAACCTTCCACTTGACCTCTATGGTAAAAACGCGAAGAGCCAAAGGGTAATTTAAGCTGAGTGAAGCGGCTCTCTGTGGTGTAAACAAAAGAGAGCTGGCCCTCATTTAGGGAAATGGGCCATATTTCAGAAATAAATTATATTGATTCCACAATTTACGAAGGACAGAAGGAAAGAACCACCCCCCCCCAAAAAAAAAGAGTTAAGTGCACTTCAACTTTGCATTAGCAATTTGTCTTTGCTCTTATTCTGTGATGGCTACAGCTTGAATATGTGAGGCTAATAAAAATCAGCCCAAAGGAGAGAACATACATTTTCCATTTCAATGTTTTATCTGCCAAAAAATGTCAGCAGCAGCCAAGGAGCCAACATTTACAGAAGGACATCAGGATAAGGACGAGCAAGTAACGTTCGCTCTGGTCTATACCTGATAATCACGCTATATTTTAACATTGATATTTTAGACTGCTCTGTGGTGTTAGGCCTCTTCTTTGATTATTTAATACAAAAATAAAGGCAGATTAATTTAAAACCAGAAATGTTACACCTCACCCACAGACTCAGTCAAAAAATCAATTCCTGTTGTTGTTGTTTTTTTGTTTTTTTTTTGTCACACTCTTCACAGAATATTTCAAGAAATGTCCTTGCACTATGTGAATTCTTCCAAAACTGAAAGATTTACTGCTGGAGTAAACGTAGATCAGCAAAAACAGCCAATTTACTCCAAATGCATTGCAGAGCCCGGCTAAAGTTAAGAACTAAACTGCTTTGTGTAACACATTACTTTGGCTGCACTACAGGGAAAATGCACTGACATTTCACCTAATAGAGAGGTCATGACGAACATGTCGCTGTTTTAAAGTTGAGCTGAGAGAAAGCCAGAACTTTCATATAAAAAAAAAAAAAAAAAATGCACACAGGCCCTTGAGCTTGAACACAAGCTTGTTTTAGGCACTACAAGGCTGTTCTACACCATGTCCTTGCCTGTGAGCACAGCAGACACAGAAAGAGCCAAGGACACTGCCCTAGCTTCTCTTTGCCCCAACACGCACAAACTGTCTGAAGTCATAATGGGAAGTGGGGGGGGGGGCATGAATCTTAATGTGATAGGAGAGATTGCAGCAGAAGGGATAGGAAATAGAGAAGAGGGAGGAAGAGAAAGAAAGAGAGATAAAGAGGAAGAGAATAAAGAACACAAGGTTGGACAGAGAAAGTCAGTTCAGGGTGCAACGCTGGCAATCTGCAGTAAGTCTCTCAAGTAAATTCTGCTGCAGTAGCAAATCCATCAGACTGCAGAGAAAATTAAGACAGAGAAGATGGAGGAGCTGATGCCAACTAAAATCAGAGTGGCAGAGAAAGTGTTGGTGTCGTGTTGATGGAGCTCAGTTTCCCCCCAAGTCCAGGTCCCGATCTGTTCCTCTGCTCAGGAGAAGCCAAACTATTTTGAGGAAGGAACCTGCCTCGGGAGACGGGGCTGGCGTGAATCTGTCAGGATGAACGGGACGCTGGCCGACACTTTCTGCACAAATGCATTGTGGCTCTCTTCCCATGCACGTTCCCTCCTGCCTGTCCTCGTATGGCCCTGTCTCAGCTCATCTGCCTGGGTCTGAGGAGCAGGAGGAGGCATGTGGACGGACAAGATGAAGAGTGAAGGGGAAGTTGAGGGGGAGGGAAGTAGGAGGGAACCAAGTTTAGTAAGGGGGAGGGGGGCAAAGGAAAAGCTGCTGCGGCTCTTCGACAGTCTGGCGAGTTGAGAAGAGAAAGACAGGAAGAGAGGCATGGAGATGAGGCTGTGATATTCCTACTTTTCTCATCTTTCCTGTCTTTAACACGTGAAAGCCAAGTCAGATGTCAGAGATGGAGAACACGTGGATACGCACAGCTGCTGCTGAAGATGAAAAACAAAAGCTTTCCCTGAATGGCACATAATTACAATTTAAAAAAAACAAAACAACCCAGCCGGGACTCAGAGCCTTTGTTTCCTCGCCTTTACAGCTATGGATATGACGCTGTTAACATTTCTATTAAGTCTTATTTTTCTCCTGATTTAGCTCCCATTTGCCATCCTGGCTGTTTGATATGGGTGTTTGGGCCTGGCCATCAAAGGAAACGCTGAATGCCAGGCTGTTTCTGCTCACTCAGGACAGACCAGGCGGACAGCCACAGCTGGCTTAATAAAGCCTATGTCAATGTGTTTGTGTGTGTTAGTGAGTGTATGGCCAGGCTTAGTCCATCAAACAGATACCCCACAACAACACACACACTCATAAGCCAAAACATTCATTCATTAATCTCCTCCCACTTATCCGTTTCTGGGTTGCGGGTCGTGCTGGAGCCAATCCCGGCTCATATTGGGTGAGAGTGGGGTACACTCTGGACAGTCCATCACAGGGTCAACACACAGAGATGGACAGAGACCAAGAACCACTCACACTCAGACCTTTAGAGTCACCGGTTAACCCAAATATGATGTCTTTGGATGGTGGGAGGAAACCAACACAGACACGGGGAGAACATGCAAAACTCTGTACAGAAAGGCCCCAGGGAAGGAACCGAACTCACAGCCTTCTTATTGTGAGGCAACAGTGCTAACAACGACGCCGCCATGTCCCTAAGCTAAAACATTCTGTTGTTAAATACAACATTAAAACCTTCATAGTCGACCAGCAAACTGGCACGACAGACAGGGGAATAAAAAGCGATCGGGACACACTTCACTAGTCACGCTTAAATGGAGGCGCCGATTCACACTCACAGAACAGTGACTGCTAGATCATGGCACAGATGAATATCACATCACGAATCGTGATTCAACAGTATGGCTATCTACTTGTGTTTGGTTTGAAAATATTGCCCGAGGTTAGGTAACAGCAGGGTCAGATCCAGATTTGCGTTTGTATTGCCCGGCCTTTGCTGCCAGGTCTTCAGATAAATGTTAAACTCTGCAGACATCTTGGAGCTTAAGAGCTTCCAGTGATGGGCTTGCATTGGTCAGGATTCAAACGCACTGAAGATTTATTTACTATGTGCACACGTTCTGTTGCAGTATTGCAGTATAGCTGCGTGTAACTGGATTACCGGTGTTTGAATAGCAGGGAATAATTTGGTGGGAGACGTTATGAGTAAAACGGATCTGAAAGACTGCGTTCTGATACACGTTGTTTGGGAACATCTCCCCTCACACCCTGCTGTCATTAAGCAGCATCCGTCAGTTGATTCTTCGTATCATTAATTAGTAATCACCTTCAGTAAATCTCTTTTATCATTCAATAAAAGATTAGTTAGTCATGATAACATCACTACTTAGAGCTCAGCAGAGCCAAATGGTTTCTGTAGAGATGCAATCGTTTGATCAGCAGACAAAATCCCTGATGGCTGGAGCATTTTTCCTGAGCCTTCGCGCACAGCTTGCACTCTTCCTAATGACAACTAGATTCATGACAATATGGACCGTACTGTAAGATTCTGGAAAAAGCTAGAAAGTACTGTAGTCCTCCGTACTGTTTCAGTCCTGTCTGATACACACAGACCACTAGGTGGCACAAACACATCAGGAGCAGCTTGATAAAACGTTCCATCTATAAAAACAGGTGCATATCCACATCATAACACTGTTTACCTGATGCTAAGGTTCAGTCTGAATTATACACATACACTCTTATAAAAATGAATGAAAATGAGGAATGCATGTTAACTGGTATAAAAGTATATATAAAAACATTAAGTGGTTATATCAGATCAATATCGCCACATAAATGCAACATAGTAAAGTCAGAATGTTCCATAATAACACCAGCGTAAATGAATTTAGTGGCTGCAGCTGAAAAACATTTAAAAGAATTCATATTGGGAATATCTAAAGTACTGTATTATGGCTTGAATCATTGTTCCATTTATCTTATCTGGATCAAATAATATGATTGAGAGCCAGAAGCGTTTCTGTATGTTCCTGTTGTCATCCATCACACCTGACGAAGCAGCGGACCTTTACAGATTCTCCCTATCCACCTTCACCCACAGCGTGACCCTATGAGTGATCTTTCACTCACTTCCTCTCCTGTAACGTCTGACCTGCACCACTGAACTGATGATATCACGCTCTCATGTGTTCCTCCGTTTTGCGCTGATGCAGTTTGAATCCATATCTATCCATCTCTACATCTTTCACCCAGCTGCTTCCATAGTCCAGACACTCAAGCACACACTCACACACACTTTTGGGAGCCTCAAAGCTCATTTCTGCTCCGGCTCCTTTTCCCTAAGCAATGTGGATAGAAAGTTCAATATTTTTTTGCCCCTTGGATAAATATTATTACCTGCAGGACTAGCTCCACAGAAAAAGAACACCGTCGCGCTTAACTGCTGGGTGCCACCATGACAGAACTGAACAAAATACAATACATTAGACCAGATGTGAGTTGGGCTTCTTATAAGAGTCTATGGGCTCATATTTCCACTCAAATTTCATGGTCACATCTCCTCGATTACAGGTCCCACAGGGCACGCTCAACCGCCTCTGTACTTCTGAACAATATGTAGAAGGATTGCTGTTGTCTATTCATCTCCTCCAGCAGACATGCACAGGTTTAGAGGTCAGTCTGAGACAATTTGCCCTTCAAAGCACTCGAGCTTTGACTTGTTCTTTTTGTTTTCGCTCACTCCACCTTGCCACCAGAGGGTTGTGTACATGATGCCTTTTGTTTCACGCATCCCTTTGCTAACATTGGCTTGACAGGACTGACTATCTCTGCATATGGTTGTTTACATTGCCTCATCAAAGCATCACTTAGATGCTGCCTGGGAGAGCAGATTGCAGTAGCTTGAGAGAGTGAGAGAGTTAGGGAGAGGAATATAATGCAGTGTGTGTGTCTGCGTGAGAGAGACGGAGCCTGCGTGTGCTGTTACATAAACCCTTAGTGACATGCCAGGCAGCTACAGAAACTCAGCCAGAGCGCTGCTGTAGCTGCTACTGCTTCCAAGCCTCCAGGCTCTGCACAGATACAAAGCACACACACCCTATCCCCTCTGCTTACTAAAATGCTTTTTTTTTTAATACCCTCTTGCTATTTTCCAAATAGGTTTCTGCTATGATTTCATTGTCACCTAAACGAGTCAGTGGTGATTCTTTAATCAAAAATAAAAAACTGCTGAAATAAGCACCTTGTAATCTTATCCAAACTTGTAAATAACCACCGTGACTGCGACACGTTCCACAGCATGTTAAACTTCCTTTCCCCCTCTGTTGGGACTGTTTCAGCTCAGCTTTTCTTCTGCAGCAGCCCTTAAATATTTCTAAATGCTGTAATTGCCTGGTCGTTATTGGTTGTTGTGCATGCAGAGGAAATGAGGCATATAATCAAGTGTTACTCTGTAATTTTATAATAGTCACTGTTCACTTTTCTCCTCCCATTCGCTTTCTTGTTTAATAGATAGATAGTTTAATCATAGTTGAGGCCCACTGGCACTGACCAGAACAACTTATCTCTGACTGGACTGATGGAAAATGACACGGTTCTCCACCCTCCATCAAGTTTAAGAAAGAGTGTGCAGTTCACCTTTAATTCAGGCACCACTGTTAATTTTATGTTCTGCAGCTATTAACGCCACAGAATTATAAATCATGCCCAGCTCCTCCATCACTTCTATTGTTTCTTTTGCTGCTGTTCATGCAAACCCAACATTTCCTACTGCTGCTGCTGCTTCACATTAAAAGCAATAAAATGACAAAACATGTGCAACATGAATACAACATGTTAAGGCTGAAAAGAATTATTCATCAAAGCTCCCATTGTGGACATCTTGTCTGAAGGGGAATTTGACTTAAGGGTCAACACGGAGAAACCAAAATTAGCTTTAGGCTGAGTTGTAGGCAGCAGGTTGCACACTGCCACCTCCTACACCAGCCCACCGGCTTTAATGTGTCAAGTTTGGAGGGAAAGTCTTTGCATGCGTGCAGCTTCAGATCAGATCACCGTTCATGACATGATGACAAACACATTCTTTGCTGAATCAACATAGGTTTGTCTGGCGGATACACCTGTTTATCACTTCCATTCAGCTGGGATCAGTTGCAGAAGCCAATGATCAAGAGCATTGTTGATATGATAAAAACATTTTTATACGTTGTTTCAAGAAATTGATGGAAAGTTAAGAGTATGGAGTATGTTGCTGAAGTCACTGTCACTTCCTTTTCAGCCAGTAGCAAAGCCACCCAGATTAGGTAGTGCCCACACCAACAAATCGTCTTCTGATACCTCACAAGGAAAACAACTCCCTCAAGGTGGGGAGAAAAAAACAATAACACCAACATGCAAACCAAAGGGATATTCAGCCCCCTTTGAATTGGTGTCCCTGTTTCTATTATGAATGATTGTGCACCTTCCAGGAATCAGCTCAGATTCCTGGACAGCACACAATGATTCAGCTTTGTGATTTAAGAGGAATTTGGAGCAAACCTGTCCCTGACCCTGGTTTATCTGCTGTTATGAAACAGCCATCTGGCAGCACTAACACTGCACGAGGAGTGTCCATGGCTGCGTAACAGCAGATGGCACTACTGAGTGCGGCAACATACAGTGTTACATGTCTTGGGGATGGTGATGAGAATAGGTGATGGCATTAGGGGAAAGAATGAGCAAAGGAGGCTGTTATGACAGGCTAATACATCAGATTATCAGCAACCCAGATCAGCCTGCTGCTGCAAAAATAGGCTAAAAAGGCAGGTATTTAACCTATCAGCTGAAAAAGTGTCAAGTCTGGCACTTTCCACCAGTGCCATTTTTTGCCTTTCAATACAGAGTCTAATCAGATAAGGAAAACCAGCCAAGCAGAGCCGGAAACAGCGTGACTCACTGCTGGCAGCCAGGTTTGACAGGTAAACCTGAGGGCTACCCCTCTGTTCCTTGTGACACAGTTCAAAGCCAAAGTGAGGCAAAAAGAAGAAAGAGCTGAGGACTCACTTTCCCTGCACTTATCAGTGTTTTTTCAGAGCAGCCGGTCCATAAAGTGTTTGGCAGGGTAAAACCCAAACAGCAGTCAGAGGCCACCTTTTAAAAAACTTAATCGGCCTGCCAGCTTCAGCTCAGGGGACCAAAAGACAGAACCACAGAAGAAGAAATTGGAGGCTGGTGATGTGGGAAGAATGAAGAGGCAGTGTGTATTTGCATGACAGAAGGAGATGGTGAGAAAATACCAAGTTTTTCTCTGGCTGTCTACAGCAATGTTCATTATTTACACTGTGCCTCCCGTGCGCAGCACTCATCAAACCCCCTCGCTTGAATATAAATTCAGCATTTACGCCTTCTCAATCAAGTATAAGTGCATGAGTCTAAAAAAACACTTAACACTTGTAAATCTGCACGGTAACACTCATGTTTCTCAGTGTTGCTTCAATTTAATTTAGAGACAAGTGAAACACCCGCGCACAGTCTGAAAAGTTCATATTTGAGTCCCGGCACTCCTTTACATGTGTACTTACTCTTGCCCTGAGATGTTTCGGAATAAAGAGCCAGCTGTATTCACCTGGCATGTGGACCCATAAGTAACAGACCCATCTGTGACCCATTTAAAGCTCACCTGCCCTACACATAGTCTGTGGCTCTGCCAGCTGACGGCCATAGATATTCAGCTGCTCTGATTTTGCTGTGTAGTGAATTAATGTGTTGATTACGACGAAAAGCACTGAATGTTCTCGCTCTCCCATTCTCTATCCACCTCCCCCAGATAAGGAATCCTTACCCACTCTCCTTCTCCTTCACATTTATAGTATTTGTTATTTAAATTATTTAAACGTGAAAAATTTCACTTTCATTTAGTGCAGTTAACTTAAAAAATATGGAAATTACTAAAACCTCTGACTGACTTAGCCTTGCTCACATCAATTAATAATTGGCTGTTCAGTCACCTGGCTCCATTAACATTAGTCTGCGTCACTCACGCTGAGCCTTGATGATTTTCACTGTACAATTACCTGCTGTGATGCCACCCTTTGGCTTGTGAGCTGCCATTTTGAAGCATCCAGTTTACAATTTGTTTGCCAGCCAACCTTTTTTTTTGTAAGTGAGGGCTGGATCGGACCTGATCTGTACTCTATCCTCGTTTGTGTGATAGTCTGTCAATCACACCATAGCCATGCTGTAAATCCTACCCTGCTTTTATGGTCTTTTTCCTTTAAATGGGTCCATCATTCAAACATTTGTTTGTGTTGCATAGAATATGACTTTAAAATAGAGACTGAGGCTGTAAACTCTTTGTGAAAACGTTAACTGAACTAATAAAGCAAGTGAGAAATAGGCACATTTTCACATAGACTTCAATGCAGTCTCACTTGTCGCCCCCTGATGGTCATTAGATTGGGTGCTGGTTTAAGGCTCTACAGTACTGGCCTCACTTTTCAGATCATTGTGTCCGTTTTCACCATCATTTGCTGCGTTTACTTCTAATATTCAGATGACGCTTGAATTTTTTGAGCTTTCTGTTTATAATTCATTCTCAAAATTTCATCAATAAAAATACTGCTGTAAGACATGGAAGAAAAACCATCTCCTCCACTGGATTACACTGTTACCTTGCAAACATGTTAATGCACCATTTATCCAGTTGTTCACAGTAGTTCACTTGTTCAGCCTTTTATGATAATAAAACAAAAGCTCTTCCCTCGTTTCTCTCCCCCCTAGGTTAAGGTCAGAAGATTTAAGGATTCAGTCTTCCTCAGGGAGGGGATGCTTGAACCCCCGTTAAAGGTCATCCTAACCACCATCCACTGCAGCTCTGTGGCCTTTTGAATTCACCATTTAAAAACAACAGATTTGTTCTTGCAGAGGAAAGTTCTACGTTGTTGTTGTGCCAATGGACAATGATCTTGATGGTCACGGATAGCATCTGACTTTGTCGACTGAGAGAGTCAGGGAGAGAACTGAAAGGCATGGCAACCCCATGCTACACATTTCAGTCTGAATATAACTTCACCCCAGAACAGAACAGCCTCCAATATCTTAGTTCGTCCATCTAAAGCGACAGCTTGAGCAACACCTCAGCAACAGCAGCCATGAGGGTTAAATCATCCGATTAGAAAATTGCTTCAAAGTCCAGAGTGAGACACTGCAAGGAGATCAGAGGGTGGCTGGTGCGGGTGAAAGGCAAATCCATTTTTCGAAATCTAATCATCTGTCTATTTGTTTTTAGCTCAGTTGGGATGAACCTTCTCTGCAAACACTGACACAGACACCCTAAGCAATTAACACCAATTTCTCTGTTCTGTAAGACCTGAGAAAAATCAACCCGATGTTATGTTGTTGAAAATTACAGTCTGCTAATTTGCTGTCAGGAACCCCTCCCCCACTGCTGTCTAAACATCATAAACGACTCACGATCATAATGAGTGAGTCAATTTGTCTGAATTATCATTCCCATTGGTGTGACTAAAGCTCATCTGATACCTGATCCTCCTTTAACCCCAATAAAGAGTCAGGACCGTTTGTGTGTTTCTGCACAAAGTGATGTGTGAATAGAGATTTTGTCAAGTGAACACACAGCGTGCCATAAACAAGATTTCTTGCATTTCATGAGTCATCTTTGTGTGCGTGTGCACACCTGCGTTTGCGTTCTCATGTGCATGTGTATGTGTTGCGTTGTGACAACAATGGGGGATGGCACAAGAGCTTCTGAGATGACAACCGCTATTTTTAGAGCAAGGCGAGCACAAGCCTAATTGGACAAAGAGGAGAGGAGGTGAGCGTGGAAGTGGGCAAAGAGAGGCATGGAAAGGAAAGGATAGATTCATTAGAAAGGAAAGATAGCAGGCAGGAAGAAAGTGACTGTAAGAGGGCGGCCATTAGCGGCATACATGCGCTTCAGCTTACACCCTAACCTTACAGTGACATGCGTGCACAAATACACTCATACGACCCCGCCATCATAGTATAAGTCTCTGGATTTCCATATTATAACAGTACTGTCCTATGTCAGCAGACATAAGCGAATTGACAATAAGAAGCACTACAAATGCACTGAAGCTCTTCCTTAGGCTGAGGTTGCAGTTATGTCTCCATATAATCCAGCCATTCTGAGACTTCTTTGTGATGGTGTGATCATATAATGATTGTGTAGTATTTATCTGACATTACAGTCTTGGCAGATATCACAGCCACAGCATTGATTTCAGCTTAGCATGTCCATATGGAATACAGCTAAACCACTTGGCGTTAATGGATATTTTTTGATCATTTCAAACTTTTTGCAGGAAATGTTTATATTTCTGTAATCGGGCCTGAGTAAAAATATCAGGTGTGGCAAAACGTGTTAGCAAGGACAAGTCATGTTTTGCTACTTTTCGTGATTAAGTATTCGATAGTGTCTGAAATACACTTTCAGCACGTTAACGCCAAAGAGACATTTGAAGGCATGGTTTGTCTAACAGAGAAAACAGATGAGTCCTGTTTGGAGGTAGCTATTGGAGCGACAAAGCTTAAGTGTATGCAATCCCTTCCGATTTGAAAATACCTCATCCTAGAACAATTCTTTCAGACCCAGTGTTACACGTCAATCTATCACTGCTGCTCCACTGTCTGTCTTTTGTCTCCTATGATCAAGCGGCATATGTTTCCTAAGAGAAACAGGCCGACAGCCAGATGATGTCAGTGACTGTCGCTACCTTCACCTTTCTATAATTCTGCCCAGGGACCTGTTTAACTGTGTGTGCGGGGAAGCAAAGAGGAATCTCGCAGTCAGCGCTGCTGAATGGTCAGCGGTGCAAGCAGACACACACACACACCCTCCACACCCGTCAACAGCCAAAGCCTTGGGGCTTTGCGAGCGAGATGGAACAGAGTGGAATCCATCCAAACATCTATATTCAGGTCAGCATCTGTGTGAGTGTGTGTGCTTGTGTGTGTGTATTAGTGTGTGCTTGGGCCAGTCTCACAACAGTGCTTGCAACCTACAGCAAGGTCTTCCTCTCCCCGCTTTAAAACGTATCTCATGCGATGCACACACCAGGATTTATTTGTTCACATCTTTCATCTCGGGATGTCACATTTTCCATTTTCCAACCACATATCTAATGGCAGTAAACAATGACCTGTGACCTCTGACCTCAAAAAGATAAAAAATTTTCTGCACAGTTCCACACCTGTGCACTCAACAACTGCAGGTGAAAATATCAAACCCCTGCATGTGTGTTCTCTGCACAAACAATAACAGAGTGATGCCAAACCATAATAAAGTCCACTGTACTGACTCATCACCTCGTCACAATAACAACACAACAAAAGCTGGCAGGGGATCAGCACTACTGACACTCATGTTTCTGTCAACATACTAACACGCTTTATTGGCAAATGGACAACATACACAACAGGATGCAAACAGTTTTAGATTTTAAACAAAATGTGTTGTGGATGGATGGTGAATGTGTGTGTGCACCTATTGTTATCTGAGAGCGTGGCTGCCATCTCTACATGCATCAAGCAAAAGAAAAGAATCTTGTGACAGAATCTACCACCTTAACATTTCAGGGGGCGTTGTTATCCCATTACAAATGGCTCCGAGAGCAGCTGGTGCGTCAGGAATGAGAAATCTCACGCTCTGCCATGCAGGAGCTTGAGTGTGAAGCATCACTAAAGCCATGCTTCTGTTTTTCATCTGAAGGTCTCCCATCGGCAACAGCAACTTAAAGCAAAACTCCACAAGGAAACTAAAATCAGTTTAATGATCCCAGGTGGCTTGGGCAGGATACATGAATAGTGACGCTCCTCTCCTCACACTAAAGCTCAGAGCGATGTTTCAACCTGGAGAGGAACACTGTCTCCTTTACACTTTTCTATCATGTTGAAATTGTGTGGATATCGGGCAGTCATTTCCTGATTCATCGTCAGTGGCACAGCTCAGCCCACACTCTCAATTAGTCCATTACTCAAATGGTTGATCCACAGAGATTGAACAAATGTGATATTTGAGTGTAAAAATCCCATGTGTCTGTACTGCTAACGATTTGTTTCAAGAACGTCTTTTTTGTTCAGGAAAAACAAACAACATGGAAAGTGTTACACCAATGTGGCACATTTTTCAGTTTGTTTTTTGTTTGACGCACAATGAACACACACACACACGCTATAAACGCACAAGTTTATAAATAGTTGAATCAGATTAGAGCTCTATTTAGGTCCAGTCACGACAGAATTTTGATTATTGATAAGTAAAATTTCATACCAGATTGGCCAACGCCAGGACATCATGACAATGTCAAGCTTTGACGGAACAGATTCTAAAATGGAGGAGGCTTTCCTAGCTTTTCTCTCCTCTTCAATAGCTGAAAATGAATGGCCCCTTAAAGGGAAGAGTGAACAGGCTGTGACTCAAATTTTTCCAGCCAGCCTTGTTAGGTTAGCAGCCTTTAGCTGCGTTTATTTGACATGGAAACACATGAATTTTCCTGTGTGGTTGGAAAGGCTCATTCATCCATCCATTTAAATAAACTCCTCCATTTGAATTTACCATATTAGGGATATTCAAATCAGGCTATTATCATTTCAAATTTCTCGAAAATCTCACCACATCGGTCTTTTCATGCACATCTATAAATGTAGCACATGTGAAAAATGTATGTCAAATGAAACTGTAAGGAGCTATAATGCTGGTTAAAGTGTACGAAGAAATACTGCAGACTGTGGCAACACTGTATCACACATGAATATCACAGACTGCACTCAGATACGAACATTCATTATTTCCAGCCGACATGCTATACCTGCTGTCTCTCCCCTCAGTTTCTTCCTTTCTTCCTGTTCTCTGATGCCACTCCCTCTCAACTCCCCCTCTTTATCAGTTTCTCTTCCTCTCTCTCTCTCTTTTCACAACCAAAGACATGATTACCACCACAAAGGCAGTGGGAATGAAAGCAGCGAAAGATGGAACACAGAAGGGAAGGGGGGGGGGGGGGGGGGGGCAGATAAAGAGAACAGTGTGTCTGTGTCCCATCAAGGTAGCCAGGCAGTGGAGGTAACACTGCTGGCTGTGGACAACTGTCAAAGGTGCAGATCCGCACAAATGTAAGTCAAATGTAAGGAGATGTGAAGGGACGAGGGGGGGGGGGGTGCTTGGGAGTATCGGTGCGCTGGTGTAAAGGGAACCTAGCCTTTCTCGCATACACAGTGCAGACATACACAGAAAAACAAACACACACAGCTCATCTTGCACATTTTCAACACTAATGACTAACAAACATTGTATAGATATTCTTTGTTTCACTGGCTTACTTTCCCTGTGTCTGTTTCTCACTTTGAAATGATACAAACACACTGTTCTGTCTCCCACTCCCTCCTACTACATATGACCCCCCACCAGACACATGCTGACATGCATACATACACAATCTCTCTTCGCGAGAACAATCTGTCCCATTAATGTAAGGTCATGGCAGGCTGTCTGTCCACTTATCAGCCCTCTGGAGTTAAATAAAGGCCTATCATTGATACACTGTTGCCTAGAAACGCAATAGGATGCATCAATAACAGGATTTACCCAGAAGCCTACAAGACCCCTTTAGTTATGAGCCGTGATGCTTTCTATGCAGATTCCCCTGTCATGGTTGCCTGCATGCTGTCATATTGTCCTGCAGTGATTCGGGGGAGATGTTCCATCTGATTGCTGTCGTGTTTGTGTCACTCTATCACAGCGGCCACTGCTCTCATAGTCCAGGTTATTTATTTGAATTTTAATGCTTTTCAGGTTTTAATTAGGCAAATGTAAATGTAGTGGCAGATGTCCTGTCCTTACACCATTGCAGCTTCACCTTATTTTTGGTCATTTCAAACACTTTTTTTTTTTCCTGTCTCGTCTAGTTTTTGATCTCACAAATGACACACAGGATCCAATGGCATTTAGAGGAAGTGCATCAGTGACCCTAACTGCCAAAGTGCACTTTATGCATTTCCCAGCACCAGTAATAAAGGATTAATACCTATTCTTACATTACTCATAGCAATTCCTTCCATGACAACGCTTGATATGAATGCAAGACTGAATGAATGCAAGATTGTACAGTATTACGCTTCATACAGTATTAAGAATCAGACTGTACTGATTAAAGTACAGATATGTCTGTGAGCGTCAATATGTTATTAACTTAACTTATTAATCATGCTGTAATCTAACACAATATACTTCATATGCCATAAATAATTAATATTCTGACTATCTAGTTTAGTATTCATTTATAGGTAGGTCTAGATTGTATGTTAATACTGTGAAATACTCAGTCCAAAAGAAAATGTTCACTGTACTGTCTGCCTTCAGAAACTGAGGCTTAAAACCAGCTGTCACGTCTTTGTGATATTACAACAAAGCAGTCACCACCCTCAGCTATGCCCTGGAGCAGACATTATTATTAGTATGAGCTGTAGAAGAACTCCTTTTAGAGGTTATTATTTGTTTAAGTCTGCATTTGAAGCCACTTACTGCCATTTTATTCTCTATTCTCGTTCATTATGAGATCATCATTGCTTCTGTGGATGTGTTCCTGCCTCTTTCATAAGCCTAAATGAATAAATCATGGCATAAATTCACACTGCTCTGTCAGAGGTAATGAGACATGCTAAGCTACATATTAGTACGGGACGATAATCATCTGTGCGCCTCTGAAATCTGGGTTTCTGCCCAGAGACAGGAAGGGTGAAAGTGGGATCATGGCAGGATTCCGGCTGAAATCTAGCAGGGTTTATAAAGGGTAAAACAATTCACAGTGTTAGTGTGACATAACCAATCTTGTTAACCTTGTTAATACCTACTGTAGGAGAAAAAATAACAGAGTTAATTTGGTCGGTCTTTACTAGTTAAATAAAAAAAAATAGCTAATGACAGATATGCTGTTTCTACTAATGATGATTCTATTTCTTTGACATCTCGCACTCTTATTTCTACAATTCTTGCCTAAACTGCCACTTAGGCTGTTTTGTCAAATTGGAAATTTGTACAAGTGAATTATTCCTGTTAAATGAATTGTATGGAAAATGAAAAAATAAATAAATAAAAAATTCTCTACAGACAAAACGTGTCACTCATATTCTTCATTCGGAGCCCATTTTATTCTCTCCTGAAGTGAAATGAACTGAACAACATTGTGGCTGAGCTTTCCGGTGACTTTCCAGCTCAGTGTCTGTGTGTTTGTATTTGTGTATGTGTGGCAAGCACACCGTGGAAGCATACATGTGTTAATCCATCCTGTTTGTTGTCAGGCTGAAAAGTGAGTCAGTGGCGCTTTACCTTGACGTAGAGTTGCTGGAACTCCTCCAGGTTGAGCCGGCCGCTGGGACAGTCCTTCAGGAATCCCTTGTACCACTGCTTCAGCTCATGTTCATTAAACTCTGTGTTCTTCACCAGATCCTCCATCACTTCAGGGGTCAGTTTGCTGTTCTGTTTCCCCATCTTGCCTGCAAACAAGTGATGGTGCAGGTCGCACACACAGAATATAAAGCAAAATAATGTTAGAACTGCTCCAATACATACGATGCAGTTACTTGATATGGTCTTCCACTAAAAATTATTTATTAAAGCTCAAAACAAGTTTCCATCAAGAAAAACACTTTAAAATAACTGGACTAGAACATGAGACAGATGTGGGAAATTAGTTCTGGTACAACTAGTCTGTTTGTAAGACACGCCACTTTCTTAATCTGCATTCACTGAGCAGCTGCGTCTTCTACTTTGTTGCTACTTTATTTCTGACGAAATCTGAACCTGTTAAATCCAGTCTGAGTTTTTGTGCTAGTTCCTTCAGTAAACATTGGTGAAACTGGAATTCTTATTTTCAAGCCAAAATAGCCAGAGCAAGCCCCATTTATCAAAATAAGGTTTTTTTCCACAATAATGTGATTTCCTGCTGTTGTCTTTTGCAATTTACTGTCCAAATGGCGAGCATCTCAAAAAGTGTGGTGATGACATCTTAAAATAGTTGGCCTGCTGCGACTTTTGGGAGAAGTGAAGTGTGTTTAGCTGTTTAATGGTCCTTAATTTCTGCACTGCAGCTGTTTGTACCCAGTTGCACTCAGTGCCTTGTTGTTTCTGCTGACGCTGCCACTTTATGGCCTCCATTAGTATTAACATAAATTGCAAAAGATGGGTGGAGTTTTGGAACACTTGGAACATTTTTAGGATACTCTATGAAGATCAACACAGACACCTACAATTCTCTTGAGAGGTAGTGCATCTCTTTGTAGCCTGTTTTTAGTGCCAGCATTTCATTGCCATCGTGCAGCAATGACACTGCAATAGGGACTGTTTTAAACATGTTCCCTGTGGTGCCTACGAAGTTGCTGCATCATCCAAATCTGAAGTTGGCTGCCAAACAGGAACCCTATTACTGCAAGAAATGACTAAATTAACACAGTGCCTTTCACAGCATCCAGGCCTGCTTACTGATCGTGTTCTCAGTGTGATTTTATCACACCGTCAATCACAAACACGTTTCAGCAGCCAACTTGTCTCCAGTACTTTCCAAAACGGTCCCAGTTGAGCACTCCATAACTACAGGTCAATAACATAAAGTTGAATGGTAACATATTATTTTATAAAAGCTTCAGTTTGTGTTCATTCCTTAGTTCAGAGCCCAATAGTTGCATAAAAAATTTAAAATAGTTAGCATCTGATTAGCATAGCATAGCAATTGGGTTATTTATCATTATATAAATAATAAAAAAAACATAAATTAAGTAATTGCATGTGATAATAATCATGGGCAGCACAGTGGCATAGTGGTTAGCACTTTTGCTCCACAACAAGAGGGTCGCCGATTCAGTTCCCAGTCCTGGGGCTTTCTGTTTGCACGATCCCTCCGTGCCTGCATGGGTCTCCTCCTACCCTCCAAAGACATCATGTTTGGGTTAACTGGTGACTCTAAGTTGTTCGTAGGTCTGAGTGCGAGTGTGAGTGGTTGTTGGTCTCTGTCTGTCTCTATGTGTTGGCCCTGTGATGGACTGGCTATCTGTCCAGGGTTTACCCCACCATCACCCAATGTGAGCTGGGATTGGCTCCAGCAGTCCCCAGGACCCGGAAACAGATAAGCGATAGAGGATGAATGAATGAATGAATGAGTGGATGAATGGATGAATGATAATAGTCATGCAATCTACACAGGTGAAACTGTTTCTGGATGACCTCAATCCTGTTCTTTATCTTGCTGCAGACTATTGAAGATTTGCCTGAAAAAATGCTGGCGGGACCATCTTGAGTTATTTATTTATGGCTCTATTGCGCAACTTGCTTTTGAGAAGATTTGTACAACTAAAAAATATTTTTCCACTAGACTAAATTTGCGTTCAAAGATGTCCTCACTCTTAGTTGAACCCCAATAAAGCTGTTGCCCACCCAACAAAGTCACTTAAAGCAAATGTTTGATGAATCAATAAAGGATATACGGCATTTTCAACTTGTATGTGAGCAAAGCTGAATGTCAACCCATCATTAGTTTTTTAGGAGGATTTTTATTGACCTGCATTTGCGCAAAGGAAGAGCCTATTCTATTTACCTAGTGACTCCCAAATACAAGCGAACAACTCAGGAGGTAGTGTTTACAAAAACTGGCACACACAATAAATCAGTCCAAGAACTATGGGTCCTGTATGGAACACGGACATAAAGCAACAGAACAAGCAACATTTTCGTTTTTTTCGTCTGATACTTGTTGACAGATTATATTATTTGAGCAAAAAATGTCCAGATAAAATCCTATATTGCTCGAATGAGAGCTTTTCAAAACCACAGAACACCCCAGTCTGAACACTGCTACTCAGCTATCTCGGGAAAGGAAGTCATACTATATCATTCAGAGCTAATCCTGTGAAACCTTCCAAAGTATTTTCATTGTGAAAATCAACAAAATTTGTCTCTTGAGATTTTTGACGACTACTATCAATGAGCAGCAGTGAAGCAGCAAAACTGCAGCTTTTTTCCATTAAAGCATAAATGGATATCTGATTCACAACAGTCTCACAATAAATCTTTGAGATATGTGAAAATGATCCCACAGTGTTCAGCAAAGAGACCAAAACACTTGCATGCATTGCATAAGCGCTTCTCATTTCAGCTTTATTTTTCCAGTGACAATCGACAGTTTCCTCCTCTAGTTTTGTGTGAGTTTTTAATAGAGTTGTGCACTGATACTTGGATTTGGTTCTGAGAAAGTAAAAGAACTGGATTCATTAAAAGGCTAATCCGGTGATTTATAGTGCATGTCCATAAAATTAAGGGGCCGAGAGACAGATTAAAAACCGCAGATATTTGCACTTTTAGCAGCGATAGCTGAAGAAGGAGAAAATATTTCCCGTAATCGTCCTATGGGTTTTTCTACCGCCCACCTCCCGCCTCTTTAGGAGCAGGTGTGAGTCGACACTTTCCAATGAAACAAGGAATGAGATTGTTTTTTGCCCCATAGTCACCGAAATAAATATTGGATCCATTTCTCATGAACCACAGATCTTCCAAACATTAACGCACTGAAATGGTATGTTTTTTACTGACCTTTTTAGACCAACACACCAGGATAAAATTAACTACCCTGCAAATGTCTCCGTGCAGGGAAAACAGAACAAATTTCACATACGAAGATAAAAGCAGTAAATAGGGAGAGAGATCTACACCACAGGCACCATGCTGTAATCAAACGTGAGATGCTGCAAAAAGCATGGCATGTGTGCTAACCATTCAATCACCTGCCTTGCCTGTTGCCTTGTATTGTTAATTTGTTTTGACATGAACAAGCCATCACGGCCCCGCCCAAATGGAAGATCAGAAGTATAACCCATTTTATATTATAAATTAAATTTTCTCTTTTGGTCCCTCATATAAGTCAAGATCCAAAACTTGGCACTTACATTTCCCATAGGCCAACCCAAAAGCATCTTAAATATATCCGCTCTCCTTGCATATTTCAGACTCCTCTCACAATTTGTAACACAGGCACAGTGTTTCGGAAATACTCATACTTATAGTTTCAGCATATTTGTGAATTTGTGTGCACATCACATCCCCAGACACCACACATTATGGAGAATTAAGCTTAAGTGCTGCATTTCAAGGCATCAGAAGTACATTATGAGCATATTGTCAGTACAGAGAATGCTGCAGAACACTCACACAACATGCCAAACCGCTGGAGAGCAGATGCATTTTTGTTGACAGCGCCAAGCTTCTGGTGTGTTACTAAATGTTCATTTGAGTCTAATATATTCACTGTGTTGTTACAATAGCTCTCAGTGCATCATCATGCAGGTGTTACACGTGATTCTGTCTGTTTTCATTCACACAACAAGCAGCAGAGCAAATTCTACATCTGTGCTGTGTCAGGGTGCTGCAGGTGGCCCAGCACAAGCTACTCTTCAATAACAGAGTCATATATTTGTGCCATACTGACAAACAATGGCTTATATATAATAAGATGCAATTACTTTTTCTCCTTTCTTGATTAATCTATGATGCACACAAATGGTACCTAACACTTAATTCACACATTTTCAAACACTGCCCCCTCAGCTCACTTTTTATAAAACCTGTAATTTCACGACCTTTAAATTGATGCACATGGCAGTGGGGTATGTTGGAATATCTTTTCTCACAGTTTTAACACAGTAATTTTGTGTCTTGTGTGCCAGTTAGGCTGCATTAAATCCTGCACGCACGCATATCAGTCACGTCTGATATTTCATTTAGTCTTTTAGTTTTCATTCTCAACATCTCCACTGTAGCTTTCCAAAGTCCTGTCACTCCCTCATCTCTTACCATTCACTATCAACCCTGCAGAGCAGCAAACATGGAATGGTATGAAAACAATGTTTTCTGAACAAAATGTCACTGCACAAGATCGGCCCGCTCTTCAGCAGCCAACAAATGGACTCCTCCACATTATCCAGCTCGTTGTGTTACATTTCTACCGTCCATACACCACATAATCACAGGAGAGTACCAGCGGTAAACGAGGAAAAAGGGGATGTAGAGGATAAATACACAAAAAGTGGTATGAAAGTAACCTGGGTGTGATTGAAGATGGATACAGAGGTATGACACCGTGGTTTGCATGATACACTGAATCTACCCCGCTCCCCTCACCCCACCTCCTCTTGTTAACTCTTAATGTTATGCATGGCAATATTTTGCACCAGTTACTCACATCAGCTGGTGCATAATCAAAGGAAAAAAAAATGTCAGTGCTTTCTTTGAGCTGGAGATGTGAGTGGGACCGAGTCTGGCGGGAGACATTCTGGGTCAGTCTGCAGTGCAATGCAGTCAGAAACCATGCTAACTCTAAACCTGAGTCATAGCCCTATATGTCCCATTGCATGGGACTTTTTGTTTGCCAAATAGATACAAAAATGAAAACAGATGTTACACATGAGCAGACGGGGTCAGACTAAAGCAAATGCACATTGTATGATGGCTAATTTTACACTCCTGTAACCAACAGCAGACCTGCCTCTGAGCCAGGTGGTGGGCTATTACATAACACTGTCCCTTTACCATCATTATCAACAGGGGATGACCTTGAGAGGGAGACTGAGCCCCAGCCCAGAGACACCATCTGATGCGGACATGGCACTTTCAGGGTTCCATTCTGGTTAAATACGGTAGATTACTGTGTATTCATGCGTCCCTAATTGTCTAGAAATGTGTGTGTGGCATTTTGTGTGTACAGGAGAAGGACTGGTGGAAGAGATGTGATCATGCCTGAACAGATTTGCAAAAGAAAGAAGCAGCTTCTCAAGAGGATGCTTTGGGTTCTGGAGGCACACCACACCCCCACCTTCCCCCTGAACACACACACACACACACACACGCAACATCAGTATCAGTGTCAAACTACACAATACATAACACTGCATAGTCCTATCATGTACAAACTAATCTGCAATGTCATAGTTATTACATCCATTTATTTAAATCAGGAAGTCCAATTATTTATCTTTTTCCCCTTTGATGATTAACGAAAGCCTGGCAATCAGAGATAAGCAAGACCAACCCTGATCATCCTAAGTGTTTACATGCAAAACCTTAAACAGCAGCAGGCACTGATAGAAAGCTGCGAAGGCTCTATTGATAAATGCGATGTGTCCTTATTTTAATTTAGGTCTCATTAATATGGATTCAAAAGCCGCCAATAAATACATTAATTAGTCCCATGAAACTGGTCGGCTGCATGTGCACGGAAACACTGAGAGATCAATAAAGTAAACTTGGGGTCTTTCTCCCCAGGCATCATTCGTGTTAATCATCTATCCTACCTTAAGGAGCGCGAAGCGAACGGGAGAAGTCCGGTCTGACGTCTGGAGCGGTTAGAAAAAAACCTGCGAAGACGCGGAGGGGATAAAAAAAAAAACAAACAAACAAAACAACAACAACAGCAACAACAACAACAAGACGATTCAGACGATTAAAAACGGTCCTCAGTCACGAGCCACGAGCTGCTTGAGGTGTCTTTGGTGTGCTTGGTTCAATTTTTGCGTTGGTTTGATGCAGATTTTGATTAATTTATTTGCGGGAGAAAAGTCAGCGGTGCGGCTCCGTAGGATGATGCTGCTGAATGCACGCTGACGCCCGGAGCCGGGAGGAGGAGGCGGATACCGGGGGAGGGGGGCGGTGCGTCCCTGCCTCCCCGCTCACACGCTCTGTATGGGGCCGCTTGTTACCGGATGATGCTGTCGTGAATCGCAGCAAAAAAAAAAAAAAAAAAGAAAGAAAGAAAAAGACTAACACGACAGTTTGATCGTCTCTTTAGGTCCACCCGTTTAATAACGAACCTCTCCCGTTGTGATTAAAATCAGGACAAATTATTGCTGGATGTGTTAAAGTCGAACCCCCGCCATGTTGGCGTTAGCTACCGCGGCGGCAGCTGCTCTTTTAGGCGCCACACGGCTGACAGCCAATAGCTCACTCAAGACAGGTTACCTGGCTAGATAAGTCTACTGTTCAACAAATACAGTCCATAACGGTGAGTAATTATGAAATAATATGTATTAGCGTTGTAAGGAAGTACAAGATAACGTTAGACCAAAAGTGGTCAGTCAATGTCGTATTCGTCAAAGTTGAGCAAATGGAGGTTACGCTCACCTGAACAGCTCTGTGAGATAGTTTGGACGTTTCCTCATGTAACAGCGGGAATGTCAGTCATTGTTATACCAAACAACGTGCAAATACTGACACTCGTTGGAGTTACAAAGTCCACAGCTAAGTGAAGAAATGAAAAAGGAGGTCTTTAGAAGTGTGTGCTCTTACTCCCGCTAGCTTAGTTTTAGACAGCAGCAGCTAATGCTAGCAGTCATCATGTCAACGCCTCTTAGCTAGCCAGTGTAACGCAAATTAACATCCGTTTTATATGCCTCTGTTTATGGACAAGTCTTTGTTTTTAATATTGTATCGTGCTAGCTTGTTTAAAAAAAAAAAAACAGTCCAGGGACATGTCATCTGCAGCAAATAAAGGCTGTATTAAACTGACAGCAAGGTGATCAGCCAAGTAACAGAAACATATTTGATGTCAGCACTCTGTGTCCTAATATCCATCTTTTTATATTTCTCTACAGGGATCTTCTGATGGGAAAGCACAGGAGTAAATGATAAAATTAGTTATGGCTGAACTACTTGTGCAGACCAGCTTACTGTCCCACTTGCTGTGGTGAATGGTACAATATGCTCGAAGAGAGCTTCTGTTAATGCTATGAATAACACCTGTGCTTTCCCTCTATCATAAGTCAAAAGGTTTGTTGTGAATAAGGCCTGTCTTGTTCACAATAAAGAAGCATTGTCAAAAACTGATGGGTGTTGTTAGTGCAGGGAGGCATCGGGACAATGACACTGCTATGGGGCCATATCTGTATTCTGTGCCGTGAATCAGCCTCATGCTGTGAAACAAGCTGTTCTCAGATGGGAAATCCGCTCACTGATTATTTTGTTGTTATTTCTTTTTCTTCAGACGTTCACTGTGAGGTTATTCAAGTGCGTTTTGAGCTGCAGATTTGGTGCAAGGTGAGTCAGTGTAGCCTTTATACATATACATATGTAAGAGCTCTTTTAATGTGTAAAAGAAATATATATGTTACATTTTTGACATTGCTTTCTTCGGATGTTGGGCTGTCTGGGACGTTAAAGCTGTCTCTGTTTTCAGTTCAGCAAACAGACGAAAATGGATAAAATCACACATGAAGATAGCAGTCCACTACCAGACAGAGAGTTTGTTTCACCACTATCCCCAAAACGACTCAGGATGGATTATATAATGTCTAACAACCACTGTGGGAAAAGGACTTTTGACTTTCCTGAGCTTTTAACCTTTCAGAAAACAGTTGTCTCCCCATCATCAAAAATGACCCTGCAGAAGAATATGGTTATAGTTTGCACTGCAGAAAGTGGGGATCTTCTTGATGAGCAACCACAAGTCACAAAATTAGTTTTCACCCCTATAACTACTCTCACTAACAATGTACCCACAAGGCTGATGGAAGTCTGTTTTATTGGTGCTGAGAGCCATCTCCCAGATCTGGGGAAACATGAGCAGCTTCCACTCACTGAAACTGACAAGCTCAGCTCTAACCTGCTAGGTGATACAGATGAGGTATTAGCCAAGTCTCACACCTCAGAAGGCACCAGCGCTGACACATCCAGTCATCCTGATTCCAAATCAGGGGGGAAATTACTGGAAGACGAGCCTCCAGGTGGTTGCTGCCTTCCTGCTGGAGATGCCAACTATGGGACACAGGTGGAAAACAAGGTGCAAAATAATGTCAGCCAAATCCAAGCGTTCACACTTAGAACAAGTGATGAAGAGGTCAAATGCCAGTCTGACTGCACTTATGAGTATGGTTTCGATGATGCAGGTGTCTGTGATACACAGAGTCAATCTGCTCAAAATGAAGCTTGCAATCAGCTTGGACTTTGTGACAATACCTTTTTCAGGGAGGAAGAAGAAGAGGGCAAGAGTCACATATCTCTCAGTGATTTTGAAGACTCAAAATCATTTTACTCAAATCCTAAAGAGTCTGGGAACTTGGCAGAGTGTGCAGAAAATGAGGAAAAATTATCAGAGCTTCAGATTTATGATAATCAAACTGTTGCTGCCTGTGATGGGAAAACAAAATGCAACATTAATAGGGATGCCATAGGCAGACACTCAATCCCTTTGTTGCTGGATGTGTTGAAGGATCAACTGTTTCTTATGATGTGATATTATCCAGAAATGTTCAAGCTGAGAATTTCAGTGCTGAAGTTGAAGACTTCTGTGGGGCAGAAGGAGAGAATGCTGCTAGCAAGATAGCCAAAGCTTGGAGGGAGATGGCTGATCACACAACAGAGACTCCAATGCCTTCAAGAACAAGTCAAGAGTGCGCTGAAGGAGATAATGATTCAAGCCCTTTCAGTGTAATTGACCCAGCAATCTGGAGTGAAACTGACAGGGAGGCTGAAGAGAAATGCAGTAACTCAGACAGCAGTGCAGGTGTAGAATTATCTCCATCTTTAAAAGTTTGTGTGACAGAAACACCTCTTCCACTGTGTTTTGACGTCTGGCCTTCACATGTGGTCCCATCTCCTGGCCAAACCCAGCAGTTAAATCAGCAAAGCACAGCACAGCAGTACAAAGATGAAAAAGAGGATTTATGTCCATCATATACAGAACCACAGGCTCATTCCATCTCAGTCAATGAAACACACAAGATGACTGGGAATGAAAGCAGCAGTCACTGGAAATCCAGTCCCAGCAGCAGTCCACAGAAGTCTGTGAAGCCTCTTTCAACTGGGGAAGGGAGATACAAAAGCCTCAGCTCTGTGAGACATATGTTGAAGGAGCAGGATCAGTCCAGCTGTTTGCTTGTCTGCCTTGACCACCTGAGGACACACCAGGTTGAATATTCCCAGACTGCGACCACTGAGATAAAAGACACGACAAGTTTTATGGAACAAAAGGGAACTGAGGAATATGACTGCTTTGAGATGGCAAAGAAGTTGGGAGATGAGCTTAAAACACAAAATGAACCACACAAAGAAAACACGGACAAAATATCCAACACGGATGACCTGAGTCTCAGGGCAGAGGGAAAAGTAAGTGAAAGTGACGTCAGGCAAATACTTATCAAAGATGTAGCACCGAGTCGAGGAAAGGAGGAAAAAGAAGGGAACAATTTTGGAGATCCAATGGAAACAGATGGGCAAGAAAATGAAGAGATATTGGTGAAAACAGAAGAGGATTTGCAGCAACAAAATGACCACAGAAGAGAAATGACTGAATTCCCACATTTGGGACATGTCAGTACATGTATGCAGGGCAACGCGAGTAAAAGTGGCAATAGGTTAAACCAAGTTAGTCAGTGCGAACAAGGAGATCAACTCACTTCTTTGCCTGAATACCAAGACAGAGCTGAGGCATTTATATTAGAAAATAAAGATGAACTTTTAGGCTTCACTAGTGCTCCAACAGTGGATGCAGTTGTGCCATGCCGGCATGATTTCTACCACTCAGAATATCTTAACAAGAACCCTGCAGCCCTAAACTGTAATGACAGATTTCCCCCAGTGCCATCTGCCTTCACTTTCTACAATCGTGCGCTGGGGGGGTTTGACACTTTCGAAAAAATCCAGCTCTCACCAGACGGTGATGATGAAGATGCTGTTGGCCTGGACAACAGCTCTCGCCTCACCAGCTTGCCCAGGCAGCTGTTGAAAACATCAGAGCGACAACTTTCCCACTCCATGCCAGGAGCAGCGACTGACACACACAGGGAGATACCAGGATTGGAGGGGGGGACAGAGGAGGTGGAAAGATGTGAGTGCCACATTGAGCCCATAGCAAATGAATTTTTGAGCAGTGATTCCACTTGTAATGAACTGCCAAATTTTATGTCAAAGAAAGACATCATTGCTCTGGGGTGTCCAGAGCAGCAGTTAAACTGTGAATTAGCCTGTGTATCCTTTGACCACATCCTGGATGAATTAAAGCCTCAGTCAGTGTCCTCTACTGTTTCCACCAAGAGCAACAGTTCTGCTCTTGATGAGACCTGCTGCCCTCAATTTGAGATGAAAAGTCAATTTGACATTGTTCTGAAAGAGCTGAACTTGTTTTTTGATATCAATATAAATGAGTTTGCAAGCAACAATAGAGCATCATCACCAGAGCGATGTAGTAATGTGGATGACGTTTTGGATCATGCCTCACACTGCAAAGAACATCTGAGCAGCCCAGACATGGGAGGGCACAGAGACACATCATCAGGTAATAATGAAGATTGTAATTCACCTTTACTCTACAGTGTCATTCCGTTTATTTGGCAATCTATAGTTCATCATTTACAAACAACGGGATTTATATATTTATTGTCTGTTCACAATCTATGCACTCTGGCAGAGGATGTTGGTGTATTATTAGTGTCACAAAAAATCAAAAGCCTTAAATGCAAGATTTTCTTTTTATCCTTGTTCTACCCTCATGCAAACAGCAAGTCTAAGTGTGCACATAGAAAATCCACAGTGCAGCAGATAGCAAAATGTAAATCTTTCTGTGATTAAAATCATGAAATAACAAATTTTTACTTGTCAAGAGTCTCAGCTGCAGTGATTTAAAAAGTCCCTTAGCCTGGTGAAATATTGCAACCAATAAACTGACATAAAACCAAAGATTGTTGTTTTACACTCGGCTATTTGTAGGCATGAAGTGAACAAAATATTTCATGTTAATTACTGAAACCCATGGGATCTGAGAGGCAGAACTTTTTCTTCAGTGCACAGACCCAGGACTGCTTTTTTACCCTGTGTCCAGTCCTAATGCTACGATAAGAAACCCAGCTTCTGGCTGAAGCATCATATTCAGCACTATGACAAAAGAATGGGATTAATTTTCTCATCCAGCTCTCAGCATTAAAGTGTTTTTCCAACGTGTTAAACAGACTACATAAACTTGTAGCCAACGTAGCAATTTTGTACGAATTCTATTCATTTTCAAATACTGAAGAGTTAATTATGTAGGAAATTTAGAGAAGAGAAAAATAAACTCGATCCACAGCCTTCATATGTTTTCACCGTGAAACACTGTTACATTCTCACATTCAAATTCAACATGCTGCAGGAAAAACATTGGTTGACTAAATTGGGATGATCAAATCAGGGTTAAGTAAATAATGCAGCTTTGTATAACGTGGTCCATGTAAACCAAGGTGCTGGTATTGAAATAACACAAGGAAAATGTTTTATGACATGTCTTTTGGATAGATACTGCTGATGAAGACTCTGGTCTGCAAATATGTGGTGGTGATGCAATGGTTTTATGTAGCACTGGCAGCTGTGAAGGAGAGCAAGAGGTGCCACTTGGCAACCAAAAGTGCCTGGAAACACCCAAGTCGACTGCAGAGAAACACAGAGGTTCAGAGAGTTTATTCCTCTTAATCTATATGCATATTTGTCCTTTGTTAAATAATAACAGAAAAATATAAAATGAACAAGATAATAGTCTGCTCAACCAGAAAAACATCTCAAACAACAGGTCAGAATAATACTGAATAAAAGCAATTTAATTATAGCCAATTGTTCTTTTATTCCATTGTTTCAAGTCTGGTATAGGTAACACTGTTTTTACAGTGTTTGGTGATAGGCTTTACGAGTCAGGCCAGGTTAATTCCGTGAGCAAAAACAATTACTATTATTGATTTCTTTCCAAATTGACTCAGGTTCCTCTCATGATTGTTGGAAGATTCTTTTCCTTTCTTCAATTCACTGCAGTGGAATGATACCACTATGAATGCAAAAAGATTGTTTAGGAGAAAACAGACGACAAATAGGATGGAATTAGCCTGTCCTCCTTTGTTCTCTCTAACTGTCAATATGTTGCTTTCAGAGCCTGGGGAGCAGAAGAAAATGAGAAAGTGGTCTCCATCCTTTATGTGTCCAACATTCTTGGAGCAACTAAGTGAGTTTCCTGTTGTGATGGTAAAAATAATTGGTGTTAAAATGATGGCTTCATTTTGGATATGAGTAATATTTATTACATAAAAGACCACTCCAGAATCACTTAGGAGGTTTTACCTTCTTTATGTACTGAACAAAATTATGAAAGCCTTGCTTCCATAATTTTCTCCCCTTGCTTCCATAATTTTCTCCCCTTTTCTCTGAGTAGAAATTTAAAGGTTTTTTCGATGCACCAGAAGGGTTTATTTCTCTTAGGTTTGTTAATACATTAAAATCTGTGAGATAGGCAGTGAGCACTTGATAATCCCTTCACCTGCACAGTGATTATTGCAGGAGTGTCTTGGGTGAGTTACAATGAAATACCATTAGATATTGTATGATTTGTGGAAGGTCTGGTGGCATTTTGAATGTCCATCAAACCTGTTGCCTCTGAGATGAACTTTCAGTGCCATTAATTGTTTTCTATATAATTTCAGAGAATTTGCCATCTAACCATACAACTGCAGACCAAATGCAACCATTCATCTACCTTCGTTGCTTCATGTTGTAGCCAGATAACGTATATTCTTCTGCTGTACGAACCGGCATACAAGTGGATACAGACTAGATATGTCACCCATTGGGCACGTATGGGATGTTCTGGTTAGACAGTGTGATGCTAACTGTTTTTTGGATCCACAGCTCACAAAGGAGTGCATCTGTAGTTATCCAAAAAAAAATATATAAATAATTAAATAAAAAATCAAAAGTTCTTGTTTAATAAAGGAATGTTTTCAAGATAAGATTTTATATTTTAAATATACCTTTTATTATGACCAGCCCAAGACACACCTGTGCAATAATCATATCACGTAAACAGCTTCATGAGGTGGTGGAGGAGATTTTAACAGATTTATGGAAAAGCCTTTTATTTGCTTAGAAATACATTTCAGGTAATTCGTGTGTCCATCTGATCAATTGAGATGAATTTCTTTTATTGAATAGTGACATTACAATGCTAAATATAAAAAAGAGGCAGAAGAAATATCAGCATTGAAATACAAGAGCAGCAACCTCCACTATTCAGTCTCGTTCTCTCTCCTTCGTCTCTTTCTGGTGGTTTACACTGCATTGTGAACCCAAGTATGTCTGCTGAGAGTGAGCTGAATGTTTATGGAGGCGAGTCAACCTAACAACCTCGCTACCCAGAGATGCAATGTGTTCACTTCGTCAGTTTGAGCAGGGAAAAAATCTGTCCAATACCGTGACTCTTCTGTTCAAAGAAATAAATGCATCAGGAAAAGCAGGATGTCATCTTTTGGTTGCTCAGTGTAATGAGCCATTAAAAGAAAACCTGAATACCCCGGAGGGCCCTTTGGCCAAAAACGCCTTCATACCCAATATTCAGACTAGTGCATAGGACAAAGTCACTAATGATGTCTCTTTGAGATACAATCCAGGAGACACAGCGTTGGAAGCTTGCATGGTACATTCATATTGTGCTGTTCATGTGCAGAACCACCAGAACACCTCAAGAGACTGGAGCCTCTGAGAACTTGCACACGGCCGATCCGCGTTGGACTTTCAAAGAGAGCCAGGACCAAACACCTACACCACCCACACCCTTACAAATGAACACTGGGAAGGCAATCAAGGTGATGTGCGCCTGAATGTTGATGAAGCTCTTAAAAGCCTCTTTTGTCGCTGGGTCTAATAGCTTTAATGCTACTTTCAGATTTAGTGTATAGTTCCAGGTTTTCTGCTGCCTCTACTCTTTTCATGACTGGTTCTGGTTCCTATACATTTCAACTTAAGCTTTATCCAAGAAAGGTTGACTCCACAATAATAATTATTTTATTTATAAAGCACGTTTCCAGATAAAAAAATAAATAAACAAAACATCTCCCCTGTTCATAAACATTTTGCTGCTGTTTTCCTACTGAGCAGCTCACATGTAGCTGTATTGTTATAAATATTGTTCACTATATTTATTTATTTATTTATTTATTTAAACTTATTTATATAACTGCTACCAATATTACTATTTATGTTTTTACGAAACACTATTTAAATAATTCACGCTGTTTAAAATGTTCATAATAATAGTAAGATTTGTTACATAAAATGTTCATGGTGTGTTAAATGTAGGTGTATTGATACAATATGCTACTTGTTCCTGTGATGTGTGGGCACATTTATTCCTGGTAAATGAGCTGAGTGTGTTCTGTAACTGTACAATTAAATGGGTTCACATGTAGTCGATGTAAAACATCCCCCAGCAGTTACGTGTGAAGTTGGCTGGAGCTGAATTTCAAAATGGCCTGCCTGAAGAAATAAATGATGTAATAGGATATAAAATGTGCTTAGTGTCTATGTATGACTATCTTGACTGAAGCACATCTGTGCTCACTATTTTGAGCCTTTACTTGCTTTTAAAAAAAGTTTTTCCATCATTTAGAAAATGAGTGTTTTTCAGCTGATGGCTGTGTTTCCTGCCACCAAAAGCCAAACTAATTTTTACTTTGATTAAAGCCCTGCCGTGTATCTCATAATTAAAGTCACCTTTTCTCAACACCCTTTCTCTTACCAAACCACAAAACATATAACAGTTTTAGCAAATGCCTGCCACTACTGAAAGTAGTTGCTGAAAAACACAGTATACCTCGCTAAGTTCAACTCCATGATAAAACAACACATTCAGGGAGTCAGTACTTGTATCACTCGTGGCAGTAAAAGTGACATTTCAGTTGAAGGGATAAGAATAACGAGGTTGCTGCTTGGTCTTGTGGATCTGTCATTCACCCATCCACACAAGGTTGTTATTCTTACGTCTGGCTGTGTTTTCTCAAACATGGAGGTGCAGGTTGGCAGCAGACTCGGTGACTGCACCTGTTTAAATTGATAGAATGCCCATTTCATCATTACTTTCTTTTCATAATTAGGCAGCATTTCTCCAAATGGGTCAGACAGGTGATAAAACAGAAATTGAAGGCAATTAATTTTAACTAATAATCTGTTCTTTGCACCTGTAAAAAAGCTAAATCTTGTTATATCTCCAAAAACCATTAGCCTCCCTCCCGTCATTATACTTCATCAGCACTATTAGTGGTATTCACTGATATTTTTCTCTGATCTCAGATTCCTCTCATCTTCTGGCCACGCCTGTTTTCTCAGTAAATTTCAGAGCTCTTCAATGAGCCTGCTCATGCCAGCTCCTTATTAAAATTTCTATTTCTATTTGTATTTGAAGTGGCTTAATGTTCCATTCATTGCCTAAACTCTTTTCAGATGGCATCATTCATCTATTTTTGTTTCTTATTGATTGCTCACACAAAGCCAGGATTCTTCGGCCTTTAGTAACACTTCACTTGAAGCGCAGTAGAGTGTGTTACCTCTGCACAACTCTTACATAACTGTCACATTGCAAAATCAATTCCTGATGAGGTGCTGGCACATGCATTTTCATGAGAGGAGGAAATAAATTTTACACTTAATGATAAGATTTCTATTGTTGTTATTAAAGTATTGTTTCAAAAATGTATTTGACCTTCAGGTAGATTTTGATGAATAGGCAAAAAGCACCAGCTGCTGCAGCTTTCAGACAGAAAATTATTACATTTAAGGGGATAAGATTTCACTTCGTACCATTTTTAAATGTTTATGCTGCATTCCACTTTTTAATCTGCAGAATGTCAATGCCTTTTACTTTGTATTGTTCCCTCCAGACCATAGAAATCGCCCTCCTATTTGTAGATAGAGCCATTTTTACACATAGTACACAGCTCTAATAACAGATTGGGGGGAGGGGGGCATTGAGACCTTAAGTTTTCACCTGTTACCTGAAGAAAACACTGTGCATATAAAGCACATTCCTTGTAATATCATAATGGTTATGGATATTGGTAATAACTAAAAATCATTGTGAACAATGGAGGGAAGCTGACTGAGAAGTTAGAAGTTGATCAGCTGGTGGCTTCATTATTATCACTATTTGGTTATCCTTATCACATATCCTTTAAGGGTCATTACATATATTAAATAAATCATCAATAGACCCCAATCTCCAAAAAAGGAAAAACAATAGAGGGATTTGCCCCATTAGTTTTCTTGCTGCCTCTCTGTGTAACATGAAAGTGGTATCACAGCTTGAGAAGGAGCAGACTTCAAAGACTCCAGTGGAGCCAGGAGTAATCTCTTCTTTTTAAGATCTTGCAGAATTACTTCTACCCTCTCTCCTCAAAGGTAATTCACTCTCTAAGATCACAGCATGGCCCAGGGATCCAAGATGCAGAACTTGACTGTGATTTACGGTCCCGTGCGTTTAATTTCTCTCCCCACTGCCAAAAATTAAAGTGGCTTAGGAGTGGAGACATTTGTTTATTTTCAATAGCAAAGAAAAAGTCTATCCCAGCATGAAAGTACAAGAACCATTGTTATGCCTGTGAAGAGACCTTGGAGATGGAGAGTACACACACCTCCCCTTCCCTAGATACCCACTGAATCATGTACGTGACTCCTCACTCTAGCAAAAAAGCTTGAGGATAATTAATGGCTATCAGCTGATATGTCTCCAATGTTTCAAAAGCAAGGCTGGTTGATGGCTTTTAATGCGGCATATGTCTTCAGCCCAGGATGCCTCCTGAGCAGAGTAAATAAAGAAAATATGAGCCATTCAGTCATTAACGGGGCAAAGTATTTTTCCCAGAAAATATAAATAATGCCATGTTCTTCCAGCTACAGCTGTATTTTCTCCTGCGTCATCTTGAGTACACTCCGGGGCCTTATGGTTTCCGTATCAAAAGGTTTTTTAAATTGTTGAGTGTTTTGGTAAAGTAGCTGAGCATAGTTATCAAGGAGGAGCTCAAACTGCCTGCTGCAGAGTTCGGCAACTTTCTAAATCAAACAGTGTTTTGATACACACACATGCATTACAACACTGTATGTACAGTCACTCAGACTAAGCCTGCATGCACTCACTGCCTTTTGCAAATCAATACCAATCACCGGGTCACAGTAGCGGAGTCAGATGGATGATGATCGACTCAGAGACTAAAAATACACTGGGATCTTCATTGGCCCTGCACACGACTGAGTTCACTGTTGGACTGCAATGCTACCAAAGTGACCACAACTACGCACCTTTTAATTCCACAAATGTCCCTTAATGGGTGCCCCTCTTTCATAAGTGCATGAAATACTTTATTTTTAATCTGACGGGATGTCACTTAAAAGCAGCTTTGACACTGGGCCTAAAGTGGACCGTGACAAAGAGAGAGAGAGAGAGAGGAGGGGGCTTAAAATTGAAAGTTGCTCAATCACACTTGATTTATCAAGCCTCAAAAGTGGACCATTTGTGAACACTCAAAACACACCCAGCTGTTCTTTCACTCTGGTCTGCCTGCTTTGGTACGGAGCAGAATGAGGGTAGTGGGCCAAGAGGAAGGACAATAAGAGGATTTCACCCTCAATAGTTATGATACAACTTTGCATTATTGTTTTGCCCGCTCCTGAAAAGCTCTAATTAAATTGGTGTTGACGGGAGAGCTGTTTGAGTGCAACAATGTTGGTGGAAAAAATAGGATCCCCACTGACTCATGACAGAGCCGAGATCAGCTGGTTGTGACGGGAGTCTGGCTGAGGATGAGATTTTAGGAAATGTTTGCTCTTAGAACAGTTGAAAACGCTGCTATGTGATTATTTTTGATAGAGACGAGAAAGCCAATGCAGACCAGTTAGTTTATTTACAGTGTGCTCCTCAAGAATTGAAGATTTGACCTAGTCGCTGTTTGGTCATCGTAACTTCCCATATAAAAGACACCGAATAGCTCTAGCTAGTGGGAGCTGCACTCATTCAGCATCACTCACACACCAAGAATATTTGCTGCAGTGAATGGAAAGCTTTGCAGGAATCATACTTATGTACAATTTACATAAGTAAAATGGCCTTTGATACAGTGAACTATGCAGTCAACAGGTGTGTATCTCAAATTGTCGTCTCAAATCAAACACTGCTGTTGAGAAAACAAATGGAATCACAACTCACAACGTGACCACAGTTGCTGACCATGAAAATATGTGGCAGCTTTCTCAATATTAAAAATACATCAGTAGTTCCTTCTCTCAGCTAGATTGCCAAGATGGAAAAGTACCCAAAACTGATTTTTTTCATCTTTTGGAATGCACCATCCATGTGTTTGTTACCACACCTATCAATGTGAACACACTCCAAACAGCAGGTGTAAGCCTGCTAGGGGAAGCCGGCATAATGTTAATGTTTGTCCATTATACGGAGGAGAGATCAAAACTGTGTGAAGCATTTTCCATCCGATATTACAGCCATTTTGTATTCATTGTTTTCTACATCATTTCATGAGGTATTTTGATTGGAATAGTCGGGCCTTAACAGCAGTGACACTGAGAGATTCGCCCAAGATTTCTGACAATGTCGCTGTTGTTGCAGTCCACAATTAGTCATGTCTCTCGGTGACACCAAAGATACCCACTTTTGATTGACACTCAGGATTTCACCATGTTTCTCTCAAAAAGATCAAGTTTGAAACAAAACTGGGAAAAAGATCATTGCAGCATCTGGGAACAATATTATGATGGTGATGGAGAGAGCTGGTGGAGAAATCTCAAACTGTGAACTGACAATATAAACATTTCAGACATTGGATTTGAGGTTGATTACAGTTACTGACTCAATATGTTTGACTGAAGGCAAACGTTTGCATTCAGATTGGTCGTTGCATGTAAGAATAGTATTACGTAGCAGGTATTAAGTGGGAAACTGCTGATAATGATTGCTCACATCACAAAGTGAGCACTCCTGACCTGAGTTACAATTTATTTCAATAATTCATCTTCTCTTCACACAGATGCTTCAGATGACAGGAGTCCAAGAGTCAGGAAAACTATATTTCCATCTTTACACACCTATATTACACTGCGTCTTTGGGTTTGCTCGAGTAATATGAATGTCATGAGAAAAGTAAAGAGTTTCTTTTGAAGAACTGAAGTAATAGCTTGAACTTCCTTTGATAAACTACATTGATCCCAGAGGTGGTTTCGGACGGACGGAGCTAAATTATGACTCTTTACTCGCAGTTACAGGGCTTTGGCTTTGTAGGTCAGAACACAGGACAGTTTGTGCCATACAATAAATCATCATTAAGCTCCGTAATATTGAGTGCCGTTGTGGGCATCAGTCGAATGTGCAGTCGAATGATGAGGCGGATGGTTATTTTCGTGAGGTGAAGTCTAGATGAGTGTGTGGAGCCTGAATCAGGGCCAGGGCCTATCAGCTAAAAGAATGTAGGTGGGGCAATTTAGTAATGGCCTGAATTAACAAGTGCCAAAATCTCTCATAATTCCATTCTGGTACTTCATTATGTACATGCTCCAGTACCATTTCAATCCACCCACACTCTGAACACTGGCCTTTTGTATCCCAGCTGTCTCCAGAGTTTGGGCCTGGAGCAAAACACTGTACATTGCTCTTTCAGATATGCAAAATGTGAAAATAATCACGCTGTCATGTATCAGAATATGTGAGGACCCATGAAGAATTTCATGACTTTGATTGGCACACGGAGGTCTGCAAACTCGACACCGATTTTCTAACACATTCACGTTGGGCCAATTAAACAAGAAGATATTCAAAATGTGTGTTAGTGCTAAATCACAGTCACTGAGCTGACATGAAAATGAGGGGCTGTCATAAATATGGTGCACCCAGTGACTAATCGCTCTCTGCCTCTCAGCTAACCCCGCAGGCATGATGGAAGAGAGCATTAATCTGCTGACGACTAGCTGGGGAATATTCCCCCCTCTTAGATGGCTGAAGCTTGTTGCTGTTAGTGTGTTAAAAACAGCTACTTTAATGATCTGCTAATATTTAATGGCATTAAAAGAGAAGTCACTCGGAGGTAAAGCAGTCAGGGTCCATCCTGGCCACACTGACCAGAACACCGATGCTTTCTCGAAGCAGATGTGGAAGAGCTCTGATTCCCATGAGCTGCAGCTACGAACACTTCCAAGACAGACTTATCAAATATTTCATGGCCGCCATTTCACTGTACCAGACTTGGTTTCGATGTGACTGTTCAGGTGAGTTTGTTTGCTGAATCAGCTAGGGTATCTTGTCCTCCACCTCCTGCACCCTCCATACTTTCATTACCCCTTACCTGAACCAGGGTCTGTGCCCCCACCCCGCTTTTACTGGGGCAGTTGCTCAGAGGTCAGAGTTGACGGTATGCTGTTTGAGATTGTTGTCTTGATGTGAGGAGCGGTGATGGCTGGCACTAGGGGGGTGACTGGGGCTGTCATGGGACCAACTGGAGGAAACGCTGGTGAAAGGAGGTTCCCACTTGATGACCCCAAAGACCTTAGTTATCACTGCTCACTGGGCTAGTTAGATATAATTATCTTTAGAGCATGTAGGGCAGGTGGCAGGGTTGTTAAGTTTAGGGAGTTAGTCACTGAGTCTGGTCAATTATTTTGTAGTAAAGTTTCTTGTTTACTCTGAATGTATGTATGTGTTATTATATTTTTTATTTGGTACTGATACTGTGAAAATATGCATACATATATATATATATACATACTATTATTAATTTTTATTCTGCTTGTTGTTTTCTTTTACTCCATTCAAGCATTGTTTTGTTTTGTTGTGGTGTTCTACAAATAAGCAACATCTTTACATAAAGAGAAAGAGTAGGGTGATAGTGATGCTCTGATTATTACATACCCATCGTCATGACATTCTAAGTTATTATTGCGATTTTCATAGTGGAACTTGTATTGTTCTTTTTCATGTACCACTCTTCTTAATAATAATAATAAAAAAAAAACATCTGGGGACCTCCGACATCACCATCCTCTCGCGTCGTTGACAGATCTGGATGTTAAATAGTGGTTGAGCCCCCACAGTGGCACCCCAGTGGTCCCAGTGGATTGGTATTTGGTCCCAGAGAGTCTGAGATCAGCTGCAGGTGAAGCTCTTCTCGCATTTTGCATTCCCTACTTGTGTAAATGTAACAAATCTACAAGGTAATGCATTCTGCTAAAATCCAAAGTTTATGAATCCACATAAAGATCACAAGTTCATGACTTGAAGAATTTGAGTCATTGCGGCTGATCTTGAAACTTTTCATCAACGACAACACTCACTCATCAATATTATTTGTGCCTTGACCGGAGTCCAGACTATTTTATTTACAGAAGCATAACATTCCCACCGTGGCTGAGGAGTAGGGTGTCGGGTTGACAGTTTTAAGGATGGTGGATGGTCTTCAGCTGAACTTGGAGGCAGCTGAAGACGTGCTGAAAGTGGAGGAGACAGGCATATTTTAGGGCCGCAGGTTGCAGAGCAGGAGGGCTCAGTCTGTTCAGTTGGTGTGGAGGTCTGGGAGGGCGAGGTCTTTGTGGTGGTCGATTGTGAGGCTTAATGCAGGTTGGAAAGGAGTTGGCCTCTATCATGCGGAGCTTATGCTTCAGATGGCTGCCAAACACACACTGATCAGTCAGCGGAGACTTTCTAACACTTTCATTTGCACCACCACCGGCAAAAAAACCTTCACTATTCTCAGTAGTTTCTTATTCAGTTTACAGCAGAAAGTAAAGGTTGGCATTCATCACGGTTTTCATCACTAAAGTAGAAATACTATTGTACCTTCAGCTGTAGTTGTGGCCTTCCTCCTCACTCGCTTTCGTTTTTTGCCCTACAAAATGAACACATTAGACTTTCTGCGTGACATCACCTTTGTGCAGTGACTGTGTAGCATTATTTAATATGATATAAACACGTTTGCATCATGTACATACATAATTGTCACTGCAGGACCAGTTTGGAAACATCTGGGCATGGAGCTGCTGTTCCCTCGCTGCTTGCTCATAATACTTCGCCTGCTCTTCCTTTGGAAGGGATTTCCACTGCAGACAAACAACAACACATTTTCAAACATTAACAGTTATGGGCCCCACAGTCCTAAAACACTGGAAATCCTGGTTCAGGAATTTCTCTATCAACATACCTTCTGTCCAAGCAGAGTGTTTATTACTGCACTGTTGTTGCTGTTCAGCTCTGCAGCAGCGATGTTCCTTTGCTCCTTCTTATAGAGCATGAAGGCGTTGAGTGGCTTCTTCACATATTCCCGGTCATCGTCCTGTCGTTGCTCACGTTTTCTCTTACTGTGGTAAAACAGATTATCGCCAATGAGCCAAACTGCACTGAAGTGCAGAGTCTGGATGTGACACGCTCCTGTGAACCAGTCAGGATGACTTACTGTGATGTGGTGGAAGCAGAAGGAGGAGAGGAGACGACGGGTTGGACGGTTGTGAACGTGTACACCACCTCACCGTTCCTGCATGAATAACACCAGACAGATAAATTAGGTCAAAGAAAAAAAGCAATTCAAAATACAGACTGAGGCTTCCAGGTGTGTGTGCGTGTTACTTACAATACACCGATGGGAACCAGGTTTTCCTGCATGCTGTTTGGAGGGCTTAAAACAGGCACGTTGTAATACTGGAGACACAAAACACAAATAACACACATAAGTGATTAGACAAGCTGCTCCGTCTTCGTCGTTTGTGTGACCTGGCAAAAAATCCCAGTAAATCACCGTGATACCACAGAGGTGGATGCTCCTGAAGGGGTTTGCAGGAGTCAGGATTATCGATACAGGCCATAAATATCAGCTTACACAAACCTGTAATGTGTGCATCACATAGGTTGATGCACACATCACGCATTGGAAAATACTTTGCTTCTTCCATGAAGCCCATAATTTGAAAATTTATTTGAACATATATAAAATTTCCTTCAGGAACATTTAGACTTATTCAACAGACATAGTGAGTGTCACACAAATAAACACAAACACTTGACAAGCACGTCTGTGGTTAAACGTGTCCACCAGCAAGGGAAGTTGTTCACAAGTGTTTTATCCAAATACAGGGGAGCCATGTCTTCTCACCTCTCCTCCCTCCATGCTGAAGTCAGTTCTTTATTGAAGGGTGAATGTGTGGGAGGAGGAGGGGAGGGGCTGGGGATCTTGTAATACCACCTTTAATGACTCCAATAGGATTTAAATGTGTACCTTGAACAGACTTAGGTTTAAAAACTATGTACGCCTTTATTCATCTCATTAATCCTGGTTTCTGATCACTTTTTAATGGCGTGTCAGCATCACAGTGTGAGACTTGTTTCAATTCTAATCATATGACTAAAAGAAGATTTGTTGGTATCAGAGTTTTGAAGTCCATCACTGATACCAAGTTGATGCTGCTGAAGCTGCTGTCCACCAGGTCAGCGAGGTTTCTTCAGAGTGTGTTAAACCTGGGCCTTACCTGTGGAGGAGGAGTGAGGGCATCTACTGTTCCCAGGATCTGGGCTCCAGGCCACTGGCAGGGCAGGTACTGTGAAGAGGGGAGCAGAGGTTAATTATCTATATATGCAATATATTACATATCATAAATCTACATATGTGAACTCAGGACTTTTACTGTAATGGTTACCTTTGTCCTGAATTACATTTCTAAATAATAAATCAGATTTCCTGTGTTAAAACTAAAAATCTCTTTTGACTCAAAGGTTGATAAAATTCTCACAACTCTACTGATCAGCTATGTTTAGTGTCTTACCTGTGTCTCGTCATAGAACACAGGAGCAGATACTGATGGCTGCTCAAAGCTTTGTGGAGCTGTTTCTGTGGAAATGTCTCCACTCCTGGTGTCACCCAAGAGGTCACTGATGAAGTCCTCAAGGTCAGGGGGAAGGGGAGCAAAGGTGGACCCTGATGGCTGCTCAAAGCTTTGTGGAGCTGTTTCTGTGGAGATGTCTCCACTGCTGGTGTCACCCAAGAGGTCACTGATAAAGTCCTCAAGGTCAGGGGGAAGAGGAGCAAAGACGGGAGAAGGAGGAGAGAGAACGGGGGGAGCAGGAGTAGGAGAGGAAGCAGGGGGAGGGGAGGGAGGAGGAGTCGGGATGGAAGTAGGAATAAGAGGGGAGGGAGGAGGAGATGGAGGCAGAAGTGGAGAGATGAGTTCATCTACCATGTCTGGTAAAGTTTGAAAGATCTCACTCCAATTTATTCCTCTGCTGGGATGATCCAGATGTTCTCTGATGTCCATCTTTGCTGAGCTTTGGACACAAAGAGAAAGCTGTTTTGCGAGACATTCACTATGCACATGTTTCTTTGCTGCATTCACCTAACATTTCAACTTTGTATTTACTCTTCAAAATAAGTTTGTATGCAGCTCATTTAGAAGAGATAAAACGAATCAACAATATATAATTATTCTTGTCGCCTCAGCAAACATGTCGATAAATATTAATGTAATCATGTCATTGGCCGAATGTTCAGCCAATAAAACAATAAACTGAGTTTCTTCACTCAGTCAACAACATCTCTGGTGAAGTTAAAAACTAATATATCACAGAAAAGTTTGGAGTTGATCTAGTTATGATTTTGAAAAACACAAAGAACAACCATTTTTAATACATATTTTTTAAAGCTCGGCTTTTAAAAAAATCTATTTCAGTTCATACTTGTTGCGTTCACTGATGCTTGGGTCAGTTCACCGTTTCCTGATCTTGTTGACGTTTCCAGTTGAGGTCTGTGAGGATATTTGTGTCGCTCTCTGTGATGGCTGCAGGTGAACTGAGCTGAAACTTTGATCTCTCATTGTGTGAAACATTCTGTAGAACTGTGATGCAACAAAGCTCATTTAAGTATTCTATGACATGTGCGGAATCACACAGAATCATGATTACCACGACGACTGCTGCTAATCCCTTACTGCTCACTCACGTACCCCTGAGTTCAATATAGCCCACATACCACTAAGGTCATTTACTCAGTTTTGAACTACTTGTCTTCATGGGTCAGAGAATCAGTCAAAGTTTGTTTTTGTTTTTTTACTGAAGTAAATTAACACAATAATGTAAAGCCATCTTACCAATACTTCCCAACAACACTTGTGGTTTGAAGTTTAAATAGCTGAAGTGTTCATACAACTTGTAATTTCTTGCTTCCAATTTGAAATTTAAACGTGCTTTCATGGCTACACAGCTCAAAAAGTTACCCCCAAAATTATTCTACTAACAAGGGCTGGGCGATTAATTAATTTTATCTATTATTTAGAATTTGTAGTTTAAGACGACTTGTTTTTAATGAGAATTATCCATCTAGGACAGCTATGTACAGCAATCACCTTAAACAAAAATGGCACCCAACTCAATCAAAAAACACTAAATAAGAACTTGGGCACTTTAATCCTGAGGGGAAATTTGTTCAAATCACACAGTAAAAATCCAAACTAAGTCAAAGTAAACTTGTTTTTAATTACCTCTTTGTAATTTGCAGTTTGCCTCAAAGAAAAAAAGGTTTTGATTCAAATCATATATAGAGTTTGGTGTGAAAAAAATCTGACATTTTATTTCTTAAAACATATCACCCAGCCTTAATATTATTATTCTGTAATGGAGTCTTAATTTGTTTCTCTGAACCGAGAGACCAGAACTAATTCAACACAAAGACGCAAATCCCAACTACATAATCCACCCTGACACTGCAGTGGGAATATACTGGATGTGTCTCACTGCACTTACTGTATAGCTTGCTTTGTCTTCACCTGAGTCCCAAGTTCCACAAAGCAGTCATTTGTTCAGCAATTAGTTTCTGGGCCCATGCACTCTTGCTGAGCATTGGTCCTGTTGTCGTTCATGATGTTCATGACAACCTCCTGAAGGAGCTCAAAGAAGTACCTCGACAGCCTTCTGATCATGTAGGATGATCATCTCTTCTACTGCCACAGCCACGTAAAGGTTTCTGCATTTTGCAGAAGATAACCGGCCCTTATTGAGGGTATCTCCACGGGCCTGAAGAGATATAAAACATACACATAACAGGGACCCTCAATGAGTTTGAAACATCATTCCCAATCTAATGAAGACAAAACACAGCAAGGCACGGAGTCTATCCATGAACCCTGAGTTGGAGACTTTTGCTTCCACAACTGCTGAGTAGAGCCAGTTCAGTCACCCTATTATGTTCACACCACGTTATGATCTTCCATGATCAAAGAAAAAACCACCATCTATGGAGCTCAGGGGTCTCATAAATCAGTGCGTGGGATTCATAATAAAAGTGTACCTACGGCAAAATCCAGGAAGTGGTGTCGTTAAAAATCTAACCCCAGATTTTTTTTTTTTTTTTTCCTTCTGAATTCTGACAAAACTGAAGTTATTGTACTCGGCCCTAAGCACCATAGAGAAATCCTATCTAACCATCTAATCAGTCTGGACGGCATTACTTTGGTTTCCAGCTCCACTGTAAGAAAACTTGGAGTAACTTTTGACCAGGACATGTCCTTTGTCCCTCACATAAAACAAGACAGTAGGGCAGCTTTCTTCCACCTGAGAAACATTAGGAAAATCAGAAACATCCTCTCTCAGGATGATGCAGAAAAACTAGTCCATGCATTTGTAACTAAACCTATAGTGTGTGGAGTTGCAACGACTTTTTCCTCCTTTTAACAATCTAAGTGCAATCTGAGTTCCTATTAGATTTAATACTTACAGGTAAGTGCAGATAAAATCATTATAGTGAGTAAATTCACTATTAATGTAGCTGTTGGCAGCGACAGCCCCCTGACACTGGGTAGCTGTGCCCCTGGTCTTTATACTTAGAGTTCCAGTATATGTATATAGCAGGTCATCAGATATATAAATAGTAAGAACTTTGCAGCAGGAATAATAAATTAACTGTAAACGTCTTTCATGTCTCCGTGCGAAGCTTCTGCTGATATGCTGACCAGGCAGGTGGTTTATTGTTCACAGGCAGACTAGCTTTCATACTGAGATCGTTGTTGCTGCTTGAGCCACATCAAAAGGAAAAGCCAGCTCCCTTGATCCGACGCAGCATCGATGTTAATGCGAAAAGGTGCAGAGCCAGGACAATTAAGGAACACACGCTAAGCAGCGCGGCAGTATTGATCTTGATCAATGATGTTTGATTGGTTCAAGGCTGTGCTATACACTATCTGTGGCTCCATTTTAATTTGTCTGGCTGGAGGCCTTGGACTCAGCATTCCCTGCAGTACTTAATTAGGAGTATTTATTTCAGCATCTCGGGGGTGATGGGGGTTGTAGTCAGTTAAAGTGTTTATAGTGCATTGATCCTACAGATTCTCTCTTTCCACACAGACCCCAATGATTCACCTCATGACGCCCTTTCCCACATTGATCTCCAGGGTGCTGTTCCACCAGCGTCATGATGAAACAGCTCCAGACGCTGCCGCTGTTGAATCTGCTGCCTGTGATAACGCACAAATGATGGGTACATTCAAAGTGCAGCAATTTCATTGGCGCTCTGAAGAGACACAGAAGAGATAGCGAGGAGAGGAAAAAATGACTGATTACAAGCGAGGATAGGAACATTACTGCTGTGCTGCATCGGTTCGGCAAATGTAATGCTGGCCTTTTTGTTAACCAGCCGCCAAAAATAAATCAATGCACAGAGGATTATTTAACATTTGCGCATCATAATTTATAATGGGGGGTGTTATCTGTGGCTGCTCACAAACTGATGCAGGCTTTTATTTTTGGGGGACAGACTCTTTAATCTTTGGGCTGCCCTGCTGGGCAACACTTTCTCCTACATAACCAGCCTGTTTCGTTAAAAATGGATTAAGCTCTATCTTTCGTCTGATACAATCTGTCTCTGATTTAACAACAAAGCCTTTCACAGCATCACGACAGCACCGGACCAACAAAAGGCATACTCCTCCTGCATCTGAACACTGGGGCAGTTCGTTTTTTTAGTTTTATACGCCTGCATAGACATAGACGGTGTGGGCATGTTATTGTTGATGCCAATAAAAACATACTGCGACTTTGAAAACGCCAGCTGTATTGTCCTTTCAGTCAAAGCACATTTGCTGTTGTAAATCAGGAGGGTACGAACATTGTTTTTAGGAGACAAGGTTAAAACCCATTCCATGGTAGAAAATGATCTTCCGTGTTCCCCATGAGTGAGGCGGGCTGTTGGTTCAGCGTCAGTCGTGTGACCGAGCTCGGCGGGTAGACGGACAGAAAGCAAGTGTAGCAAACCAACAATAGCCACAGGTGCAAATTGTTGGTTTGTTACAGGTTTGACAGCTCATGTGTTGCCAGCGCTCACAATTGGTCAGTTAAATGAAAGGTCTGAATAACACAGTTGTTTGATCAGATCTCTCATCTCAATAAACCTAAATCAAAGCTGCTCTCAGTTAGCACGATCTTCAGGTAGACTCAGAGGCTGCAATATCCAAATAGCCGAATATCTATTTCCTGATAATGATGGGGCAATCTAAAAATATGTGTTTAGATCTTTTTAGGTGAATTGTTTTAATCCTGACTCTATCTTCTATCCTGAATCATTCTTGGATGCACATTAGTTGCAGGTAAAAAGAATACCCTCAGTTCCATATTTAGCATTTTCTCTTTTCTCTCCCTTCCCATGGTCCCCAGCCATGAGGATGAAACACGGTAAAGTGAGAGAAGGTTTGACTTCTGCAGGAGGGAATGTCAATACTCCGACCTGGGATCATACCTCTTCAATCAGCCGTCTCTCACATCCCTGCAGGGATTATCTGATTTATCACTGAAAAAATAGAGGATTGGCAAATCTGTCTAAATAATCAAGAGGCAGGCAACACCTTCCACGGAGTGATATTGATGTTTTGGAATTGATGTCTGTGTTGGCTCGGAGGCTAATAAAGAGCTATGATTTGGACAGAGAAATGAAATGAGAGTGAAAATAGGGCGACTGATGAACTGCTGAGGTGAACTGGAGGAAAGTGTAAGTGACTTTGACTTTCAGTCTGCTCATTTATCCTTTCATTCATTCAGTACAGTTGTTTATATGCTACCAGTCAATAGTTTGGACAACCGTTCCTATTCATTTGAAACTTTTGACTGGTAGCATAAATACACACTTTACTGCCACCTGCCTGCCTTCCTGCCGGGCGTGTCACCTGACGTTCCTCCTCCTCCTTTTCATCGTCACTCACCTGCTCACCAGTTCCCCATTCCCTCATCAGCTCCCCATCTGTTTTTCAGCAGCTCTGCCACATTGTTTTGATCCCACACGCCTTAACTCTGCATCACTCAATTGGTTGTCGAGCCCTGATCATACCACTTTTTTTCTTCTTTTTATTTTTCTCGTTTCTCAGAAAATGGATGGAATGCAAGAGCTCAAGGAAGAGCTGAAAAAATGCCTCTTTTGCAAGAAATTGTGGAAAAATAGCATCTTACGTATAATCTCTTCACAAATACCACAATACAGCAATTCATCTGAGAGAGTGATGGTTAATGCGGTAAGATTTAATGTGAGGTTTGAACTGCCATGGTCAGGTTTTGCTTTGTTTTTTTTTCAACCCTCCCTCCTTTCCAGAGAACGGCCCATGAGGGAACCACTGCTGCAATGCAGCAAAGCAAATCATGAGAATCTGTTAAATGGTTGTGATCGAAAGACGAAGCCTCTCCCTTTTTTCTATTTCTTACTTTGTCAGACAATGGCCAGACATTTAAATAAATATTCACGCTACATACGGAGATTGGGAGATCAATGCAGTAGATTGTTGTCGAAATCCATTTGCTTTCTTCAGCTCTTCTTCTGTCACCCTAAAGAGCTTAGTAGGAAAAAAACACAATGACTGACACAAGAGTAAACTCAAAAAAAACCATTAGGAATATATGAGTTGACCTGGGTACCATTTGATTTTACTGCATTGTTGTGGTGACAAGTACAGATACAGATCAAGGCTGTTCTCTCCTCCCGCCAAGGTGCATAAGTAATAAAGAACCTTTACATCTACCACCTATTACTTTGCATTCTGGAGGAAAGGCACATCCACACTCCTCCAGAGCTTTCAAACATAGTCTTCTGTGCATGCAAATGATACAGTCCCAGCAAAAACTCTGTTATATACTGCTCAGCTATAGAAAATCTCTGACTTAATGTATAGAGACGCTAAAAGGACTGTACACGATACATCACAATTTAGCTTTTCCAAAGGACAACCCAAAATATCTTGTACTGTAATTTAAAGACTCCAGAATTAAATACAGCATGCACTTTACGTTCATGTGAAGATCCCATGTTTGGCACTGTGCGTGTTTCTCCTGTGTTTTTTCGAAGGATTGATATCCAGATGATGGTTGGATGGCGGGTCCAGGTGGGCCACGCTTGGCGCTCGAAAGTTGTAACTCCATATCCTTCATTTTTTACACAACCTATCGAACAAGAAGAGAACAATGACCACGATGACTCATTTGGTCTTTTTCTCTGAGGCCTCATGAAGCTCCCAACAGAGGACATTACACAACTGTTGTCGCAGGCTGCATGGTGCCCTTTATGGCCCAGAGAAGTCTAACGGCAACAGTAACAATATATTTGTGACCACTTAACTGTTATTACAGGTGTTTCAGACATGCCAAAAATGATAGCTGTGTCACGTCAGCAGGAGGCTGTTGAGTAAAATTGTTTGAACTGAATGGTTTCTTATTTTAACATCCACAGGTCTAAACTATAATTTTTCTCAAAGGACAACAGATGCTTGAGAGAAGTAAAATGTCAGACACAAAAAAAAAAAAAAAAACTTCCTATGTATGACAAGACTGGACACCTGAGCCAAGGACAGATGGAAAATTGTCAGATTGCTATAGCTAAATACCAGGAACTATATTAACAAAATGAAATAAAAATTACTTAAATTAATTTAAATTGATTTTGTAAATTATCGAAAAATTATCGAAAAATAAGTAAGACGGATAAAATGTTGAAACTAAGAAAGGAAAGAGTTCTTGGATTACTCTGACAGACTGAGGAGCAGAGTTGTAAGGATGTGCACAGTGTTACTGCTGTGGGCTGGAAATATTTCACATCACAGTAAAGCTCCAGTGCCTGTTCCTCAAATTATCCATAATTTTGCTCCATGGCCTCCCCTTCACCACAGCGTCAAAGATGGAAATAACAAACTTAAAGCCTTTTGACAGCAAGTAAAAAGACAAAAAAAAAAAAACAAAAAACAAACAAACCCTGAAACATGGCACTTTGAATCCTCTGGTGATTGTATTAGCGTTTAAAAATAGCTCAGTGACTCTCTTGACTCTTGGCTTTCTACAGCTCGAAAAGCCATAGTACATTAAGCAGTTTTCAGGAGAGGAACATTTCCACCTGAATCTGAATTGCTGCAAACAATAAACCTGAAAATGTTTGAAGAAATATGGCTGGTGTTAAGTCACAAACGAGGCTGTTAACTCAGATGATACTCATCAGTCGAAACAAAAGCCCCATTTGCAGCTAATGCACACAGGGAGGGAGCAACTGTATAAATCCTCGGCTGTGTATCCAGCCACAAGTGAGTCCAATTGATTCCAGCTTACATTTACCAAAGGAGCCCCTGATAGCCTGACTGCTGCTCCAGAAAAAACTGCAGGGCTTCTAATGTCATACTTATTGAAAGTCACATTAGATGCAAGCATCGATATCTAATTGTGGCTTCCCCCTACGTATCCACACAGGTGTGTGTCTATAGGCATTGCTACATGTGATAGCAATATAAAGACCATTGCCTGCTTCATGCGTTCCTTGCACTTCCCTCCTGGGCCCTAATGGAAACTCAAATATCAGACAAGACAGCCGTGAGTCCTAAGGCCCAGCTGCCTAACAAACAAGCTCATAGGAAAATCTCAGGGGGCCTTCGTGTTATTTAACAGGCACTCAGCTTGACCAGAGAAAAGAGGGGAGCGGGAGGGATGAAGAGAAAGAGATGGAGAGATTCTGAGGAAGACGAGAGTGAGTCAGAGCGTTTGTACTGTCAGTCAGTGGTGGCAAAGAGGCAGGCTTAGAGCCCCCATCAAGCATGCTCTAAGACATGATGAAACTCTAATGGTTATACTGCAGTTGCATAGTAATGCACAGTTTCAGGGGCCTTGGAGATGAGGATGGGCTGGAGCATGCCCAGTGGTGTGTACATCAACTGTCAGTCTGCTAACATAGAAAAGCAGCAGAGAAGGCAGCTGTGGTCACACTGTTTGGATGAGTTGCCCTCAGCAGGCCGTGTTCAGGCCTAAGAGGGGAGGGGGCATGTCGAATTTATCCCCTTCCACCATTTCCTGATGAGCTCGACAGCTGCCGGGTAAATAATTTGGTGCGATAAGAGAAAGAGGAATGGCAGCGCTGTTAACCTCTGTCTTCTGCAAGCTCTGTGAACTGGGAGCGGAGTCTTTGACTGAGGGTCAGATGGCGACAGAAAGGTCAGCCAGTATCCAGATACACGCTCTCAAGTACTACTTTCCAACAGTGCCTCATTTCTTCCTTGTGCGCCCCAATAATCCTTGTGCCATCTGCTCACCTGCTCTCTCCTACCTCACCACCAGAGCTGTTTTAACCTCTACTTCCTTTGGCTGTGTCTGCTTTTGAGTCAAACGGTAACATTTTCATTATCATTGCCTTAAAGCAAAATCATCTGGAAATTTTCATCTGCGCAAAAATGCAATACTTGTGAGAGGTGTCAGTAGTATCTAAAGTTCCTTTTCACCAAATTCTCCCTTGTTGTATTTACTTCTTTTCCACTTTATTAGCTCAGTTTCTATTTAGCTTCAGGGGAATTCTTGGCTCCGAGGTTTTCAGAGGTCACCTCTAAATCTATTTGTAAGGGTCGACTAACCATTGATCCATCCACAGCCGCCTCCCTCTCTCCTCGTCATCTTCGCTCTCTCTCATTAATCCCTTTTGGCCAACAGATTGTCAGGCAACTCGTGGCCTGTCCTGAAGAAATGCATTCACCTTGAATCTTGAGGTTCTAATGTTTTGGCCAGAAGATGAAACAAGTACGATTCTCCTCTTCATAGAAAATCTCAGAGGTATGCTTGTTGAAAATAACGGCACTAATGATCAGTGAACAAAATCAACGAAGATATCAGGTTTCATGAGTTTTGTCAAGTCCTTTGTTGAACAAAGTCTAATCCAAGTTTTCGGCAATCGAAAGAATAGGTATTGATTTATTTTCTGCCAGAACAGCCCGAATTATCTGTCCATCACATGGCTAAATCTGAGTCTGCACGTTTACGCTGAAGTAACTGTCAGTATGTCCACATGCCATTTAAAATTCATCATTTCCATGGTCTTATACAAGTAGTGAAACAATAATCTTCTGAAAATACTTATTTCACGGCTAATTTGTTTGGCCTCAAACATTTCTGTCAAATAGGAACATAAGTTCTGACGGTATTTGTCAAGTCAGAGCCTGGAAACCCCTCACAGAGTGATGCGTGAAATGACAGAAGTTATTAACTTCAAAAATACTTGAAACCCTAAAAATAAGCTCTGTTTGGGGCATCAATTCATCTGACATGACTGACTGAATATATTTAAAAGCAAAAGCTCCTGAACTGGAATGTCTCTATAGTAGACGTTTTTCCATCCGGCACAGTATCTTTGGAGATACGTCAACTCGCTGGCCATAGGTGTTTACTGTGGTTTAACGCATTGAAAACCATCTCACCTAGACCTAATCTATAATCAAAGTCTTCACCGTCTTCATAAAATATGACCTTACATAAGGCAGACATATTTAAAACATTTCAGCAACAGTGGAGTATTTTCACTTGCTTATTTTTTTTTTATCCGCTTGTATTTTATCAATTTGAAAATAGGATAAAATGATCATGTGGTGACATTTTATAGCCAAATGTTCAAAAGTCTAGATCACTGAGACGTCACAAAGCTCATCTTTTCATAATTCTAATGTGTATTATAATCTGTTTGTCTTCAATATACAGGTCAGTGTAGTTACTGAGGCAGGATTAAAGAGAGCGAGAGAGAGAGAAAAAAACATTAGACACTCACAAAGAAAACTTTATCCAAACTAATGTAACCTTGTTGGCTGGGTTGTTTGAGAGATTGACTCTTTTTTTCTGTCCTTTTCGGCCCAGCTAGTCAGGTTTGGTGACTGATTTTGTAAAATCATTGAAAGTTTACCCCTGCACTACATATATACAGTTTCAGAGGATAAACACATAATAATGTTCCACAAATCACAGCGAGTATAATTTGTTCAGCTTCGTGGTTATGAATGACATGAAGAATATGTTAAATTCATATTTTCATCCTCCACAGTCTCATAGTCTTTGTTTAAGTTCTTCAATGCATCTTCTGATGCACCTGAACACATCATCAGTGATGTAACCTGATCTCCTCGGGTGTTTCGGGTCGCTCATCATCACACACCCTCCTCCAGGCAACCCCACCACGGTTGATCAGACCGCGGCGTGTGTTCAGGTGGCATTCGCTTGTCCCCATAGACCTTCTCTCGTCTGCCTCTCTGGTCCTTGCTCCTCCTGTGACGCCCAGTACACCGTGGGCTCTGTGGCGTGATGGCCCCACGAATCCTCTGCAGCCTACTTCGATGGGCATGCACTAAGACTTCCAGCCCTGCTCTCGACAGCCGATGACCAGACGTTCATATATGGTCCTCCCCCAAGTGTTCTTCCCATGGCAGCTCCATGATGAGGATGTTCTTGGGAGCCTTGGAGAGCAGAAGTATATCTGGCCTCAAAGTGGTGCTGACGATGTGCTGTGGGAATTTCAGCTGTTTCTCCAGGTCCACTAAAAGCTTGACAGGATTACTGCTGCCACTGCTGCTGATACCCTTGCTGATGGTTTCATCGGTTTCAGCACCTGGTTATGGCGCCAGGTGTACCGGCCCTCGCCGAGAGCTTTTGGGCAGGAGCTCAGGATGTGCTCCAGTGTTCCCCTGGCAGTTTGGGGCCTCCACCCGTCCCCAGGTGAAGAGGTTCGCCGGGCTGGGCAGGACATCGTACACTGCCCTACAATGCCCTACACTCACAATCTTTGTTTAAATGATCCCTCTACTAAATCCTCAAAATAAGAAAGAAATAACATCATGTCAATATCAATTATAACATTGTTGATAACATTCCTATCAGTGAATTCATTGATTCAGTCAATCAAGCTTGTGGTTATAAAGATGGTTGTGATTCTATGTATTATTTTGAAGAAGGAGTTTGATGTCATGTCATTTCCGATGACTGCGTTTCTGCAGGTCCACCTTAGTGCATTCTGATCCAACACAGGGGCAGATTCATGTATTTCAGCAACATGAAGAATATAAAAAAATGAGAGGAGTAAAACCAGTAGCACCAGAGTCACATGGCAGCAGAGTAACAGACCACAGGCTATACATTCAATTTATCTTTACCTGTGTATTGATATTCAGAAAGGTTGGTACTTGGAATTTTTGATTTTATTTTGATGTTTTAAGTTTTAAATATGTTTTTGACCAAGCTTTAAATGTCTAGAGGAAGGGAATAATGTTATGTTCAGGTATTTCACAGAGTGAGATGAGGAAGTTTGAATATTATAGAGAGACACCAACTGCCAACTGCAATTGCAAGAAGTTGGAAAAAACGTACAATATCAAGTTGAAAATCTGACAGCACTAATGGTTGGTGCCCATTTGACCGCCGGCCACAAGTTGTTGGGGGGCGGAGAGGGGCAAGGTGGGGAAGACAGGAAGAAGATAGTGGAGATGTTGAGGAGCGGATAGAGAGAAGCAGGGCTTTAGAAAGAGGTAGGTGAAGGAGGAACGGAGTGGGATTATTAAATATATTTAATTATGTTGTATGACAAATAAAACAATTTACTTATGAGATGGTTTGAAAAACTATAATGGGAAACTTCATTTAACTGAACTCAATCCCTCCCAAGCATAGTTTAGCTTAGCTTCTTCAATATGAAGGGGGTGTTATTCAAAACTCATTTGTCAACAGCTTTAGTGTGGAGTTAATGGTAGTAGCTGCTTCATACATTCAGAATCTTTGCTGTGAAAAGTAGTTTTTTTCCACTTACTAAAAAGACAAACCACGCTCTTCTCTTTATTACATTGAGAGTCAACAGTTTTATGTGAATCCAACGTCGAGCAAATGGCCGGCCTGTTGGCAGCAGTCTAGCTGGAGAGGACACATTTTGTCAGATTTTGATCGAGCTTAATTACAGTCCAACGCCAGGAAGACAGAGCCCAGATGACTAAATCATACCCAAAAACACAACAGCATTTTAAAAGGTGGTAGAGCTGTTGCCATGGATCCCACACCCCATCTGGGAGAAGAAGCCATTCATCTTGGACGGCTGACAGTTAATTTATTCCTGCAGCTGTTAGGAAAGCGCAGCAAACAATTTGCAAATGTGAACTGTGGCTGTGTTTGTGATCTGTGTGGGGTTTTATACTTCGAGGATGCTACCGCTGCTGTTTCAGGTAGTATGCTCCGAGGAGTGATATTAACACGGAGGAGGGATAATTAGGCTGCAGTGATGAACAGGACATGGGTCAGATGCAACAACGCTGACAAAACAGTCTACCTACATACCTGCTGTGGTGTTTTTGTTTGATCCTTTTGCTGTTCCAAAAGAGAACGGGGGATTTTATTTGTTATATTGTGTTTTCTTTGGGAAATTACGGGAAAAGTATAATTGGTACAGAGAGTGTAGTGACGTTACCTGCTGCATCAACTGATGACATGTACTCGCTAGCAGCTAATTCAAATTTTTTGGGTTCGAAAATTGATATCATTGCTCGTGAAAATAAACAAAGTGTAGTTTTTTTTCTTTCGATTGTTTTTGCTAACAGCAGGACTACATGTACTGTAGCTGTCAGGCAGTAGATCCGACTCCATCCACAAGTCTCAGGAGAAACTGCTTGGCACATACCATGCAGCAGAGAAATGGCAAAATGGATTGTGATATTGAACATGTACATAACTGGCTATCACAGATTGTGTTGCATAAACATTAGTGAAGACACTTATGCCAGTTCACTGGGTAAACAAATGTGTTTTGTATTGTTAACATTTTCTGTGAGACAAGATTTTTTTCCCCACACAAATTCATGTTCCCCAGAGGATGAATATGAGGCACTGACTTTTCATCTCATGCCACGAAGGTCAAAGTTTTCATCCTTTCAATGAAATGTCTTGGATGGATTGGCACTAAATTATGTACAGACATTCATGTTACTGTATCGTGGTGACCTTGCCTTGAATTGTTGCTGATAAGCAACCCACCCCTGTTTTTACCCCACCTCATTCAGAAATTGGATGGTGCAGGATTATCATCAGAGCACATTTCTCATTTACGTCAAAGTGATTGACTCTTTTCTGTGGATTTGTGCAGCACGGAAATAGGTGTCAAACACCCTCACGGTTGGCTTTCACCAACTGAATCACTGTTTTGTGTCGTCATATTATTTGCACTCATTGGGCTGAAGGTGGAGTAGAAAATAAAATATTTATGCTTATGAATAACTTGAAGATTCACAATGACAACATGAGCCCTGGTACAGGTAGAGAGATGAAAATGGAACCCGCTGCATCGGGTGTCACTGTGTGTTTTGGTTGCGACACGTGATGGATAAGTGATGTGCTGTATCTTAAACACGCGTTCAGACAGCACATTTATTGCTGCTGTCTTAATGACGCATGGTGCACGGTGCCAACGGAGCGGCATTTTCGTCTGTCACACTTTCTTCTCCCTCCTTTTTTTGAGTTTGGTATTTTAATGACTCACCATGAACAGGGCGACACCTAAGTAGGAGGAGTGAAGGAGGAATTTGGCCCGTATCAATAATGATGCAGAGTGGCGGTGTTTTCTCTGAGGAGGATAAACTAAGCGAGACCCCACAATGACCTGCCAGCAAACTTCCAGCGAGTGTACCTTTTATTGTTTCATCTCTCAAACCTCATTACATTTGCATCATTTGCCTAAAACTAATTACCAAATTCCCCCCTTCTGGGCAATGTACAATTTTCATTTACACTACTTTATTTTATATTTTATATTTTAACTATAATTGAATTAGAATTAATTGTTATTTCAGGAGCAATAACATGCAAAAACAATATGGAATTATAACTTATTCAAAGCCATAGGCCTTGTTTATGTTAATGATGGCTTATTGCCATTTGAACTGGTTGAATTGATGTCCTTTATGTGAACATAAAGATAAATCCTTCGGTTTGTTTGCTCCCATCTTAAAGCCTCCACTTTGTAATTTGGCTGAAGCCATTTTTTTGGAACCAGAAGAAACCATATTTGTGGGAGAAGATGGAGCTGAGGAGGAGTGAGGGCTGACTCTAATCCTGATTGTGTGGTACAGTCTGTCAGCAGCCTTTGAACCTTGAATACTTTGCTGCACTGAAGACCGGAAACTCATTGAGAAAACATTTGTGTGGTAAAGAGAGGAGATTCACGGACCTGCAAACAGTGTATAAATCCTTCCACATCGGTTGTCGCCTACTGAAATGTTTGTTCATCCATGAGTCATGAAGTTCTTTTTGGAGAGATGAATTTTAAAACCTAAGTATATCGGGTTTGATGAAATAAAAACAAAACAAACAAGAATAAACTAAGCGACTCCTTCAATTGTGGCATCATTGTCTCCTGCTGTTACTCATAAGAGCAGCAGATGTGTATTCATCCGCGGCTAACAATAACGCCAGTCAAAATAAACTCTGGCAGCATTTGAAATAACCCTGGGACCATGTCACCCACTGTAACCACGCAGCTCAGTGTTGCTGCGTGGTTACAGTGACACAAGGATTTGTTTAGTTTGTTGACAGCAGGAAAAATACAGGCTTAGCTCTCATCTTTTATTTTTATGATTTTGCACTAATGTTTGGTTTCAGATTTTAGATGCAAGTATTGATAGGTTTCCCTCCCAAAGAAGGGGTTACACAGCCTGAAGACTGTTTCCTGTGGAGTTGCAGAAATGCTGATCACTCGCAAATTCACTGGCACTTTGATGAATACATTTCCAATAAAAAAAAAAAAAAAATCAAATACAAGTAAATTGTAAATTTTTTTTTATTTGTTTAGTTTAAACCACAAAATGCCAGTTAAATAATCTGAGCTGCTATGCCTCACTGTCTTCAGGACAGAGCTGCAAATGAATAACCCAATGAAAGCTTTGTACACCTGAGTGCCCCAAAAGACAGAGACAAATAAGAAAATGCAGCTTCCAGCAAATAACCCCACACATGGGAGTTAATACACAACAGTGCATAAGGACAAACCTACAGACTAACATATAATATGAACATATAGATTTTTCTGCAGAGATGGGATGGGCCCAAAGCAAATTATGAGTCAGCCAGTGTTCACAATGCTAGTGAAGATTCATGACGGCAGAGGAGGCAAGCTTCTCTCTTGCCTTCTGTTTTCTTTTCAAAGCATTAAATCCCTCCGGTACATGTTCACAGCTTTTGGCAGCAGGTGCGTTCGCCCCAGCCAGCATTTCATCGGATCTTACAGTGAATCTGTGGGTGCTGTGGGTGGCAGTCTGAGAGCCTGCTAGCCTGCTAGCCTTAGCACCTCCCTGCAGTTACAGTGTGTGTTTATGTCTCCGATTAGAGATCAGTGGAGGGAAGTTGACAATCTAAAATGTTCAGACGCCTCCTCGCTGAAATCAAATAAATGTCTCACATTTCCAACTCAGACGCCAACATTGGATTTATTCTCATATTTTCACATTGAACGACTTGGCAGGGGTGATTCGTGCTGATGTGTGTACAGCGAGAAAATCCGATCTGATGTTTGTGGGAATATTACTAATCTGGATTGAAATATAAACACAGATTGTGAAGACCCTGCATTACTCATGTAAATTAGAGTAAGGGCATTTCCAAGGATCACTAAATTAAAAGCACGCCGATGGTAATCAGCAGCAAATGAGAAATTTGTGTGTAAAATAAATTAATAATTCAGGCCCTCCAGCCTGCCCCTCACTGCCATTTCCATCAGTGACATATGCATTCATACTTATGACAAGCTTCATTAAGAACAGACCCATCTGCAGAGTCATACATTTCCTTTTCGTTACATGCTCACATCCTTGCCCTGATGAGCTTTTAATGATCAGTAATGATGTTGTTGGAAATATCGGCTACGCTGGTGGTGTTGGATGATTCCAACTGAAAGTCACGAGTGTCAGACCTGAGCTGGGATCAGTTCCTGAAGGAGTTCAAACGATGACTAATGCTGGGATATTTTGGGTCTGACTGCCTTCATTTTTCAATGTCTTAAGCAATTTAATGATTTTCTCACCCAATTGTTTATTGCAGCCGTATGTTTATTAACTAGGGGACCTAATATTCCTCTTAATCAGCATGATTTATTAAGAATAATCAGTGATGCTGGTGATGCTCTTAATTAGTCATTGGTGCATTTATTGCCATTTCCATTTTTTCTATGTTATGTCCTGGGGATTCTGGATAATACGCAGATGTCACTGTGATCAGTCTTTGTTGACAGACAGGTAAAATAAAGCTAAGCTGGGCCCCAGACCATCAGGGGGCCCCAAGCTGACAAAGGGCCCAGTGATAGACTGGACAGGGTGAATATACAGAGACAAGCAACCTTCAAACCTTTTCCATTCGCACAACTTTCACAACGAGGCCTAGCATGTACTGAAGGTTCAGAGTATCCAGAGAGCATGCATACACAAACACAGATGGAACCAAGACAGCAAGACAACGCACAATTGACACAAAAAGGTTCTGCCCGGCCAACAGATTCCACCCCAGAACCTCATTCCTTCAAATCTAGTGTCCTATACTATCAGCTGTAGAACCTCCGTCAGGTCTATAGCTGAACTCCAACCTTTCTGCAGGAGGGTGGAAGGGAAAGTGAAGACATGTACACAATAGAGAATTGACAGTGTGTACAAGATACACTTCATTTCTCGTCTACAGTTCTGTATGAAACCTTTCAAACAGATCACAGATGTCTTTGCTCCTTGCTGTTCTTTTGGCGGAATGAAGCCTCAGTCTTTCCTTTTCCATTGATGCATAGCTGCAATTCATAATAGTCTTGAGTTCACTATTTCAGCCTGTTCTCGTGTCCTCCTCTCAACGGCACTGAACAGGCTTAGCATAATACCTTTACATGGATTCAACAATCATTTATATTCTGAGCCGCCTCACTGAATATTACCCCATAAGAGTCAGTTGGGTCCTTTTCTTCTTAGTGGAAATCATGTTAGAGCCCAATAAGAGCTCACTATGGAAAAGATTTGTGGCCCATTTTCCCAATAATAGGCGAAATGCTAGATTTGGCCTCTTGACAGCAGACACAAACTGATGGGATAATACACAAATTGGATTAAGTAGACAACAGATAAAAACAATGACTCTCAGGCACTTTTCTGGGATTCAGAATAAAGGAGTTATATATACATTTTAAAAGAACTTCAACATTAAGTTCACAAGATACAACCAGAGCGCTGGTATGCATTTGGGCATTAGTGGTAGTTCCATCCTCAGTATTGGTGGATAAGCAGAAGGGAAGAAAAAACTTTGTCCTTCAGGCTCTGTGATAGACCGGTGACCCGTCCTGGTGTACCCCACTCTAACGCTGATTGTTAGCTGGGATTGGCTCCAGACCCCGCCCCCGCTAACCTGACAGATAAACAGTTGAAAGTGATTGAGTGAATGAACACTGTCCTTCTGGATAAGACTGATATCCTCTGTGTGAAGGGCTCTTTACATTTCTGTAGGTATGACTCATGTTACTGAATTTACACACACACACACACGCACACAGAACGAGAGTCTCTCTTCCATGACAAGGCACCAGAGCTGTTTACAAAGTGCTGGAGTGCTGAGCTAAGCAGTGAGGATGTCAGGCCACAGGCTGCCGGCTTCAGTTTGAACTGAGGAGAGTGGAGAAGTCAAGCTGCTACTTTGAAGTGAGGGAATAACAGCAAACAGCATCCCCAGCTCCAGAGCACAGGAGCTGAGGGCTTTTTGAAGAAGCAGTGCAATCACAAAACACAGCAACATGAAGTAAAGTCAAGCATGCCAGCATGCAAACTGAAGTTGTAATTTCTGCATTACTTCTTCTTAGCTACTTCTGAACGAACGAAAACTGATCATTGTCCGAAGGCATCACTTATCCACAAAACAGTGTCGCTATCCACAACACGCTATTATTGCTTCCTGTAAAGTGCAGCTGTAGCGACTGAGGAGTCTTCCCGTGTGTAATAAAAGTGAGCTTCTGGTCTTCACATCCACATGTAATAAGGCTCAGGAGTTGTTTTTTTGATATAAAATGACATGCTCACGACTCAACTCTCCTTTTCCTCGATGAATCTAGTAATCTGAGTTACAGAAGTTGTAGGTGGGGGACTTTACAATCAAACTGCTGTAGCAGGGTAACAGTGGGCATCAGATGGATAGAGCATCAAAATGATGTCACATAAAACTGAGATACACTGAAGTGACTTCAATTAATAATACAGGTAATTACCCCCCCCCCCCAACACACACACACACACACCCAACCAAAACATTTACTGTTTCAGCGATGAAAGCACAGTGGCAGAGTCCCAGAATAGATGTACTCCCACCACCTGTGTTCATGTACTTCATGTAAATTTATCATTTGGAATTTTTTCCCACTCCCATCAGTGTGGTGTTGTGTTCAATGAATATTAATGACATCCTGGAGATCTTGGCACAATTGCTGCTGTTACGAAAGGTAATTTTCACCCCATCGCTAACATCGGCGTGTCTCTCAGACACCTCTCTGCCACTGCCCACCCACAAGTCCATTACAGCCCTACAAGTAATAAAAATCAGAGCACCCCGTCAATTACATACAACAGCATCTTGGAGAAAACACACATGCTTAATTACACTATCTTCTGCAGAGACAATGTATCTCTTCAAATGCGTGTTATGCCACCCACCTCCCGTAAAAAGCAACAATTAACATGTAAGCAAAAGTGAAGCTTCTTCTTGTATTTGGGGCCATGAAAGAAGGCTCCCACATTTCAAAGTGCTTTGATCTTGGTAGTAAAAAAGCAGTGATCATTTCCTTTTAGGAGCCAACCCCAGCTCACTCTGGGTGGCGGCGGGGTCACCCTGGACAGGCCACCAGTCCATCACAGGGCCAACACACAGAGACAGACAGAGACCAACAACCACTCACACTCAGACCTTCAGATAATTTAGAGCCGCCAATGAACCCAAACATGATGACTTTGGACGGTGGGAGGAAACCCACACAGGCACGGGGAGGCAACAGAGCTACCCACTATGTTGCATTATACTCAATGCAAAAAACAGACATTTTCTCTACTTAAAAATATATAGTATAAAGATTTTTTTTTCTACTCATGGTATACAGATGGAGTAGCTATTACGTGTTATAAATAACTGATTAAAAATCGGTAACCATTCTAAACTCTGAACTGCTCCAACTTCCAGTCGTGTAACTTGTAGAAGACTGATCTCTTTTCTCCCTTAAACAATGCAGCTCATGCAAAAACACAGCAAGTCAATGACAAGTTTCATCATCAGCACCTGAGTGACTGTGGCTGTGGTACTGTACATTGCGCAGGGCATTGCAGCTGACTGCAGTACTGCACTTCTGGACTTCAGAGCTGATAGCTGTGCTGTTAGCTTATCTTGTAAAGCTCCTGGTTTGGACTTGGTGACACTTACCCAGGGTGCATTTGAACCAGGGTCCTGACCTGCACTTACGCTGCAAATATTTCAGTACGCTTAAATATTATCAAAGTTATTATTACTATTGTTACTGAGGCGCTGAAAATGTCATGTATTTTGTAATTTAGTAAGAGAAGACAATTGTCATTGTTTCCAAACGTTGTTCAACGTTGTTTTAAGCATCTTCCGCCATAATGAACATACTGAGCAGTATTCATAATGAGTACTGCTCTTCCCTTCTTCCTCCGATTTTACTGATGTGCCTTCTGAGTGATGTAATAAATTTGTTATGTGCAGAACATTGTGGTGTCACCATTGACTTTTTTGATATACATGCCATTGCATTATCATTTTATCTGATTAGGAATCCAAGTCAGCTCTGTCTTAGTTCTTAAGTAACTGCAAAAAGATTTGTTTTATGGGGTTCCAGTGATGTTGACCTTTGACAACAAAATTCTAATTTCATCATGGAGCTCAGCTGGATGCTTATGCCAAATTTTAATTTCCTTTCTTTAATTAAACTGTCCCCGATGATGGTGTTCATTAGAATATAAATTTGTTCGGCCCGACAACCCAAAAACATAAAGCCCAAGGTCCGACCATTGCTTGAGCAGACGCATAGGAAGCCATGAGGACACAGGGCGGGAGAGAGGCATGTAGGTAGAGGGTGCGGTGGGGGCAGTGCACAACTGCTCCTGGCTGTTTCCACATGGTTACGAAACATAGCTGAACCATATGAGAACGATCATAGAAAACGTGCTTTTCCCCAGCAGCCTCACTGTTCTCCCTATATCCATAACAACACAGTCCCCTTGCAGGTATTATTTCAACACCAAATCTTGTTATTATTACAACTGAAATAATGTTCTTGTAATGCGTTTGTAATGGTCATTCAATAGCTTATGAGCGCTGTGACAGGAAGACAGATCAGCAGGGAGATGACTGATAAACCTCATAAAAACCACAGCAGGTGGTAGAAAGGGAACGTCTGCATAAGAGATTGCCTGTGTTGTGGTGGGACCCAGTGTGTTGGCTTGACAGTGCTTCATGCTGACTTATCTGCAAGTTGTGATCAACACACTTTGGCCAAATTATTTCTGTGGCGGAAAAATACTACAGCAACAACTAGAAAAGTAAGTAATAGCACATATCACACTTCAATGCATCATCAGACCCAGAAGAATTGAGTCATCATTTTATTATTTTTCCGGTCAGTGTCAGTTCCAGAGTTTCTCCATGGTGCTGCAGCCACGGGTCCCAAAAGAAAAGCCAAAATAAAATTATTGGAAAGTGCTCTCTCAACTAACTATGAAAGTCTCCCCCTCAGGTGAGCACTTTCATAGTTACACCCTGCTCCTGTGGACTTTTTGTGATAAAGAGCATGTAATGAGGCGTCAAATCAATGAGTATTATTATCATAAAGGTGTCTTTCAGAGTGAGCTGAGGCAGTTTTGTTTTTTTCTTTCACCCTTGTGTCTAATAATGTCTGTGGACTAATGAAGCAGGTCACCAAAGAATTTAGCAAAACATTAGATTAATTTAATCTCTTTTAGTACAGATATGTCATACACTCAAGTCTGCAAAGGACTGTTTTCACAACCAGTGCCAAAATTAAGTTCCTCTTTTTTACAAGACATAAAAATCTGTGGTATTATATGAGGCTTCAATTTGTATCCATTATTTTCTTATCACCTGCTTTCCCTGGGAGGATTATTTCTAATTTAGTAGGTTTGAGTCATCATGTTTGGGTGAACTGGTGACTCTAAACTGCCTGTAGGTCTGACTGTGTGAGCGGTTGTTGGTCTCTGCCTGTCTCTGTGTGTTGGCCTGCCCAGGGTGACCCCGTCCTCACCCAGTGTGACCTGGGATTGGCTCCAGCAACCCCCCTGCGAGCTGGGAAAGGATAAGCAGTAGAAGTTGAATGAATGAATGAATCATGGGATTGGACAGGGCTAGCTGGTTCACATGCTAACTTCATCAAAGTGATAGAAGTGCTCTCCAGCATTGGAGACAGCTCCTGACAGCTGAGGGAATGTCATTTGTTGTTGCCGAACTCTGGACTGGTAAGTTATCAGCTGTGAATGCGAAGTCTGGCTATGTAGAGATAGCAAAAATACAAACACTGCACCTTTAAAAAAACACTTGTGCGTGTCGGGATGGCTCAGCATCACTCTAATTGATCCTGACAGCCAGTGCAGGGAGCGACACGCTGCCACATTGCCAGATCTAATCACACACCAGTCTAACTTGACAAGGAAATGTGAATGGGGGCTCTCACGGGAGTCGTCCACCAAGGGAACTGCTGCTGTAATTACAGCCAGACAAAGAGGAATGTGAGTGAGGGGAAGAGCAGGCGGCTGAAAAGTGGACTTGAAGATGGGAGGGACACAGGTTTGGAAAGGCTAGCCCTTCATCCAGCCAGATAATTTCTATATAATTCAGTCCTTTCTGTTTATTCAGTGGAGATTGAAGCCATTGACCAAAGCCAGTTTTGGTCAATGCTTCAAATGGGAAATTACAGCTGCACTAAAGAGGTTTGTTTGTTGAAATCTCAGACAACTGACACACCAAACAGCACCTGGGGTTGGGCTTGTAGCACCCTGAGTTGGGCTGGTCTAGTCTGCTACAAATGAGCCCTAATGTTAAATGTTCTCCCAGGGGAACACATCCGTCAGCTAAAAGAGCCCGGTCGCCTTAACCCTGTTAAATAATCTATTCTGAAACTGAAAATATGAAAATATTAAAACGTATTGTAAAATGCAAAAATTAACCCCTTCATCATGAATCCCATTGAATTCTTCTTGATCAAATTACAAGTAGGCCTTGGATTTTTGTAAATTTCAAGTGTAGCATATTTATTATTATTTTTTTTATTATTATTATTGTCCTACTTTTAAGCCTACTTCACAAAAATATAGTGTGCAAAAAGAGTTTGGGGTAACCCTCTGCTTTAGTGTACTGAAAACCAAATTGGGAATAAAAATCAGTGTCCGAATTTATAGTTCATTCAGAGTGCGTTTCAACAGAAACATGAAAATTTGTGGCGATAACAGAATGATGAATAGTCGATTATATGTTTATGTTCAGCTGTAAAATTAATTGAGGCTCTTTAGAAATTCATTACATCCAAATGTAAAACAGACCAAACACCTTTTGTAAATGTTTCTTCTGTGGTTTTACTGTAGTTTATATAAAAATGTAACAGTCCTAACTAAATCAAAACCAAATATCCTGCTCCTGTCAGTCTGGGCAGATCCAGAGTCATAGTCTGGATCTGCACCTGCAAACTGCCAACCGGCTCCATAATCAATTCTAACACCTGCTGCTAAATGTCTTTTAATCATTATTATCAGCAGTCCTCGTGCTTTAGAACTGTTGCTTTTGCTGTTATCATTATTATGTTTATTGTTGCCCTGTGATGGACTGGCGACCCGCCCTCGCCCAGTGTTGGCTCCAGCACCCTCCGTGGGAGAAGATGAAAGAATGAATGAATGTTTATTATTGCAGGTTGATCTTCCAGCTTACGCTGGTCTCTGTGTCTCTCAGCCCAAGGCAGGCGGTCGCCCACCCTCAGCCCATTAGTGCTCAAGGCTTCTGAAATAGGCAGAAACCCTGAAACACTGAAACTGTCGGGCATCTCAGAATAAGAACAGTCCAGACCTGCGCTAAAAAAAACCTGCTGTGAACTGCCAGGTTGCTGCAGTCTTGTGCATTTCTGCTCTGATACTGAGTAAAATATGTTAATATGTTTTTGGTCTGGCTTTGCAGCTGCAGAACTAGCACATCAACCTCCATTGCTAGCTGCTTGCTGATGGTGGGTTTATGTTATAGGTTTGATCTTTTCATTGTACAGCAATTTGTGTGTTTGTGGAGAAACGCCATTCTTCAGATGCTGTAGAGTCCGAATTGATCATAAATACAGTACTCGTGTGAAGCCACATGAATTATAGTGTTGTTGCATCATCGAGCTAAATGGCAGTACCCTTTAAAGTCTTCCTCGTGGGCAGTGTTCGAATTGCAAATGTTAGACGATTCCCCTCCCAGAAAGTCAGAAGCTGTGCTGTGCATTTGAATGTTTTATAATATAAGACTACAGCTCATCAGACCTCACCCACCTTCCTGCCCAATAACCTCCAGGCTGCACACCAGTGCAGCATTTCTTTTCATTGGAGCCTGTGTGTGTGTGTGTGTGTGTGTGTTTTAAGTATATGCATACGTTACCCCTCATGTGCGTATGCACTGAAGGAAGAAAAATAAAAACAATAAAGTGTCTCCCCAGCAGCATTCCTTGTTGAGCGCCTGACCTCCTCCACTCCAGTGGTGCTGCTGTCCATGACCTCCCTCCAGCGCACATCACCAAACAAGTGAAAGCACGTCTGTAAACAGGGGTGTCGATAGTATCTCCCCTTTTATTCCAGTACTGCGGAAGTGATAAAAGACAGAGTGGTGTACAAGAGAATAGAAATGTGTTCCTTTTGTGTTAACATCCTCCACCAGAATGTTTTGCATCTTTCTGCTTTCCCCCTCCCTCTTTCTCTCCCTGTGCTGCTCATATTAAAATCATGAGCATGCCTCACTGTGCAATGGTTTATTTTCAGCACAGGAGCAGAAGGGCACACAGACACACACACACACACATATATATACAAACACACAAAGGAGAGAGAGGAAGAAAAACAACCAAAACAAAACAACAACAAAAAAAAAAAAAAAACATCATCTTGTACTCAGCAGCTTGTTTGGTGCTTGAACGTCAAAGTAAAAAGCCAGAGAGGAAAGCTTTGTCACTCCAGTCTCAGCAAAGTGGAAGGACATGATGGCTGCCTACGCAATTAGATGAAGGATGAAATAAACAATGTGTTTTTTTGTGAGACTAAATGAAAGCCATTTTCCACTAAATTTAACAATTTGCTAACACCAATGTAAACAGTTCGACCACACATTTCCACGAAGACTCTTTCTCTTTGAAGAAGGTCCTGTTTTGAGTTTCTGATTTGTCACAGATTGAATGACAGCATACCACTTGCTGATAAATCACAAAACCCCTGAATGTCCTGATATTTTGCTTATGTTAACGTTAACATCGTACTCAACTTTCTTTATAAATACCATTTTATTTCTCTGTGGGAAAATTGTTTCAAATGACTGTGTATCATACCCGTCCTGCAGTTGTTGCATGTTTTGTTTTTTTTTTCTTTTCTTTTTTTGCTAATAGCATAGCATTTGTGTGTGTGTGGGAGGGAGAGCAGCACAACAGACCTTCGGTGCTGCTACTGCTCAAAGCTCCAGCTTCCCTGAGCATGCTGAGCGGAGGTTGCTCATTTTCAAGTCGAAAGTATCCTCCGGAGTCCTCTGGCAAGAAAAAGTGAATATGCAGAATATATTACTGTTCTGCTGCGCTGTCGGCTGAACATAGATCAGCATCAGCTCTGCAGGATTTACAGGTGGAGGAGAGAGCCAATATTGCTTTCTCACACATACTGCAACCCTAAACTTCTCAGGCGGACCTGGATGTGACAACACTAAGGCAGTGTAATTCAATGTAACGTCCAGTTGAGCTGTGGTGTGACTGGAGCAACTCACTGTCTTTAAAGTGATGTTTATATTACCCAACTGATGCAGAAAAGCACAAATATCCAAGGCTAAAGGAGAAGCTTCATTTCCTTGACAGCTGCAACAAACAGAGAGGCAATAAGATTTTGGAAATCCTTCAATCTTGTTGAAACCACGAGACAAATTCAAGTTTATGATGTAACTGAAGCACTTTGATTGTGGTGTACGGCTGAGGGTCTGGCCTCCTGCACCCGGTGGCTTCGCGCTGCTTTTCAGAACAATCAAGGGCGACAAAACTGCAATTTATATATATATTTTTAAAAGCACAAAAAGAAAGTTCAAGGCTTCAAACTGCATTGTGAACATGTTTGCTGGATGTAAAACTAATGTGCCATTGTAGAATCTACAGCTCACTCCCCGCAGTGTCCAACAAACCCTCGCTCAGCCTTTTTTAGCACTCATTTTCAATTTGCAGTCAACGGGAGAGAGATTAACTCAAACCCTCGATTATTCTCAGGAGCTGGTAAAGACAAAAACAACTGTTAAGGGGAAAGTGAATATTGAATTTATGTTGTATCAAAAACCCAAACAAACATATAATTGTCTTTCAGCTTGGAAGCCTTAATTGATGGAAACTTTCATCCACTCATCATTTTAAAGTTGGGCACACCATCTTCCTGTCTCTTCAAGATCGGTTTTCCTGCTGCAAGTTTGCTAAACTCAGCCTCCGTCAGCCAAAGAGTGTTCTGTCTGAAAGCCCCATGAGCCTTTGCAGTGGATGAAAGGTCTGTAACAGCCTTATGTAACGCTGCACTGATGCCGATGCTCACTTCAGCAAACCCCAGTGAAAAACATGAAGGTTTTCTCTTTTTCTCAGTCATTTTGCTGAAGTCACTGTCTGAGCTTCTAAATCTCATGTTCCATATCCTGTCTATCATCTCCCTTGTCTTTTCATCTGTATTTTTATCAGTTCCACTTCTTGCCGTATTTTATTTCATTTGTGCTCCCTGGATGACGCGGCTGAATGGGTCCACGGTAAACTCAGTGGGTGATGATTCGCAGCAGGATGCTTGTGCAGAGGTCGACATTAGAATTCAGCTTCCATGGTCCGTGATTCACTCAGTGTTTTGCTCCTTGATTTACTCTGCTGTTTGCTTTGCTCTCCAACTCACTCGCCCCCTCATTTCTTTTCCTGTTGTCTTTCTCGCCCTTCCTGACTTGTCCTCTCACTCAGTCAGTCATTCATCTGATTCACCTTCTTTCTCTTATTTCACGCACAACACAGCACGTGATCATTTATATGCTTTTAATAAATTATAAATAAATAATACATTTTGTTTCTCTCTCACCTCTCATCTCATCTCTCTCTCGTCATTTACTGGCATTGCAAACATTTTTCTCCATGTTTATGTGTTGTCTTGCTGAAGGGTATCAGCATTAAGTCATTTTCCGAAACTCCAAACTCCAAGTTTCACTGATCCTTCACAGAAAAAGGCTTCCAGAGGCTCTAAAGGCAAATTCCTACCTTTCACGCTTGGCCTTTAATGTGAAACATCCACAGGGGAAATTTAACAGAAAAATGGTCAGAAACCGAGCGCCTTTCAGACTGACTCATCCATCCATCCATCCATCTTCATCCTCTTATCCAGGGTCAGGTCATGGGGACTGACTCATTCGGTCAGTAATTGCATTGCTCACTCACTCATTCGTTATGTCGCATACTCACTCAATCACTCACTCACTCCCTCACTCATTCACTCAGTAATTACATCTCTCACTCACTCACCTTTAGCTGCAGTCTCCCATGAACACTGTGAAGGTGCAGTCGTGTTTTATGGAGCAACTGTGCAAAGCACACTTGAAGGCTCTGACAAGTTGAGATGAAGGTAATTATGTTTTTATTGATGTGGCTATTATTAGAGCACAACTTCTTACTAACTGCTGTTTTTTTTCTTTGCTTGAACCTCAAAGAGTGCTTATTAACTATACGTCAAACACGCTAAGCAGCAGATATGTGACTCTCATGAGATGATATTATACTGGTGGTTTCCCTCTCACTGTCAATCTGCATGAACACTTTGATCTTCTCAGAAATTCTGCCCATCAGAAGTGATTCTGAAAAGCAGCTTTTGTGAATGAAAATAACATCCTGAGATACCAAAAGCTTCATTAGCCTCGTCCTCTTCTCACACAGACACACATTTGATAGTTGTTTACCTGGACAGGACTACAATGGGCACAAAAGCAAACAAACATAAAAGCGGGGACAAACATGAAATGAGATCCAAAAGTGAAATCAATACTGTATCTCAGCTTCATTGTCAAACTGCTGTCTAACAGTGCATGCAGTTTAGATCAGTTTGCTGTGCTATTGACTCACTGATGTTGTGATCTGAATTTGCGAGATTTCGCTAAATCTATATGAAATCTACAAAAAATCATTCAAAGCCAATTTCAATTTGCTGATCTTATATAAATAAATATAAACTGTTGGCATTTTTTAATAAATCATTTTTAGGTATGTTGGTGGAAACATGGTCTACCCCTCTGGGGGGGGTTCCTAAAGCAGCTGTTGAGTGGAACACATCATTCACAAAAGGAAAAACCCGCCCTTTACTCCAACTTCACAGTTCTATTATTCAGGAAATGTACCAGATAAATGGATTGTTCTCGACCTTATATATGTGTTGTGGTTTGTTAATAACAAAAGTGGATAAAGCAGATGTGCATAGCAGAGTAGCTTTTGTTTATGTTTGCCAGATGTGTTGCGTTTGGAAGTCCTTTTCATCTAGTGCAGTTGTCCTCAATAGACCATGTGAACTATTGTCAGTCTGAACAACAGGAAGTCGTGAGGTCGTCTTGTCTGGGCTTACTGTATCTCGTCATTTCCTGTTTTATTTTGAAATGCCTAACTCTCCTCTCGTTTCAGAACACTTGCCCTTCCTCATGTCTCCTGCGTGTCCTCCTGATTACCAATTGTCTCCACCTGTTCCCCATTTTCCCCACAGTTCAAATAGTCTGTCTTCCCCTTGTCTTGTGCCAGTGTGTCGTCGATTCATGTCCCACACCAGCGTTACGTCCATGCCACAGCCCTCGTCTCTTCGTGTAAGCCTTTTGGTCCTCTACTGAGTGAATTTTCGTTTGCAATTTTTATATCAGAGTTAGCTCTTTTTCAACATAGCCTTTTTGTTCTTTCCTCTACATGAGTGACTTTTTGTTTGTAAATTCTGTTGTATAGATTAATGTTCATAGCTTTTGTGTTTTCCTCCTTGAGGGTGATTTTGAGTTTCATAAACGTTTTCATAGAATTACCTTGATCCTCCGCTTAGTAGCAAGAGTGAGTGTCTTTTGTTTTATTAGTCAGGTTTTTCCTCCCTACGGAGTGTTTTTTTTTTTTTTTGTTTTTTTGTTGTCCCCCTTTTTTCCCTCGTGACTTCCCTTTACGTTAATGTTTCATAGCCCTGTTTTCTTTATTCACTTGGTTCTGAGATCATTGCTGCCAAGAATGAAGTCTAGCCTCTGCTCCTGAGTCCTATCTGAGTCCCGGCCTGACAAGTCCATACAGCGCAGGACAAGTAGTGTTAGGCTGTGGCCTCATTGGCTGTGCTACGTGTGTGTGTGTGGTGGCTGCAGAGCTTTTTCTTTTTCATGTCAGCATCCATGACAGTGTGTTAGCCCCTGATACATGTCCCAAGCCTCACAGCTGGAGTGTGCGGCCTGAATGTTCAGTGATTATTATTATTTTTTTTTTTTTTATTTTCTCTCTCTCATGTGATTGCACACGTCTGGCACCAAAAATAGACCTGCTGTCATGGCCCATGGTTATGGTTTCTGTTGCCGTAATTTTTCTCCCCTGGCCTGGCTTCCTGTAGCTCCACGCAGGCTTTTACTGCCGATCAATGAAATATACCTGTCTGGGGTAGGAAGGCATTCAAAGCTCTGCTGCCATCTTTAGAAGGGGACAGAGGACAGCTGGGCTCGCTGCCTCGCAGCCTGGGGTTGTTTTGGTTGTTTTCTGAGTTCATTTGTCTAACCCTAACCCTCTGTTCTCTTGATTTGATGTGCTGGCTATTTATATTATGGTTCAATAAACTCTGGACTTTTTATAAACTCACTATTGTGTGCCCCGAAAGGCCACCCAAGGGTGCAACATGATACAGCAATGACACCTTCCCCCCCATGCATCCAGTGTTCAGAGATTTAGACCAGAATGTGCCCTTGAAACTTTGAGTATTAGGAAGAACCAGTGATGCCGTGGCATTTTCAACTCTCTCAGAAACAGAAGCTAAAGTAGCGAGCAAGGCTAATCAGCTTCCACTTGGAAAACAAATCTGGCAGAATGGATCTATTTACATGGATAGTCATTTATAGGATATAGGCTCAACCATCATGTTTAGCACGGCAAAATCTCTATACACAACAATTCTGCTCATCTTGTTTTATAGCGTGAGTGAACGAAGCTTGTCTTTTGTAAAATGTAGTTTGTCTTGTTGCTTTTCAACCGCAGCCAGACTATCATTCCTGGGCTGCTTTTGTTCTTTGTCATGTGCCGCAGTTCATATTTGTCCACGTGCGTGTGCAAGTCCGGAGCTGGATACGACATAGGGATCTGCTCTTGACTCTTTCATTTCATTTCATTCATCCATCCCTGAGGTTTGTGTGGCTATACAGCGTACAGACGCTGGAAGCCAGGACCTCAGCCAGCTGCCCTGAAATAAACAGAGCTGCAAACGAACAGGAGCAGGTGGTGCTGGGGGACTGAGATGTGTGTTTCTTTTGTGTGCATGAAGAAAGTCTACTTACTGCGATGAGCAAATCTTTTCCTCATACGTAGGCGCGTTTGCGCAGTATACCACATACAAACCTATATACTTGCTGAGCACTTTATTAGGAACACCTCATACATTTGGTCACACATGCAATTATGTAATTAGCCAATAAGCTTGAAGAGGAAATTTTACGACATGTATCAATGGCATGCAGGACGGAGCTTGATTCAGCAGAAAGGAAGGAACTACCCCGTGTTTATGTGGTACTCACATAAGTACTCACTGAGATTCATCACAGTCCAAAGGCATGTCAAGGGAGAGTTATTGCTTTAAACGCAGATCTGCACAATTAACATTGAATGTGGATGCTTGCCTGGAGACGCCTGGGCTCTTTTCTGTACTCACAAATTAACTTAAAAGGTTTGATCAATCAGAGGAGAAAATATATCACTAACACATAGCAGCCTGCCGTAGAGCCGCACATGTACATTTATGTAATTGATGGGCCTGTTTTGTGTGTTTGCTGTTGTGTGTTTCAAAAGCCAGCATTTAGCCCTCACAACACCATAGTCCACCAACCTGAGGAAGAAAGAGTTTCTGGAGAAGAGGAAATTTAATTCTGAGCCTACAGTGGCATTTTGCCTTCCGTGATAACTGAGAACAATAACACACTGTACTTAATCTAATTTGCATAATGATATTTTGATTTATCAGGAAAGGGAGTGGGAAAAAAAAAAGAGAGAGATGATTGCAAATTATGTTCGGTCTCCCATGGCTGTCCAAAAGGAAAAATGGTTGATACTTCTTCGTCCCAGAGCAGACGACCAGCTCTTGAACAAGACAAGTTAAAACATGAGATCATTTACACAGCACGAAATGAAATTAGTAGTTTATGTACATGAAGAAGCATACTGGGGGGGGTGACTGTCAGGGCTTCTCTTGTGATGAGAGTAATGGGAAGGATTCACTCAAGAGGAAGCAATAAAGCAGAGCGGGCTGTGCAACCAATCAAAAAGTATTATGCTATCAGTATCACTGAAGTCAAAAGTCCTAATCAAGATGTCTTTTTAATGCTGCATCCTGGTAAGACTAAAAATGATCATAAAGCTGATCCCTCTTCCCTTTGTTCAGTGGTCAGTATGGGAAAGCCAACTCTTTCAAACACCTTCAACTAAAAATAAAGAACAGATTAGACACTGAAATTGAGACCATGTTCTCTTCTGTGTTTACCCCAGGAGGCAGTCCGGCTGGTTTTAATTAGTTCTCCAAATGCAGAAGAACGGAGCCACCAACATTTTACAGAAGGTAATGTGAGCTCTGCTACTTTTGCTGGAGAATGAACTTTTTCTTTGTCTTTGTATCTACTCCCAAACTTTAAAACCTCGGCAAGCTCTGGCCCAATACCCCAGGAATTCCACCTCATTTGTGACCTGTACCAACCTTCAGATCCATTACAGAAAGTAATATACAAATTAAACTGTGTTGAGGATCAGAATGTACAAATTTAAATGGAAGCGCTTTCATTGCATCACCTCCACATCTCAACCGAGGCCTAGGTGATAAAATAAAAGCAGAAAACTCATCAACAGCAAAATCAGCCATGTGTGACAGAAGGTGCAATAGTTTCACAGTAAAATGGGCTGAAGCGGGCAGAACAGTGGCATAGCGGTTAGCGCTGTTTCCCTACAGTAAGAAGGTTGTGGGTTCAGTTCCCACGCTGGAGCCTTTCTCTACGGAGTTAGCACAGTGCCTGCAAGAGGTTCCTCCCACATTCCAAAGACATCACATTTTGCTTAACTGGTGACTCTAAATTGTCCGTAGGTCTGAGTGTGAGTGGTTGGTGGCCCTGTGATGGACTGATGACCTGTCCAGGGCGTACCCCGCCCTCACCCAGTGTGTTTTATCACGATAACATGTTGGGCCAAATATTGTCGAGCCCCAGCCTAGGGGAAACCACTGGAAAACATAAAACTGTGACCTACCTCGGGGCTGCTCCAGTCCAAAAGGTGCTTTATTTTGCAATGAATGACTAAGTAGGAAAAAAGCACCAGGGAGGTCACAGCCAACATAACAAACACAATCAACAAAAAAAAAAAAAAAAGAGAGAAAAACAATGGCAAAGAAACAGGAGAACAAAGGTCAATGAAAACCAAATGGCTTCCCTCGATTTAGGGCTGATTTTGTAACATAAATAAAGAAATGTAAAAAATCTGAATCATCAGAAAATAAACATAGCAAAAATGCAGCCCAGCCCAGCATGGGCCAGTGTTGGAAGCAGGAAGGAGGACGGGCCACACCCAGCAAAGCAGAAGTTCCCTTTTCAGAGGAGACACAGCCCGCACAGCCAATTCCCCCTCTCCACTTGGAAAAGGAAATTGGACACACCCATACACACATACACGCACGCACAGTGGGCTCCAACCCGTGAACGAGGAGGGCAACCAACAATATATACACAAATGAGCAAACGTCACAACAATGTTCAATGTTCTCTGTACCTGACTACTGGTTCTATTACCATGCTCTGGCCACCTTTTTACCCGATGGGTGCCTGTTAGACAGTGATGACATGGTTCATTTCTTCATTTGTAAAATTAGGTAACAGGATATAAGAGAGGAGGACACTGTACAACTCATACTCATACTTGCTTTGCAACGGATTGAATTACCTTTCCTCAGCGATCTGCATATGGAATTGATATGCTGTCAGGTTTCGTTAAGGACATATTGGACAGTGTTTCCATCACTTTGTTTTTTACATGAGAGTGTTCTGTTTGTGATGATGCTCCTTGCGTGTTGTTGTTTAGGTAGTAATAATGGTTATCACACACACTTTTTATAATTAGCACTGAACACAATGTGTCGTTGAAGCTGCTGGGATGACTTTTTTGCAGGTATATGTTCAAAGACCAAAAAAGTCAAAGGAAAGAAACTGACTTTTCATACCTGGTTCCGTTGAAAATAAGTTTTTGAATTGATGACATTTCAATTTCAGTTTTTTTCCTTCAGTTCTGCTCGCTTGTCTTTCTGTGCATAAGCTAGATGGGGCTCTAATATTCTAGACCCCCAATCAAGTGTCAGCTTTAAAGCATGAAAAGTATGAAACACATGTAATGGACATTTGGCTGTGTGGGATTGATGGTGTCAGGAATAAAAAAGCATGTTATTCCGAGAGCCAGTGCAGTCAGGGAGCTGATGATTAAAATGAGGGGCTGTGGGCACATTGCAGGGGTTTTTTGTTTTCTTTTCTTTTTTAACCATTGAACATAAATCCTCCCTCCTGCCTTTGTAACTAGCTCCATTAATTCCAAGTGAGCAGTGTTGCCATTTGAAGTCCTCTCATAACAGCAGCTATAATGTCGATCCACTTCACTTCATTTGGCTTTTAGTGTTTGGGCTCTACAGTATCTCTTACATAAATGCAGCTTTGGCAGAGAGAGGGATGAAAGGGAGTGATGAATGATGAATGGATTGATGAAAAGGGAGGATAGAGATGGAGGAGGGATCGTTCAGTGAACCATTACATGGCCATCCATCCTAAGCAGCAGGAGAGTTCACACAAATGCCCAGATGTGCAAATACAGACACAAACAATACCTATACTGTTAGATCATTAAAAACTGTGAACATACAGGCTGGTACTGCAGCACAGGACGGTATGTGGTGGTTTGTATGATGTCTGGTGGCTGTTCAGGCAGCCGCAAGAAACATTTAATAGGCAAATGCAAATATCCCCCGCTGCCTCTTCCTGTATTAGCATTTAGATCTATCTCATTATTTCAGCTTGCTTTCCTGTATGTGTTCGTGTCCATTTCATTGTTGAATGTGTTATGTATGTTGTGACTGAAATAATATAGCTCATTTGGAGACAGTTTTCTTATGAACAACCCACACATAGTTTCACAAATCTAAGTTAACCTCCGTTCAGCATTCAGCCCCTGAGGAAAATCTGGCTCTTTAGCGGATGCTCCGTTAAACCGCATGTATTGACAACACCTCGCTTTTTTTTTTTTTCTTTTCTTTTTAAGATTTTTTGCACTGGGCAGGTAAGATATATTGGATTCATCAAGCTGCTTTGCTAAAAAAAAAAAAAAAAACAGCGAGCTGCGTTAGCAATGATTCTCTCCAGCAGCACACCAAATATTTCCACTTCATGGCACACTTGAAAACGTTTGCTGATCACATCCAACTCCATGACAACATTAGGGCCAAATAATATTTACTTTTTATTTTAATAGTAGCAACAAAGTGTTTAGGACTAAACTAAAAGCAGGAAAAACGTGTTAGGAAGCTCTACAGTCACCTACTCTAATTCAGTAATTAAAACAAAAAACACGGCAAACACTTAAACGCTAAAGATGCACCGTCATTCCAGTTCTCCATTTGTAATAGACAGTTGGAGGCATATGAGCATTTCAGAAATCATAAAAGTGAGAAAACACAAATTAACGCCATAAGTCTGTACAAACTCAAAACTCTCGCTGTCATTCCCCTTTGGTATGATGCTCTGTCTGCTTTGCTCTGCCAGCCCCGTCTGTTGTTATGTAACTCATTTCCCATGCGCTCACTGTGTGAACAATGGTCCGCATTATACAGACAGAACTTTAACTGAAGCTTCCCTGGAAAACAAAGGTTGTTCACAATTCTTCTGGGATCTACTGACCAGGTGAGTCCCGCTGATGACAGGCAGTGCGAGTTCCATTCAGAAACAAACCTGTCCTCTGCATTTTAGCCAGACTCTGGAGTCATATATACTGGTCAGCCAATCATCTCTCTGACCAAAGCAATCCTTTTACCAGAGCGAAACAGACCAACAGCTTGTATTCTCTCCCCTCTTCACCTCACCACCAAAGGTGCCATCAAGCCTGTCAGTCATGATGCAGTGAATTATTGTTTCCCCCAGCTTTCAGTCTTTGTTCTAAGATAGACTCTAGATCAACCTTCTCTCAGCACAGTGCAAGAGAGTGAATAAGTCCCAAAATGTCAAGCTACTCCTTTAATGTTATTGTGGCATTTGGTCACCGTGCCCTCTACTTTGTCCAACTATTTTAGTTCCCCTGCTGAAGACATAACTCTGTAATTAAGAAAAGGCCTGGTTCCAGGTTATCGAACCTTGTTTTACATCCCAGACATTGCTGCATTCCTGCCAAACCTAAGAATAATAGAAAAACACTGCTTATGTAACGGACAATGCCAAAGCCAGTGAACAACAGACTTGTAACTTCAGGGAAAGAAAACTTTGCTCCGATTTGAACCTCCTGATGGGTTCTTCCACAAGGTTTTGTGCAGACAATTTCGGCACTTTTCATTGTAATCCTGCTGAGAAATGCACAGGAGCAGATGAAAACATAGCCTCCTTGGCGAAGGTAACCAACCATCGCTAACAATATTACTGACCTCTAAAGAAATGTGCAAAGAAAAGATTCTGCTTATATTGCGGAGCACACTTTGCGCTAATCCAATGACTATTAGATGATGGAACAGCCATGTTTTCGTAATAAACATATAATCCATTAAGCTAGATATGCATAAGACGTGTCATCTACATTTATTCCACAAGGATTGACAAACAACATTTTATTTGTTCACTAATTTTATGTAAAATGGGAAAAAAATATATATATATTATTTGATGTTTGACCTGAACCAACTCATACTGGTCCTCTATATTTAGGCAGTCGATGCTATAAAACTGCCTCTATGAAGAAATATATGGCAAAGAGCTGACAAAATATCTTAAGCACCTCCTCAATAATAAATTCTGGAGCCCATTTTCACTCAACTAGAATTAATTAGAAGCGAATGCAAGTTTCATAGACACCCACATATCATAATACAATGCTCTGTCAGGAAGATGAACGCATCTTTGATTAGACAGTAAAGGAAACAACAAATCAGACAGTGAATCACTTTCGATTCTGCAGTAAGCTTGCATTAAAAATGCCTCCTTCGCTCTTGTGTTGTTGTCTGGGGTGTTCCCACGTAAGAATCAGGCTCTCTGTCTGCTGGCGCTCCTCTCCCTGATACCATCAGGGCCCGCAGCACCATTCCCGGTCACTGCAGAGAATAACACACTGCCACGGCACACACACGCAGGGAGGAACACGCCCGCAATAGAACACACATGCAGCGAACAACGCAATACGCCGTCATGAGCAGTGATCAAACATGGGTGTGGAGGGCACCTGGGCCATCTGTCCCTACGAAGTCTGTTTGATGCCCTACATGCACACACTAATACACACCCACACACACTTCTACAGAGATGCACACATGCACAGTTTAATTCAATTACAGGACTCCATATAGATGAAAATTATGCACCTTTATATTGTGATATACAAATTTGTGCATGCACGCATGCGTAGAAAGAATGTAAAAGAGTTTTGAAATGCATCATAAAAACAACATGAAAATATGAGTATTTTTAGGAGCACACACTCCTTTGGAGCTTTTTTCCTTTTAACCTTCAATGCCTTAGTTTGAAAAGCTTTTTTTTTTTTTTTTTTATTGATTTTCCTTCTGCGCCTTTCAACTGATTTATTTTATTATTGCTAAATTTGACCTTCACTTCACACACACTTGAAGACACAAGTATTGTGAAAGTTCAAATAATGTTGGCTCACTGAATTTCTTTCTTAAATATTGAGGTTACACCTGCATTTAGCACAGGATATAGAGGATAAAGATGACATCTTCTGGTGGGTGAAGTTTTGTGACTAAAATTAGCTTCAACTTGGTAGCTAGTGTTGATAGCTTTGTCTATAATGTCTTTCCACATAAACTAAAAAAGTCTTACACTTTTAATCTCTGGAGTTTCTTTAGAGGTTTATGGAAAGGCATGCCTTATTTCCTATAACAAATAAAAAATGTTGTGAGGAAACAACTGTTCAATCGGAAAAAAAAGCAATTGATAACTAATTTAATGTACCAAAACAGTAAAAAAGTAACTGAACACAAATCAAATGAGTTCATTAAAGACCAACAAGATATTTTCTCTTTTGTAATCAATTTTAATTATAGTTAGTGTAAAATATAGTACCATCAATGCATTTTTAGGATCTACGTGGTAAAATGTTTCACTACTTTTTGTCCATTTTAATGCTTCATGGCCATGCACATAAAACCTCATTCATGGAAATTCTTTTTCCATTTCCAGTACTGACCAATGATGAGAGAAACAAGAGGAGATGATGTACTTCTGATCTTTCAACTGCAGCTATTACTCAGCCAATGACAAAGCCCTCAGGGCTAGTTAGGAGGTGTAACGTCCTCACATTGGACTCAGGGTTGTCATAAATGCAACTAATTAAATCACTTTAATTCTGCCCTGTGGCAGAATTAAAGTGAGGCGCCGTCAGACTTCGCTTCCTACCCTATATGCCGTGATTGAAGAGGTTAGGATTTTTCTATTCACGAAAAAATAAATAAATACAACAAAAAAACTAACAAAACAAAAGTGATTGCTCTACTGTTTGATTGTAGGTCACATTCTTGAAATCTGGCTGCATCTAACCTTGATTAGGGATTTTATTATTTAAAAACAGACCTTTTCGTGAAAAGGTCTTTTGTGAAAAGATTCATGATATAACATTGTAGTGAGGCTACCAGACTATGCTGAAAGTTGGAAGTTCTGCAGATGACAGTACCTGTAGAAGAAATAGTTTCTCTCCCCAGTGTTTGACTGAACAACAAACTTGTCTGGACCACGGACAACTTGAAATGATTTACCCAGCTGGGCATCTTTGACAGACACACCAAAACTCGCTGTTTCCTTTCAACTTTGCATAACTATCATTTTGTCATGCTGTGCTTGCGTGCATAAAAATAAGCACTATTGCATAAACACGCACACACAGCTTCAGATGAGAACAGGAAGAAGTGCGCTTTGAATTATTGAGCCAAGCTGATAAAAATAGGTGTTCAAAAGAGACCCTATTAAAAATTCAGAGCTGTATCTTAACCATGGCTGATAGCAGAGAGCAGCTTCAGTGCATCTCTCCGCATGCTGGTTTCAGTGCTGCCAGGCTCGAATTCGAAACGCCCCGGGGAGGAATATAATTTACATTACAAATTAAATTTTTTGATGTCTCAGCCCAAAATGAGAAAATGTTACACTTTTACTTACACGCACCACTGACCAAAAAGTTGACAGTTTCCCTGGCAGCATGAAATCCAGAAAACAGATGTATAAACAAAACTGCTGGTCGGCTTCGATTAAGTATTGTAGTTTTGTAGTTATTACACTAAGACACGACGTTCAGCAACAAAAACAGGAGTCAGAAAATATTTATTATACAGAGACATATCCAGAATTTGTTTAACTCCCTGAAAAGTTGGTATTTCTATATAATATTGAAAAGAAGTGCTGGGGGTGTTTTTGTATCCTGATATATACTGGCCTGTTAAAAGTTTCATTAGGTATACTTTCCCAGTATGTGTGTAAACATACACTGTAGGCTATATATTATCATAATACGAGTTGTACATTAGCATATTTTTCAACGAAGGGTATATTGACAACACAGTGGCACCAGCAGGACTGTATTTCACACCCAAGTCTGAAGATAATCTATGCACCGTGCATACAGCGTTTCCACTGCTGGTGGAAGCAAATTGATCTATTTCATTCTATTTTTTATTTTCATTTAAGTGTGCGAAAATACATAGCAAATTGACAAGTTTGTGTTTTTTCTGAAATAGAGTTCAAAACAGTTCTAATCTCCAGTTTTTTAATTGGCTGACACAACTCTGGGTAATTGGAAAGGTGTTGGGCCTCCGTGGAATTAGAAGCTGAGAACATTTTCCACACTCTGCAGTGTTGGAAACATTTCTTGCATCTTCCAATTAATTTGATTTTACGGCTTCACTTTCATGGCTCTCATCAGTAACATGGAGGTTGAATGAACCCCGCCACTGTCATTAGACCTTAATTCAAACATTGCTGAATCCTAATTGTCCGCAGAAGTACATTGCATAGTCATTTTAGCTACCTAATTGAAACAAGTGAGAGCAAAATCAGGTGACAAAAAAAAAAAAAAGTACAGAAATCTTTTATGTGTAATTACTAAAACTGTTCAGTCAGAAATTACATTTTCCCGGCCCCTTAAATAAAACTTCTCTTTTAAACTGCTTCATTGTTGGATATTAGATTGAAATTCGATGGAATGTAACAAGGTGTAATCATTGTGGTTGGAACAGGACAGAAAACACCCTGGTGGATTTTTATAGCGCATTCAGTTGCTCTCTGCTACAAAACGATGCTATTCCATGCAGTGGAAATGTGACTGCAACTACAGTAAATCACAGCTAACACTAGAGTAAATGGGGAATTGGCGGCACTGTGGATTTAATGTGTCAACACAGTCCGGGTGGATCACACTGCTTGAGGCCTCAGCTTCTGACCTGATTATGTAGCTGCAGCTTAAGACAGCTTACGGTAGGTTTCACACACAGAGTGCTGTAGCCCCGAAACCACGACTCACGCCCACAGTAGGAGAGGATTGTGTAGAAAACATGTCTCATGCATTATCCCCCTTCTATGGGATCTGCTTGAATCTCTCTTGGCAGATGATCTCACCAATCGTCCTTACCTAATTTGCGTGATATTAGCAGTGAACAAAGACAAACATCTCAGATTGTCAAATCAATTAAATCAACCTCTGTTGCCTCCTGGGTCCTTGTTCTCACTGACCTGGCCCAATATTGATAATCCTGGCGCTAAAGAATATGTGTGTTCAGAAGAAGTAGTGGTTGCGTGTGCGCATTCGTCTCATCAACACGCAGGAGGCGTGCTGTTTCCCGAGGTCACAGTTCCCATAACGACTGCAGATTGAAATTATTGAAACATTCACTGCATCCCCCAAGAAAATTATGTATTGTATATTATTTTAGTTGAAATGTGCCTTCAGGGTTGTGCTTCAGTTAGTAGTCTGGGTTTTTGCCATTTAGATTGAGGAAGTAACTAATTATGCCAACCTGAGTTCAAAAGGTCAAATTTTCTAAGATTTGTTAAACATCATTTTATCCTTTTCAGGTCAGTGTGTCTTTTCGTATTCAAAGCAAAGAAGGCCTATTATCTTACACAGGTATTGTTAATTTAGCCATTTATATCAATTAAGCGCGCAGCTGTTTACATGGCATGAAATGATTATGAATATTTAGGAACTCATCTCTACATCAACATTGGCTGGTGCGGTGCGACCTGTTTGATTTCAGTGATAAACAGCTCGACCATAAGCTCAAGCTGATGGAGAGCAGCTGGCAGCAGCTGTTAGAGATGCCAGACAGACTGTAGTTCAGCCCCGTGGTGTCAGAGTGGACTTCACTAGATAGATGAATGGTGACTGGATGCACTTAGCAGGCACATACGTGAATGAGCCAGGGTCAAAAATTATTGTTAGCAAGTACAGGAAGCATATGCAGTAGGTGAGGAATTTTTTTTTAATGTAGGGGTCAGAAATGAGAACTTGTCATCACTTAAACATTAACCTTTAATTCAACCTCTACTTGACGCAGCTCTTTCTTGGTACTTTTTCAGGACCGCTGCTCATTTTGCCGCAGTAGAAAAAACAATTCTATGTGCCTGTTTGTATTTGAAGGGAATAATCAGGAAGATAAAACAATGCTCTCTCCTCAGGGGCCAGCAGCCAGGACATAAAGCAACAGCAGTGTCTTTGAAAGTAACAACACCCACAGATTCACTGACATGTCGAATAGACACACTAACAATACTGTTAACTCTGATAAACAGAGCAGCAGTGGAGGACGCAAACCCCTGAACTCATCTGGAGGAGTGAAGTCACTGAAAGCAGCAGGGTGACTCAAAAATGTATCTTTAGAGGAAGATGAGAATGGAGAGAAGAAGCCACTACAGAAGTTTCTACCATACATGTGCACTGAAGTGAAGTTAGGTTGCATCAGAACCAGATCAGATTTTGAGTTCAGCCACGTGAAGATGAAGTGCAAAAACTGAATATCTGATAAAACACGCTTGCCTTGGCAACACTACTAGTCCCTTTGTAAATGAAAATATTCCTCATTTAGCAGGAATATGTTTGGTATATAGGCTGTAGTAGATCAGTACAGTTAGGGTGTCTCTGCCACATTTACACAATTGAAAATAAAAATTTTGATTCTCAAATAACTTGGTGGAGGAATCTTAATGTGTAAGATAATGTAGAATAACTTGGAAGACTGAACAAAGTCAGCTACAAAAGGTAACCACTTCAGCAAGGCTGGTAGGCTGTGTGGATTCTCTTTCTCTCTGTTGGAGCCACAGCCAATAGCTTTGTTTTTCTCCTTAAGTGCATTCTCAGCCTTTGTTCTATCAAACCTACGTGCAAAAGGAAGCTCCTGGTTTGGAGCCTCATGAAGCTGTGACAGCCAGTTTCCTCTCAGTTGGTTTTTGCTCTCCTGCCTTTCTCTGTGCATTCTTCCACAACCTTTTCTGTCAGTGCACCTTCTGGATGCTATCTTCCTGCAGGACTGGCAGCTCCAGCTTTCTGACCACAGTATGATCTTAGGTCTCAGTGTGGTAAATGTGTGCGTCTGCTGAGAGGTTCGACTGAAAACCTCCTCCATTCTTGTTACATCTGTGACAACTGTCTCCTCTCGTATTTTTGTTGATGCCTTTGAGCAGAACATTTGCATCTCTCCCCAGCCTAGACCACCAGCCTCTGCCATCTTTCACTTCCTCTGACAGGTTCTTGGTTTGTTGGAAGAATGCGCAATTACAGAACATGCAGAATGTATGTGGAGTTCATTCTGTATTCATAGCATGCGCAATGATTTACTGGCTTTTCCCTTATTAAGATTAATATAGCTCATTTATTCTGATACCATTACTGCTACAAGTGATACCCCTACAACCACCTCTATTACAGCAACTGCAACAAGATATTACCATTTAAAAATCCCATAAAACATGAATCAGCAGGTTATTAGTCTTTAATGAATACAATTGTAAACAAGTGCATTCATCTGCAGGTCAAATCGTGTTTAAGTAAATGAATTAGCTGCTAAATTTTATTAGCTGCAGTCCTTGCTTCTCCCACGGGAACCTGACACACCCTGGACGGGTGATTGACGAAACATACTGTTTTGATGGCAGGAGAGAAGGGAGCGTGAGGATGAGAGGGGTTTGTGTGCGTAGGAGAGGGATGCCGGCATATGGTAGAAGACGAAGTGCGTTAAGGGACAAAGAGAAAGAAATACAAGGGAGCTGTGATGAGGTGGTCGTGAGAGAATGGTCAGAGGTGACATGGCGATTAGACGGGAGGAAGGAAAGAACTACAGGAGGGTGGGGTTGTTGGGTGAAGGTCACCCAGTGAAGAATTGTGTAATGGGGTAGAGAGGAAGCATAAAACAGAGCGATGGATGTGTATAGACAGAGAGAAATAAGGCAGAAAATGGAAAAAAAAAAAAAAAACAAAACACCATGGGCCAGGACAGATGGAGAAGAGAGAGGCAGTGGAGGGAAACGGGTGGAAGATATATAGATTATAAGAAAGAGGAGAATAGGGTGAGGTAGAAATCATTCAGACAGTGGGGAGAAACAGTAGAGTGAATAAGGGGGGAGACAGACGGGGGGGGGGGACAGTGTTTATGAGTGTTGCAGACAGAGAGGCAGAGAGCTGAAAAGGGGGAAGCCCTGCAGATCTTGTCTAGAGGGGAAATTGCATTGCTAAGGATTTATTGCTTCAAGTGTAATTGGGTTCAACCAGCGCCAGGAGAGAAAATCCATTGAAGTCTGTACTCTGGTGCAGTAGAGAGCAGGTTGTTGATCTGCTGCTGCTGGAGAGTGAGGTACCACTGCAAAATCATCTCCCCGAAAATGAGCACACCTAAATATCGCAATAAGCAGCAGAGCGGGGGAGGAGAAGCATCATAATTTCAGACACTTAACAACTCAATTTGCCATCCCACTCCACTGACTGGGCAGCCTTGTCCATGATGGTGGGTTGATTCCACCTGAGTACATCCTGTATTATGAGCTGTAACATTAGCTCTACTGCTGAAGCTTTTTCTTTCAAAACTCTAATTCGGTTTCCTAGTTCAGTTGGAGGTTGTCATCGGAAGTAGACCAGCCTCCATTACTGCAGTAGCACCTCGCTTGTCAGCCTGTTTATCTGAAGGATTTCACTTTTCTTACATATTTTTCAATAAGTGTGCAAAAGTATCATCAAATGCCATGAAAAAGATAGAATCTCCAAAACCTAAACTTTTCAACAGAGCAAGTTGTGGTGATTGTCGGACAACAAAAACTACAGTTATTGTTGGGTTGTTGGGGTTTTGTTGTTGTTGTTGTTATTGTTGATGTTGTTGTTCTTTTTTAGATTGTTTGTTTGGTGTTTTGTTTGTTTGACAAGCGGTTATAATGCTGCCTTTGAGGAACCCTCTTATTCAGGGTGGACTGGAGGTTGCAATGAGTCAGAATCAGAAAGTGACAAGAGAGGAAACATTGGTGTTACTTTCTAAACAGCTGTAAATGCTGAATTTAGCTATGCAGAATATGGAGTAAAAGCCACGGTTCACTGCTGATGAAATCAGTTTAATGTTCTCATTATGGTGTGATTAGCCACTCTATGTTTATCCACTCCAAACAGCCATTGTACCAACTATACATTCCAAAGCTTTGAAGCTAGTTGGAGTGTGTTCTCTGCAAATTTGTCATACACCCCCCCCCCATTGGACTGACCACAGTCGGCTAAACAGCTAGTTGCCTGTACTGCGTGCGTCACGGCCTGCGACTAACTTAGAGCCATATTTCCTGGACATAGCTCATGTGTGTGTTTCTCCATTGTTTTTCTTATTAAAAGATGAATGACTAAAAGTAATTAAATCTCAAAAGCTGGGGCTTCCTACACTGGCTGATTATCTGTTCTATTGCATGCACATTTTAAACCCAAATTGAAATTAGGACAGAAGCAGCACATCAGTGTAACTTTTTGCCCCAAATCCTGTTTCACAGTTTATTTCAGGCTCGAGATTTGAACACTGAATTACCATTCACACAAAGTGCCTTCATCTGTCAGAGGAGACGACTGCTGGCCACGATCAAGTCAAAAATCTCTGCTCCCGCTCTCAGCATGAATGTATTCGCAGACCCAAGGTACTGAGAATCCAGGTCTGTCGCTGTGGGGATCCCGGGCATGAGGGGTATTATTTTGTTCCTTGCCTCTTTGAAAAAATGACTAGATTTTCTTTGGAGACATTTTCAGACTAACTAGTGTTAGTCTGTCTGAACTGAAAAGGAATCAGGGTTGAGTAGGACGTGAATAGAATGATGAACCCGAGCTGTGGGGACCCTACACTTCTCTTACACTTCTCTTACTTTCTTTTAGACCAGGTAATCTAAATTTCAACTCTTTGGTTTATTCTGACACTCAAGTAATGATTGCAGTGAATAAATCAGCTACAAGATTCATCAGTATTGCAAAATTCTGTATCAACAGTAAATACTAGACATACTAGCAATATTTCTAAACATTATTCTCGTAATAGCTTTCTCTGCTTAGGACCCTGGTGCATAATCGTAATGTACAGTAAAGGGATTTTTTTCTGTGACATTCAATTATATGAATTGGAAAATAGATTGCATAGTGCAGCAAGATTTAACATGAGAAATGCAGCAATCAGTACCAGTGCAGACAGGAGAGATCCAGATCTTTAATTTGAATGACAAACAGAAGCATGACACAGTCAGTCCAAAAGGGGTTTCCTGCTGCAGCATGGGAGGGGTTTTATAGATCTGTGTGTGTGCATGTGTAAGAGCGTGCACGTACTAGCCCCACCCGCCACTGCAGTGCGATTCCCCCCTTCTCCCTGACATGTAGCAGCGTTCACAAACCCACACCGCAGAACAGAGCAGGCCTGACTCTGCATACCAATCAGAGAGGGAGAGAGACCCACAGTAAAGGAGGAAGACAGAGAGTGAGGGACAGGGAGACAGGGAGAGAGCGGGGGGTGGGGGGTGGGTGGAGGGAGACAAAGAGCAAGAGATGAAAGAGAAGAAGAGCCTCTCCTCCTGTTTCGCCTTTGCAGTCAGAATGTTATTCCACCCAGCCAAGCAAGATACAGCTCTTTTTTTTTTTTTTACAAAGGGATTCTCCTTCCCAGGCTTTCCTTGCTGATAGGAGGAGGGAGAAGAAGAAGGGGGGTGGGTGGAAGGAGGTAGGTGCAGACACCTGGCAGTTAAGAGGTTATTTGTCTTGATACCATTATTGACTACTTCTAAAAATGGAGTAAACATTGACTGGCGCTCAGGGAGTGTGTCTGATGTAAAGGGTTGGGGATCTGGAGACCACTAAAAGGACACAGACCAAAATCAGAGCAGAGCTCGGACAATAATTACCTTCATTCATCTAGAGCAATGTGAAAATGTCCTTAAAACAGGATGAGATCAAACACTAGGCACTCTTTTTTTCTGGCAATATTGTACTATAGGCTGGCACAGAAAATCTGTATTTTTGCCATTTTTATTTTTTAACTGTACCTCCTGCACGACCTTTTTAACTCACCAACTAAGCAGCACATGAAAACAGTGGCACTAGACACAGTGTCGTCATACTAGTCTCTCTTTTTCACTGACATTACGTATGAATTGTTCCGGTTTTTTACAACCTCTGTATAACCGAGTTCTCGGAGAGTTAGGTTTTTGGGGAATGAAAGGTTATAGGCTGTGCCTCTTTAAAAAAAAAAAAAGAAATACAGAAAACTAGGTTTAATGTTTGAACATAAATTTTCCTCTGCATAAAATCCAGGGAATCAGATTAGGAAAATATGAGTGCGTTATATGTGATCTACATTCCTCAGCCTTCAAGGAGATCATATCAAATTTTAACCTGTAGGATGACACTATCTCTCTAAGTAATCACGTTGCTGCCCAAGCACACACACACACACACACACATATATATATATATATATATTGACACACGTCTTCACACTGATCACTTTTCATGCCATGCAGCTGGTCTGGTTAAATTACCCTTGAGAAAAATTCCAGAAATATTTCAACATGGTGACATTTCCAAGTGAAAATTTATATCAGGTATCTCATGCAGGAGAGCGTTTCACTGTGAGTAGGACTGCTCTGGCGCATTTCAAAGAAGGGAGGGTGGCGAGTGCTTCTGCTGGGGTTTGGTGTCAAGAGGCATTTGCTGAACATTATCTTTAGTTTGCAGGTTTTGTTTTATTAAAGACAGGGTGTTTTACTCCTAGGCATTATCAAATACAAATCTTTATTTCATGGCTCATTTAAAAAAGTGACTGCAGTGTATTTTTGCATTGATGTGGCTTTTATCGAGCCAAACTACATGACAAGTGCATATAAACGTTCAGCCCTCCGAGGTTAAGAGTTAAGAGTTTTTCCTCTGATTGCTGCTCAGCGGTGGAATGACCCTTCATGTCAAAATGTCTTCTCCAACAAAAAACTGGAAAAGATGTGACTGGTGTGCCAATTGGACCAGCACAGTACAACAAAACTCTGCTGAGGGAACAGGGAATAAAGGTGAAGAAGTCTCCTTCTCAGCAGCAGGAAAAAACAAGAGACAGGCTTTCAAGTCACTGAGAAATATATTAAGGTTTTATTAATTTTCTGACTAGACCTAAATTATGGATAGCTAAATACAGGAGTAATTATTGATGTAATATCTTCAAAAGTGGGTAAAGAACAGAGATGGAAGTTAAAAGAGTGGATGGAGGTGTTTCAGGCATTGATTAAGATGCTTCCTGGCCATCTCCCAATAGAGGGCTTCCTGCTGGAAGGACAAGCTGGTGGGATTGCCCTAGGCAGGCCCAGACCATGCTGGAGGGATTATACCTCTCAGCTGTTCTGCCGCGCTGCGTCTGCTGCATCTACAATTCGACCTTGGATTTAGTGGGCGGAAGTGGATCAGTGGATGGAAGCAAAGGTGAGTTGGACCCGCTGACAGAAAGCTTTGTTGACAGTACAAGTGAAATTTCTCATTAGGTATAATATGTTCCTCAACATCATATTCTAAGGTGTAAACTTTAGAAAATTGAAATGTAGGTGTTTGTGCAGAGATTCTTTCATTAGAGCAAATGAGTTTTACCCAGCATTTGTCTTTTGCGTATCCCAACTCTGAAGACAACAAAGCTAACACTGATCTTTCTTGGTGAAAAGCTAATCAGACCCTCCCTTGTTACCACAGGTTTGAAGCTGTTTTAGATGTAACTGGGAAAGAGAAGTAATTGTCATGTTTAGATACTAAAGACAGAAGACTTCGCAGTCTTAGAGAGCTGGATATCTCCTGCACTGTGTGGTAAACACGTAACTGCAGAGACACAGGAGGGTAGATAAATTTATATTGAGTCGTTTTGGTGTTTTCCAACTGTAGGGTGGAGCCCTGAGTTTATGATGTTTCTTACCAAAAAAAAAAAGATATTATCTGTTTCATAACCTCTGGAAAAGGAGGTTTTCTTTGACTTCAAGTTTTTATTTCAAGTAAGGGCCAGATGATAAGCACACATAACAATTAATACTGCCATGTCTATATTTATGACGAGTAGTTCTTCACTTTCAAGAAGACCTCCGTAAAAAGTCCCATAAAAAATGACTGTGAGGACACACCTTATTTCCTTGTGTCTGAAATGCACATCCACAGCACTGCTATCTGTACCCTTGCCTTTCACACTTCCCTTGGAAATGGAAACTGGGTGTGGCCTAGTACAAACAATCATGCGTCTGCCCTTGGAATAAGGCGATAAAACTGTGGCGAGCCTCCCTGATATATGATAGTACTGCCACTTTTAGATGGCAAAAGAGAAAACAAGAGGAGATAAATAAACAAAAAAAATAATAATAATAAAAAAATATGCACTGTTCCAATTAATTTGCCCTGTCAGCCAAAGCTGCATGTCGGATAATTCAATGAAGTGCAGCTCAAGTAGGTGAGGAAGATGATTTAAACTGCTTCTCTGCTGAGATCATTTTGTCAGTTAAGCTGAAAAAAAAAAACAAAAAAAACAGTCGTTCTCATTTAGCATCAAAAAGGTGACTCACTGTCACTGGGAACCCACCACCTAGTGCACTAGCATAAACACATGCTATTTCCTTTGCTGACACTGTTTGCATTTGAATTATTTAGGGGAGAAATGTTCACTTGTCTTTTTGAACTATTCACCATGAACAGTAATCCTAAAGCTCCATCAGAGCTCAATCATGAATTATCTCGAACAGAAATGCCACTCACGGTGTGTGGTGACAATTTTTTATATATATACATTTGAAATAATGGCTTAGAGGAAGACAAAACTAGAAAGAGGCCTAAATCTTTTTCCATTCTGTAGAATCCACTTTTGCTAAAGATGTTTAAACACACTTGGTAAAATTACTGGAAAAAAGACAAATCAAAACAGAAGCTTAATTATGCATTTGTCTAGATGCAAATGTGCCAAAGCCCCTCATCGTCCCAGCAGCGAACCATCACAGCACTTCCAACCACTGATTGCACGTCAGTTCCCGTCAAGCAGAACTCAAAGCAATCAGTGGCTTCTGTCTCATTTCGCTAAGCATAGCACATGTGGGTGTGTGTCGGGGGGGAGGAAAAAGAACAACACAGAAAACAAGAGAGACACAATTGCAATTACCTGTTTTTATATACTGTGATAGCAGCTGCCACTGATTCAAACAGGGGAACGCTGTTTGTTTTAAGTCAAAATAACGATGATGCCCCAAGGTCTTTGACTTCCATCTTGAGTGTTACGCAACTCCAACTCTGACTGGGAAATGTTCGATTCACAGAGCCCTGGATTACATAATTCAAATGCGGAATGGAGACTTTCATGCATATTTCAGAGAAAATCCATTATTTAAAAAAGGAAGTTGACAAGCTCTTCTTCTTTTCTTACTCTCACTGTACTTTGTTGGAGTTAATGAGGAGAAAATGTTGTCAGAGGAAGTGAGCAGAGCTTCCCCATGGCATCACAGGAATGATCCTCTGTGAAGGCTACGTGTCTTCAAAAGGCTATGGCGTGTGAAGGCAAGTAAGAGCTGTCGCAGGTGATCATAAATTTTTACCAGGGCAGATACATTAGAAAAACTCCAAACTAAAATTCCAAGGGCACTGCTACAAAGTGGCAGCAGCCATATTCAGAGGAATACTAGAGAAATCTATTTATTCGACTGCACCTGTTTTTCTTTTTTTTTTTCTTTTTTTTTGAGTTCAAGCACACTGACGAAGCAGCCAGACTCCCGAGGGGTCTGACACCGCTGAATTAAATTCAGAACCATGAAAGAGTGAAGAGGACAAGAGACTGCAAAATGCCTTTGAGGGAAGAAGTTGCCTACCACTTATGAGACTGAAGTCAACGATTGCATTGAGAAAATAGCATCTGAGAACTGTGACAAAGTGATATAGGCTCCACACTGTGTTATCCTAACACCTAAGAAATGCACTCTTGGACACAAATACAGTACTTTGCAGCTATTAATCTCAACTGTGAAGCATAAATGTGACATAATAAGTCAGAGTAACACACTTCCCCACCTCAAAGGGATTTTTGGAAGGAGGAAATCAAACCATAACAATCAAGGGTGAAATGTTTTTCCAATCCAATAAGGGAATGCAGTACAGTACAGACACGTGCTTACGTGAAGTGTCTGTGTAATTCAAGTATGCTTGTGCAACAAAAGCTGCCTAAATAAATACAGTAGAATGAATAATAGTTTCCATTCAAATGTAATGGAGTGGAAGCATACTAAAGTAAAGTACAATTTTGTCAAAATGTTGTTTCATACTTCTAATACAGTTATTTAGCCCAAAAGACACATGGATTTTAATGTTGTTCAGTTACCTTACTGTTAAAACTCTTACATTTAACCAAAGAGCTGTGGTGCAAAAAACTCACATCAAAAAGGTAAAAGACTATAAAATCACCACGGCCACAAAACAACTATTAAAATGAAATAATAAACTCTGTGTTAATGCCAAGCTGTATCTCTCCAAAAACATGTTTTTTACTACATTCTTAGGTTTAGGTAATGACATGTCATCCCAACAATGGAAAGGAAACATTAACCATTTTATATAATGCTATAGTTCTATAAGTCCTTACATTTACTATACAATTTCAAGGTCACACATGAGACAATGAGTCACTGATGGCATATAGGAGGTGGGGAACCTGCAGTTACCGTCAAGGTTAAGGCGTTTGAAAGGAGAAGCAATGCTCAGGATGCTTATATTAAAGAGGTTGCCAGAAAGATGGCTCCAAATCCTGGTTATTGTTGCTTTGAGACATATCTGTCGGATGTGTAGCCATGGCAACTGTTTGACACATTAGCCACATCAACTTCATAAGTCTGTCGTACGTCAAAGGTGTGCCGTGTCGGAAAAATATTTGTTAACCAATGCACAATTGTATTGTATTGTGCAACACTTGTTGAAGTTTTTAAAGAATCATAATGTAATGCCTCAGTTGTCATAGTTTTGTTTAATTTTTTAATCTTGTTTATGCTGTTGCCAAGTTTGTGCAAATTTTACCACATCTATTGTATTATGTTTGAAATTTCAAGTGTATTATATCACTGCAGTAAAGGAACAGTGGGAGAGGAAGTGTTATGCTCTCAAGGTTTCTTTTCTTTCACACATCCTGAGCCTCTCTCTCCATCTCCATCTGCCTCTCTATTTCATTTTTCTTACTTCATTCACCTCATCACGGTTTATCGCGCCGTCTCTCTTGGTAGCTCTGTATTTCTTCCTCTGTCCGATCCTTCATCCCCCTTTATATTTTCAAAGGCTACATCTAAGACTATTTATAAAATTGCATCATTACCAGCAGCAGCCCCACCATCACGATGAAAAAACAGGATCACACAGCGGATCTGTGTGTGATGGATAGCAAAAAGGAAGAGGGATGTAGGCCTCACACGAGCCTCAGAGCTGTAGCACTGAGAGATCTTGTATGGTTGCTTGTAATTTAATGAAAAATTTGTTGCACAACAACAGTGAACTGAGGACAAGTCTTGCTTTCTTTTACTGTTTTGTTCTTTTTTCTTTTTTTTTTTCAAGCTAGAAGTTGGTATGGCTTGCTACGGTTATCATTATACCCCCATACAGAAAAAGGGGGCTTTTGTAATCTGAGAACCTCACTGTAATCTTCCAGGAGGGGCAGCAATCAAGTTAGCAAGGAGGCTTCCATGGTTCAGTATCCACCACTCCAACCAGCAGTGGAGAGAAAAAGTTTGAAGGCAGGGTGGTAAGTTCACTTCATGACATTCATTAAGGCCGCACTGGCTATTGTATTGGACTGATGAATCTTTTAGATCATCTTTTTTCCAAGAGTTAAATTGATGATCATTCCTCATTAGCTTCACTAATCTTGAATACTCAGGATCAGACCATCGACTGAATTTAAAAATTGGCATTGACACCAGGGATGAAACGTAAAGTCAGACCTGAACTGCTAATGTCAGTCTGTATTTCTTTATCTCTTTCATCTTTCTACCAAAGAAACTGCATCTCCAGAACTTCTAAAATTGCGAATATGCAGAACCAATTCACTATGGGGACACATGATCTTAGCAATGGGGCAGTTTCTGCATGCAGAATGAAAACCTAAGGAGTGCAAAAGTGAGGATGTAATGTAATTCTATAGTCTATTTCTTCCTGCCCTCACATTTCTAATGGTCAGGCTGCATTGATAAGTTCATATAAGAGATTCAGACATTGTTCACAAAGATAGGAGATGAAAACAGACTTATTTGTTCATGCTGATTTCATTTGTGATCATTCCAGAAAAATGTTTTATTTCATCCTGTTCATAGGATAATGATATTCCAGCAGTGGGGTTGCACCTCTGCTAACGTACCTATGTGGTAAGAAAATAAATTCCCAACTGTGATGAAGTAAAATATCTTGGGGTTTTAGCATCATTATGGCCTCTAATTAAGGCATCAGTCAAAACGCTCTGTGTTGCTGGACAGACTGCGAATGATGATGGTGGGAGTGTGTGGTCACAGTGTCAGACGTCTGCACCGAGCTGCAGAGACAGCAGCATCCCTCACAGGCTCTGTCTCCCTGTTTCAACATAGCCTCCTGTTTTTGATCTCGTTTCGATTTCTCAACGTCTCATCAATCCTGTTTATTTATTTCTATATTTATTGGCATCCCTGTTTCTCAACTCATTATTTGTATTTCCTTCTCTTGAGTGGTCTACCATATATATTGACCATCTCTCCCTCTCTTTGTTCCTCTCACCAGTTCATAACATGCGTTGGCAGCCCTTGCTCGGTTGCGCTCTCTGACACACAGTCCCCTGCACCCTCCTCTATAGTCACACTCTGATACTTTGGCTCATTGCATCAGAACATGGTGTCAAATGGCCACTTAGTCAGTGCCAGCAGAGAAGGGTGGGAAACACCACCTCTTTGCATGTGCTGAAGGTGGTTTCCTCTGCTGATTCAAGGTTCCATAGATCAATGTTTGGTTACTTTAGGTACATGATCAAGCTGTATTAAAAATGCATCATGAGTGAAAACACAGTCATCACATTTTAAAATATTAAAGTAATTTAGAATTCAGTGGGAAAAAAAAAATGTAAAGTTAGCCTTCACACAACATTGTGGTTGTTTTGCTGTAGTATGCATCTGTTTGTTTTCCCAAATGCTCTGATAAACAGCTATAAAGATCTCAAAAGATGAGATAGGCAAAGCTCCCTCAGGTGTGAAGGGAAGCCAAAGCAGAGGTAAAAGGAGATTAGATATCAGACTTTGACTTATTAACTGGATGATTTATTTTCATGAATGCCTAATGATTGTCATCAATGCATACAGGATCACGCATCCGTTGCATTTTTTCTTGAATTTAATTTCTTTGGATTTATAATTGTAGTTAATATGACTCAATGTGCTAAGTCTAAAGCAAGAAATGGGAGGTAATGGAGCAAAAATTAGCTTTAATATTCCTGTGGTTAAAAAGGAAAAAATTTGCATATTTAGACCTTACAGCAAACCAAGTCTACAATACTAACATTGATTCACCGTGACTATCTCTTTTGTGTTTCATTCAGTATTGTGGTTTAAAATCGAAATGATTGATTCAAATTACCATCAGAGAACAACTGACGTTTTTGGATTGTGAACAGAACAGAAGCTGGGCTAAACTGCACTGCGGGTGCACTCAGAGAAAACTTGAATATTCAAGAATAGATGATCATCAGGGGAAACACATACCCTTTTTCAATTTCCATGCAGGCAATAAATGCTCATCATGAATGTGATCTATAATACCTGAGTCTTCGACGCTCAGCTTAAAGTCTGACACTAATCTGATGACTAAGCCTGGGGTTTAGGTGCACAAAAGCCTGAGAATGCAATATGTTTAGATGTTTATTCAGCTTTCCTTTATAAATGATGTCTGTATTTTCTCCCCCTCTTTTCTGTCTGTACTAATCAGTCAATGCCCCCTGGCTGCTCCTGCTGCTGCTGCTGTTTTCCGACAAATCCGTCTGTCTGGAGCAATGATTCACTGTGGACTTTTGACCATCGATCAAGACACAAAAGGAGATGTTGCTGCAATCAATAACCCTGGAATGCTTTGCAGAGGAGTACACAGCGCTACGAAGATGTAGTTTTCATAAGCGGATGAAAGAAAAATACATTTTAAAACAGATGCGCATGTGCAACCAACAAAAAACTGCAACAAATCACTATCGGTGGAGCAAAGCTCTGGAGGCAGCAGCTTTGATAAGGATCCAGTGAGCTGCAAGGAAACGTTTCGAATGGAGAAGACAGAGAGACAGAGGCGAGTCAAAAAAGGCTATGAACAAGTAAATTAGATCACAATGCCCAGAAAGATCGAACAAGTGCTCTAAAGTCTGGAGAGAGCCTGGCAGATCTGAGGAAGGCTGTGCTCTGTTTATTGTCAAGATGCATACGAGTGTTTGTATGTGTGACTGCACAGTGTGCTCACAGAACAGAAGCCAATTAGTGCGACAACACTGCAAGGCCCATGGGTGTTGCAGAGCAGTGGAGCACCCAAGCACTGCTGCCTTCTTTTAGGGCACGTGAAATTCAAACAGTATTTGATTTCAAGGCCCCTAACAGAGCTGTAAGCTTGATATATGGTGAGGCCCTTTTTGTGTTGTTTCCCAAACAGTCTGGCAGACAGTCTGCAAATAAGGTCAGAGTTGGGGGAACATAAAAGCCTCAAGCAGCGAACCATGAGCGACAAGGCCTAGAGCTAAACTGGTACATCCTTCACTGTGGTAGTTTTTTGTGCAGCTATAAAACACCTGAAAGTGCAAACAAGAAGTAGCAGTCTAGTCGAGTGTCACCAGACCAGAGAAAAAATGGAACAAAAGATGAGGGTTGATTTATTCATTTTGTCTTTTCTGCTAGAATTGCAGCCCACCACACCAGAAGTGGGTGTTTCCACAACCAGGACAAACAGAGGGTTGACATTTGGTTACTTCTCAGTGCTTCAATGCACCTTGTCCACTGGGCAACAAAAAGCTTTTTCATCAGGCAGCAGTGGTGACATTTAGAATCCATGTATATTCACATCTGCTCTGGCAGCATTTAGATTCCAACCTACAAAAATGGAAATGTTGACATATCATTTAACATTTTTCTGCCTCTGTTTTAACGTGTTTAGTTAGGATGTGAAACCAGGTGAAAGGGGAAGTGTGTGAGAGTCAAGGCAATTAAAAGGCTTGGACATTCTCTTTCAGGCTTAATTTCAGCAGATCAGATGCATGTCCATGCCTAGTTCGTATATTGTATGTTGTTGCAGAGCCAGAATAATCATAGTCCAAGTTCATGCAGCTGTCAATAGCAGTCAAGATACAAGATGTTTATTGCCATTTGCAAAGTAAAATCCATTAAGCCATGCAATGAAATTCTTACTGTCCGTTCTTCCACATCAGACTATAACAGCAGTGCAACAGTAGTGCAGCTGGGTATGAGGTGGTTAAATAAAAGCAGCAAAGGTACCCTGGCATTTGGCCAAGTATGGATATCAAAAGATAAAAGAACAGAAACTATTGTTCTGCTCTGTGCAGCACCAACAGCTAACAGTGAAGAGCACACTAACATGGCATTCATTTTTGTATTTGTTTCCATTTCAGGGGCCTGAATGTTGATTTTGATACGTTTTATTATTTTATGCTCACATACAGGAGAAGGATTAACAGCCAATTGCATTACATCACCACGTTATCCCTCATTTTCAGTCCCCATCTGTATCTTCAGCACAGATGGATTAGCTGTTGTGCATTAGTTTTGGCACATTATATTAAAATCAGCTGATATCTGTGAGGATAATCAGCTGAGTCGGCAGTGTGGTGAGCTACTGCCACCCAGAGGTGAAGAAGAGTTTCATGCTTCCATGGAGAGAAATAAAAATAAGTCAAACCTGAAATCCCTAAATCGAGAAATGACATTTACATACATTAATGCTTTAAACTTACATCAAACTTGCATTAAACTTCAAGTGGGACTTCTTTGTTTGGATATAGTTTCTTTATACCTGTAGCTGATCACTCAGTCATTACAAGACAAGATTGTTGGCCAAGATTGGCTCATCACGTGTAAGACACAGAGAACGTTCTCATTTTGGAGCAAGCTCAATGCTCAGCAAATAAAAGCACAATTTATTTTAAAATAACTCTTGGAACAGGAAAAAACAGAATACCTTTCAAAATTACTACATAATTACTTTTCTCAAATGTAAAGCTTAAAAACATGAGGCAGATCCCCCCACCCACCCAGACACGCACACACACACACGCACACACACACACACAATTTTATTGTTTTTATCATTGCACCGTTTCATTTTATTTCACAGCTAGTAGAGTCATAATCGGTTTCTAGCAAGCAACATAATGCAGACCAACCCATATAAATCAGTTGTTGAGCAATTTACAGATCACATTTAGACTACAGAGTTCTCTTTTTAAAGTATTTGTTTTATATTTTCTTTTTTTTTTTGTATTTAAAATTTTGAAGATTTACTCTCCAGTCACTTCCTGCAAAATGAATGTAACTGTTATATTATTGCCTAGAAGTTAATGCAGTCTCTTTTCTCTGATGTTCCCAGCAACCCTATTCAGGAGGATCCTTGAGAGAATAAATTGAGGAGTAGATTACTTCCCGTTTAGACAGAGGAAAATATAGTTTCCTCTCACTTCATCTGAGTTTAATTGCATTGAGTCTGGGTGATAAAGACAAAGGGCCGTTTATCACTGTACCTCCTTTCCAACCCTCTCATGGTCAACCTGCGCAGTATTCAGCATTTATGGCAGCACTAACATTCACCACCAGGTGTCACTTTTAGAGAGCTTTACAATTGTACAATTGGAAAGTCTCAACATCTGTTTACACACAGTGTGTGACAAACTAATGATCTCTAAAGCAAAAGTTTGAATTTTTCTTTTTTCAGCCTGCAGTCAGAGGTCAGCACTGCAGCAATAAAGTAATCAATGCACTGCCCACTTCACAATACTTCAGCAGGGAGACTGTTTATCCATAGATCTGACAGTGTCACCAAATGAACAGCGGAACCAACAACCTCAGTAAGATGTCTGGCTCTATTCCAGTCATCTGCTGGATAGGAAGTGAAAATGTCTGTTGTATCAGATATATTTACATGATGGGACTTTTGAAGTAACACTTTTAAGCCAAAGCTCTGCATCTTAAAATTTGTGCAAGGAACAGATCTATTTGCAGCCTTGTCTCGTGTTTCATAATGACTTAATTCACACAAGCCAGTGCTTCAGTGGATGTTGGCTTGACAGAATAACAGACATTTCTTGATTTGTGTGGGTGTGTGTAGAGTTACTGTAAATGAAGAGTTATTCAGTGACCGTTATGGCAGTGGCAGACATGGGTGTACTCTGACCCTCCATCATCTTACCTAACAGGACCTTATAATCCTGTGGTTGTGTATTTAGCCTGCACAAAAGCCTGATTACACTGCTGACAAAAATGGGCTTCAAACCTTTCCCACAGTCACAAAGACTCTTAGTTCGAGGATGCCTTATGGCAACCGGGCATCGGTGAGCTACGTGTGGCCTTGTATTGAAAAGGCTGAATGTTTTGATTGTAGAGCCTTGACATTTTTAAAGACACATGTGTGTGAGGGTGTTGCTTTGCATTGCAGGCCTCAAGGCCAAGTATGCTGGACCCCATTCTCGAGGCGCGATATTGTTCAAACATGCCTTTCACTTCATCCATCAATCTTTATGTCTCCTCAGACCAGCCGTTACAAGCAAGAAATGTACTAAATTCCAGTTTGACTCCTTACTGTTGTGAAAGTAATCTGGCAAAAAGAATTGGCATTTGGTTAAATAACATTAAAAGCTTGGATATGGTAGAAAGAAAGAAAGAAATTAGAAAATGCAAATCAGTTGTCAAAGTTACTGCTTATTAATTTTATGTCTAATATTGAACTATTACCCTCACATTTATTTGATAGGTTACCTGCATAATATAAATGTAAGATGAGTGTTTTAATGAATTTCAGCACAGTGGATAAAACTTCACCTTTTTTATAAAAAAAAAAAAAATCACTTGAATATTGAGACAGAAAATCTTTGCCACGCACTGCCTCGAGGATATAACTTGACTTAATACTATTGGATAAAGAAAATAAAAAGATCTGATTTAATTGGCTTATTTCGCACTGTCCCCTAATATTGGCCAATTAAAAATGTGACTGGGCGGGGCTTGGAGTTCGGGGCGGGGGTCTTCTTCGTGGTTTCTGTTGGCGGAGGGAGGGGTGTCCACAGTGTTGTTGTCTGTGGCTACAGGGGACACGCAGAGCTGCCAAGGTCGGTGAAAGCACGGCTCGGACCGGGACTTCGCCTGTTCCCTCCCGTAGAGCACCACCACCGAGAGATACACCGGTGAGTTTACGTTCTTGTACAACTTTTATTCCTGCGCCATGGGCTCTGAGTGGGTTTCACTCCGCCCGGTGTCGTGCCAAAGTGTGTGTCGCCGTCAAATCAGTGACTGTCAAACGAGTTCACATGGGACGAGATGCCGGGAGGAAGCGCGAACCTGCTAGCTAACTTTAGCCGTGATTCTGAGTTGCATGTGGTCTCACCTAGAAGGGGAGCCATTGTGAGGGTGTAAGTGAGCTTTCATACCGGGGACAGTTTTCTGGTGATGCCGTCTCCTGGTCCTGGCAGCAGCTAACCGACCGAGCAGTTAGCCTGCAAACTTAGCTCGCAGGTAGCATCCAAGTTGTAGCCACATTATGTTTGAATTTTCCCCCTCTCGACGTACCGCTGATGTCGTGCCTGGTTTGTTTAGACCCTTGGCCGCTTGGTTGAGCTATTCTGCGAGGTGTAACGATTTGAGACCCCAGCTTGTTTAAAGTTCACGACCGTTTTAAGTACATTTTTTCCACCCGCAATCACAGCACGTTCACAACAATGCACATACACAAGCAGGTGGCCGAAGCACAACACGAATTATTTCTCCTGTAGCCGCTTTTTCGTGCGTGAATTTCTGAACCTGCCTGCCCCGTAGGAGATCCCTGACATCCTGGCACCGTTAAATGCTTCTTCGCCTCTCAAACCAGACGACAGCACCTGTTTCCTTCACTACTCCTGCCAGTGACTGACTCCACTCAGTCCAAAGGGTTATTACTGGAGTACATACCTCATCACATCCAACAAGAGCAGCAGGGTCGATTCAGTTCACTGCTTCCAGTCACTGCAGTGCTGAGGTCTGGGGGGGGGGGGGGGGTACACTTTCATCAGCGTGAACTGTAGATGAAATGAGTCAATGACTTTCCAAGAACTGAATCTTAAGACTGAACTAAACTTGGAAAATGCAAAAAGTTTTAAAGGTAAGCGTGAAGACTCACTAATATTTGATTACTACTTCACTTCAAATATTAGTTATTTGGAATGTCAATAATGCCAGCAGATACCAATTTTTGTCAGTTGTCAAAGGAATGTGCTTTGTTGCCTGTCTTATTGCTCTGAAATGGTGCTCTTTTGTTGGACATATTGCAACAGCTGCAGTCCTCAGCAGCAGCGTGTGTGCACATGTGCGTGTGCTCAAGCGTGTGTATATGTGTTTTTGTTTCGGTTGGTATGCCAGGCTATAATTGCAGCATTGAAGGAATTCTGGTTGAATTCTGCATCTTACAACATAAAGGACAATTGCTGCTGTGGATGAACTAGGTCTCTGTAAGAGCAAGTTAAAATGCTTTGCATGATCTTTGCATGGCCTGTTGTAGCTGTGTACCTCAGCATACACTTCTGCACAGTGTGGATATGTGGGGACATGTTAGGACATGCAAAAGTCTATGGCCGCAAACAGAAAATGCTAAATAATTTAAGAAGCATCAAGATATAAAAGAAATCACATATGTTGTGGTAATTGGTTCACAGTCACATGTAAACTAAACCTGGGCTGTTGTGTGACTACAGAGAGATAGCCAACTGATAACTCTCTTTGTAAAGGGCAGTGCAGCTACTGTAAACTGGCTAATTAGTTCATATTGGGTTTTTTCTTTGCTCTAATGAAGAGTTCAAATGCTGTGCTGCTGCGACTAATGGGTGAACACTGAAAAGAGCAAAAGATATGTCAGGCACAAATATGTCTTGGCTAAGTTTGAATACAGTACGTTCGTGTGACTGAAGCACTCCACTAGCTTCATTCTGGCAGTGCAGTAAATTTTAAATTAGTGGTAAGTCGTAATCTCTTATAGTTTTGCTCTCTCACCGTTCAGTCTTTGCATGTGTGAATGGAAAAACAGGATATGGCATTTTACGCCCTGTTACATTTTTTTACATTGTGGTTTTAAACCTGCTGCATTACAGGTTGCCTGAGGCGAGCACATGGGGAAGCCTTTGTGTGGCATGACTCGGTTTCATTTGCACTTATTAAGCTCTGCTAGCCTGTTACAGCAGAAACACTGTCACTTAATCTCAGGAAAATAAAATAAGGGAGGAATGCATGGGTTAACCCCACCTACAGTAAGCACATGGAAGGTTTTAAGATTAATTAACTACAGAATATCACAATAGAGCAGCCAGGTATAGTGTCTGACCTCTGCAACATGCGCAGTAACCAAAGCAATCATGTCTAAAACATGATCACACCTAAACTGGCATTACATGGTGTAATGTTGTGATCAAAGAAATACAGTACCCACCTGAACTACACTTAGCAAACTGGCACTGATGCTACCCTCTGATGTGTGAAATATGATGACTGTAGCCATTACAGTCCTATTACAAAGAAGCTTCTAGCCACTAAAATGTGCTGCTTTAAACTCTCATCAGGCCGGATAGAGGTAATGTGATATTTGCAGTTAAGCTGTTCTCAAACTCCAGAAGAAACTGCCTGCTGCAGCAGTTTTGTTTGCTTGAGTCCAGCTATGAATCACAAGTTGCTTTGTGACACAAAATGAGAAATCCCAAAGGATATCCTTCCAGCACTACATCGGTGCCAACTCTATCTGACTGAGGTTTTTAGCTGAACCAGCAGTTCTTATTATCATCTTATGCTGTAATTTCAGTGTTGCTAAGGTTAGCCTGCTGTATTGCAAGACCGTTACTTGTGCATTCAAACACACGTTTGTTTAATAGTGTCAGTATAGTATAAGAAGTGCACTGTTGGTGACAGTATAAAGACATATTTGTTGTTTTTAAACTGAACCAGGTATGGAAAACAGGTCTGACCTAGACAAATATATCTTCCTTCCATCCATCTTCTACCGCTTTTCCGTTTCTGGGTCGTGGGGGTACTGGAGCCAATCCCAGCCAACGTCCCGGGCAAGAGGCAGGGTACACCATGAACAGGTCACCGGTCTATCACAGGGCCGACACACAGAGACGAACAACCACTCACACCTACAATCAATTTAGAGTCACCAGTTAACCTAGACATAGACAACCCGGAGGAAACACATGCAGACACGGGGAGAACATGCAAACTCTGCACAGAAAGGACCTAGGCCAGGAACTGAACCTGCAACCTTCTTATTACCCACTAACCACTAACCACTACGCTGCCATGCTGCCCCCATCTTCTCCCATTGTCTTTAATCATCTTGATTTTCATTGTTTGTCAGATCACAGTTGTGCACAGCCTTTCAAAAGAAGCTGAAAAAACTCATTATAAGGTAATTATTTAATTCAGAGACGAAGTTGCTGAGAAGTCTCTCAGTTACACAGCTTCTGGCTCTCGGTGTTGGGCTGCTCCTCCTGTTAACAACTAATCATCCAGTGAACCACCAGCCACCGCTGACTCAGCCAATGCTGCCATCTGGGCTGGAACAGAAAACACAGCAGACATCTCACTGACTCTAGAGCCTCAGATGTTCAGCTAACAGATTGTGTGCGTGTGCGTGCACGTGACAGTTGAAAACTAGAAGGAAACATAAGAGAGCAATAAAGTGTAGACCGTAGCTGATAAAGTCTGAGTTTGGAAAGTGAAAACTAAACCATATATGCTCATTTTTGTTTTTTTCAAATAATGGTATTGTAACAATATTGAAGTCTTTCATTTCATAAAATATTTTATATTTATTTTACTAGCCACACCAGATATTTAAGATTAAACATGGCTTTGTGAAGCATAATATTCGTAGGAATGGATGGACTTAGTTTAACACATTTACTTATCATGATAAGTGGATTATTTCAGTCAGATCAGGTGAACTAAACCATACACAAAAATGAAAACACTCAAGTAAAGTGCACGTAAAAGTAGAAGCCAAACTCTGTTTCTTTTCCTTTACCGTGTGTTTATATTAGTCCCCAACCTCTTTCGCTGGTGGACATGGCAGTCAATTATATTGCAACTCAAAAATCAACTACAATTAACATGCCGCAAATTAAGCTGGCGACTGCTGTGATGGCTGCTGAAAAATATATTAAAGGACTAATTGTTTGAGCTCTATCAGTGTGTCTCTCCTCTATCATTGAGGTAAAAGTTTGCAACTTCAAGAAGAGCTCTAACTAGTTACAAGCTAAAATATGACCAAGGTACTTCAGGACAAGTTATTAGAAACATTCACATGGTCCATTAAGCAGCTCTTATTTCAGCGTCCTGGTAAACTTCAAGCTGTCACGCTATCATGACTTACTGGGTCACTTAATGTTATTAGTATCACTTTGGCTTCTCCTCCTGTGGGATGTGATAATATCTGCTGTCAAAAAAGGCCTATGAATCATTTCTGTGTAATTGTGTACCCCACTTACACAAAGAGCCTACTTTGTTTTGAAGTTTGGCAAAACAAGATTAACAAATCTCATTTGTGAGAACAGCTTATCCCTTAATAGATTAAAGTGCTAACAATTAAGCCACCAGCTTTTGATATTCACCAGGAATATGTTTTTCTAGTTAAAATTCTGCGATGAATTTCTTAATTTTTGGCCGCCCTTGAACCCCTCCTGTTTTTATTACTCTCAGGAAATGAGTTGTGTGTGTGTGGGCGACCGTGGCTGCATTGCAGTAAAACACCATGTGAATTAAACTGACCCGCTCCAAAGTTCCTGTTTTACTACCTGCACGCCTGTCTTTTTATCTGTCTGCCTGTCTGTCTGCCTGTGAGAATAAGCGTGTGTCGAGCTGCAATGCCTCATGACCCAGCACACTTCCCACTCACGTTTCACTTTTTATACTCACATCCTGTCAGCGGGACAACGGTTCTCTGTGTGTTTGCTGTGCACTTTAAGTATGCTCTAGCTTGGCCAGCATTGTGCTGAGGTTGTGCTCGTAATTGTAAGTTCTGTTAGGGTTGGGTTTATTATTCCCCAGTTGTCCCAATGTTACTGACAGTGAGTTCTGCTTTGGTTTATCATAATGTTGTTTGCTCATATAACACCATAGACCCGCCACAGGAATCTTAAATGAAAGTGAGTTTATTTATTTATTTATTTACTTTTTAATCACACAGCCCTCATGCACTGATCCTGTGAGGATATTATTTTTTCCAAGTTAAATTTAATGACTTTCTTAGATTATTGTTATGATGAGAACTGTTCAACACTCCTTTTTTGTATAGAATCTGTTTTGTCCTTATTTAACCCTGTGAAAGCTTTCTTGCTGCCTCATGTCAGTGTGCTGCTTCTGAAACCTGAGCGGTGGTGCGACGGGGTCATTTAAAATGCACGCCATCTGTCCTATCGATTTTTGTATAAACTGCTCTGAACAAGGGGCTTCTTTGCTTTGGCAGTTTATTTATGCACAAATGCCCAAAGCATCATACTTTCTAGGCCACTGGAAAATTGGATAGCCATGGAAAATGTGCTACAGTACAAATATAGGTTGAAAGCTGAGCATAAGAAAGTCACTAAGATGTGATTGTCATTATCTATTTAGTAAAGGGAAAGCTTTTAAATTCATTACAAGCAACTTGTCACCTGCCGTTGTCACTATAATATTAAACTTCATAAACACAAGACTCACTGCACCCTGCAACTCCAACTTTTTTTTTTCTTTGTATGTTTGTTTGATTGTTTGGTTTTGGGGGGGGGGGGCTTTCTCAGTATCTCCACAGCTAGCAGGAGGAGCTTGGCATTTTGCAACTCAGCAGCATGCTCACTGATCTCAGCAGGTGCAGGAATCCGAAAATTTACAGCTGTGTATTGTTCACGATGAGCTTAACGGCCTGTCAGAGCAGAAATGTCAGGAGAACAGCTGTTACCCTCTGGTAAAGAGGGTGTATCAGCCCTGGATAGCCCAACACAAAAGCAACTCTGTCAGGTTTGTGTACAGTTTGTCCACACTGATTTAATTTATGAGTGCTACAGAGTAATGGCTTAAACTTTGATCCTGATTAGTCTATGCTGGGATTGTGGTGACTAATCCTCATTATTAGTCTTGATAATTTAATTATGTAAGTATTTGGAGGTCCAGAGAGTGCTGCCAAAAATTTTTCTCTTGCATAAACACTGCATCTATGCCAGACAGAGCCTCAGTATAATGTTACACATGATGCAATAACTTTACCACCTTTGTGTCTAAAAGTAGATCATAAAACTAATTATGTTGCACTTTGGCAAAGGCTGACATGCGCATTTTGCATGTACTGTCTCTTTTATTTCCAAGTAACCACAAAGTAAAGGTAACAAACTAAAGCATAGCAAGGAGGGGAAAAAATGTTTGGCCTATGTTGCATGACTAACTGAACGAGTGAGCTTGAGCTGAGCTTTGGTTGACTAACTTGTTGGATGACAGACGCCAAAGGCCTGTGAGCTCCATCAAGTATCATCTGCTTGGCTGTTACGTGATTAGTGCTGATGCTTCACAGTAGAGTTGCCTTTCACTGATTGCTATAAATAGGTGTGTTTTCATAAGGAAACTCCTGTACCCCCCCCCCCACCCATGTTTGTGTAGCCAGTTTTTCCAGAAATTAGTCAGACCATTTCTCTCTCTCTCTCTCTCTATATATATATATATATATATGCATTGAACAATAAGCTCTGAAGTATTTGTCATGTAGTCCAGAGGGATTAACTGTAAATTGCAGATTTTGGGAGGTGTTTAACAATGACAAAATCACATATGGTTAAATTTGTTATATGATGGTAATTATAAAGGATATAGTGATAATTCAAAATAATTAACAAGGATTTAAGTAATCTGGGACCAATTGTGATAAAGAGGCTATCCACCTTAAAATACACTTACATACAGATGCATGACTCCTTCATGTATAATGACTTTGCAGGCCAATTGATTAGTTGCAAAAGAAAATGCTATAAGCTAGGAACAGTAAACAGTAACATGGTCAACAGCTACTGATAAAGACAACAAGGTTCATACCACTCGAAATTCATGTTTCTTTCACCATTGGTGATCAAGGTATTGAAAAGACCCAATCAGTAAGCCAACAATTCCTAAAAACCCATCCAGCAATTCCTTATCTACTTTCTAGTCTGCCTGAAATTCTTCTTCGCCAGTGGAGCCAAATGTTCTCAAAGATGAAGAAAGTATAACACTAACCACGTTGTTGCTGTTAATTTCCAAACTGAAAAAAAAAAAAGCTGATGTACAGTATATGGCAGCATCCTGGTAGGTCAAAGCATTTGTTGATGTTCACATTCTTTTGGCTATCTCAGCAGGAGCACATCTGTCTGTTTGATCATATTGTTTAGAATAAACCTGTTACCAGGGTCTTCAGTTGGCATAGTTTGCCAGAACTCCACCCAGCAGGAAGGACTCTGCAGTGGTGGAGATGGCTTGATGGTTTCACATATACATGCACAGTTTCAGAGAAGTCAGGCACACATAGACATGGTTCCCTTTGTATTTGTACTGTTGACATGCAGGGCTTTGCAGAACAGAAGTGGCATTGAGCAAAGATGTAGGAGGAATTTCTACGCCTGGAGTCCCACTCTGTGCAGCAATGGCTGCTCGTTGCCACTCTGCCTCCTCCTCTTCTCCAAATACCAAACTCCCTACTCTTCTTTCCTACTTGCTTTTTGCCTTGGTCCTTCCTCCATCTATTGTTCTTTTCATGCACCCTTGGCAATGTCTCGCACTCTCTCTAGCCCACATTCTCTTTTTCAGCATTGACAGAAGCCTCTGTACGTTGTTTACTATGTTCACTGATCACTATCCCCCTCCCCTCTTCCTTCTTCCTTCCTCCACAGCTCTCGAGCAGAAAAAATTGTCTACTGTGAGCCTCTGTTGCCATTATCAGTGTCCCTCTCCCTCTCTCTGTCTTAGAGGCCAGATGTGGAGGAGGGATAGTGGTGAGTTTGTAACTAGCAAGTGTAAAATTAGGCTGCAGGCCCAGCTGGCAGGACCAGAGGGCACACTGAGCCAGCAGCTGAACCGAGCTGAGTGCTGCTGCAGAGGAGGAGAATCAGTGCTGTGCTGAAGTATCACTGACTCGTGTGTGTGTGTGTGTGTGTGTGTGTGTGTGTGTGTGTGTGTGAGAGAGATATGTGATTCATGGTCACTAAAAGAATCAGGAGTACTTTAAAAAAAAAAATAAAAAAAAAACTGTGCTTGATGTGCAAGTCCTCACTGTCAAAGAGTCCTTCATTGTGCTTGGAGAGAGCACAGTTAGTAGACCAAAACAGTTGGATCCTGTGCTGGTATGTGAAGTAGACTGTAAGAGGCGAGCATAAAGGGCATCAGTGATACAGCAGAGGAAAGCAAGGCTGCCATTGTGGCTGGGCTGGGTAACCCCCCCCACCACCTTCGCACACCACACCCAGCCCACACTTTGCCCTGCCTTTCAGCAACAACCCCCAGCCCCGCTGCCCCCCAGCCTCTGTCCATATTAGGGCAAAACTCAGCCAACCTCCCCTTGAGCTAAGCTCAACCTCCCAAACACACCCTGCTGTCACATTTGCTCCAGCAAAGAGAGCCTGAGGGAGACGCAGCTCCCCTAACCCAATTTGAAGCTCTTTTTTCCTGGCCAGTCAAAACAGCAGAATGGTTTTAAAAATGGATGCACAAAGCAAAAGCCAATTTTGTTTTTGTTTTAAGAGTGTTATTTCTCTTAATCCTCAAAAATTAGAAAGCTTTATCGTCATTGTAAAACATTTTATGAGATTAGGAACAATACCCCTTTTGGTGCATAAAGAAAAATTCATTAATTCCTAGCCCATGCGCAATAGATAAATATAACAGTGCAGATAGTTGAATTAAGTACTTAAAAAAAAAAAAAAAAAACCACATTGCTCTTGAAAACGCAGTGCAAGAAATAGAGAAAAACAGAATGAACAGTAAGATTATTCCACGATGGCTCTATTGCACAGTAGGTGGAAGAGACGTTGATGGATGTCAGTGCATGCAAGAGTTTGGAGTGGTTACAGCTCTTGTGAAGAAACTGTTTTGTTGAGTCTGTTTGTGCGTGCCTTGATGCACCTGTAGCACATGCCAGAGGGCTCCAGATTAAGACAGGGTGTCTTTTGATGATGTTCTGTGTTCTGCTGAGGCAGTGGGAGGTGTAAATGGCCACCAATGAGGTGAGAGGGCAGCCAATAATCATCTGTGCTGCTTTGGTCAGCAGAGATGAGGACACAAAGAAACCTGAAGGTGTGGAGCCTCTCTACAAGCTCAGCATTGATGTGAAGAGGGGCAGGTTCTGTTTTGTCCTTCCTGAAGGCCAGGATGATCTCTTTGTTTTTGTGATGTTCAGTGATAGATTCACTGAACACCAGGCTGTTAACCTCTGCACTTCCTCGTTGTAGGATGACTCTTCCCCCTTTTTGAGATCAGTGCAAACACTGTTGTGCTGTCCGCACAATGACAATGATGTTGGCTTTGTGGGCTGGACTGCTGTCATAGGTGTAGAGACAGTACAGGAGGGGATGAGCACACAGTGCTCAGTGTGGAGGTGGAGGAGAGGCAGGGGTCAAGTCTCAGAGAGTGGAGAGCTATGGGGATGGCAGTTTCTGTAGATCTATTCACCCGATAAGCAATCTTTTTATTTATTTATTTATTTTAAGTATTATCAATCGACTCAAATTGAGCAGAGATTGCCTCTGGGTGACCACATTTCTCCAGTGATGTTAAAAGTTCATACATCCATTGTTTCAATGGTCTCAAGATGATAATCTTTTAATCTGCTGTGTTCAGGCCATTTCCACCAGTGTTCAGCTTTTATTATACTTATAGGATTCAAATTGAAGTTGTCGACTTGTTACTTAATATTCTAAATTATGTAGAAGTCTAAGCAGGCTGGTGGAATGAGTGTGTCCAAAATATACCAGGTCAAAACTTACAACTTTGGATATAATTTGTCTCTTCTCTGATCTTACTTTGTTCAGATCTTAACTTTTCTATGGAGTTTTCCAATAAAAATTGTAAGGCAGTGGACTCAAAAATTGTGGCACTGCAAAGGCAGCTCAGTTTGGAGACATTAGTTAAACAATGCATTTGTGCATGCCAGTCATTTTCCTAGAGATTCCCAAACAGAGTTATTTTGGGTCACTGGTGTTGATTTTGGTTTCCTTTGGTTTATACAAAGTTCCTCTCAGAGGAAATGGATATGATTACCAGACATAAGAACCACTAGGTCAGAATAGAGTATTTTAGAGGCAGAAAAGTTACACTTGTTTCAATTTAATATGCTAATGCACCTGTATGCTACACGCCCATCTACAATCTAATTCGGTATTAATTGGTAACATATTAACACTAGGCTTCATTTATAAGAGGAAAATTATGCTGCTTTTAGAGGACGTGAAAATATGAAATTATTGGCGTAGTGTCGTGGAGTTATGGTTTAATATGTGCTGCATTCATTTGATGTGTGTTTTGTGCAGTGGAAAAATCAACACTGTCAATACTATATGAAGGCTAAAGACAATAATGCACTAATATATTACAAACTAAACTAAAAGAGCTAAATGCACAGTGTCCATGTTGTGCTCGGTAATGTGTGGATGTGCACCTGCATCAGGAATTAGACTCTCCTCTCGCCGTTATTAGTGCTTTAGTGTGAACATGAGCTCTTGAATTTGCAGGGCTAGTCCGACCAGCATGTTTGAGTTAATATTCAACTGACACGCTGCCAGAGGAATGTGAACTGCTTTTTTTTTAAATGCTCTGCCCAGAGCACGGTGTCGCTTGTATTATGGCATTAATCTGCAATTATTCGGTTTAATGAGGCATGTCATTCAGAACATCTTTCACTGATGATGAAGAGGGAGAAACTGAAAATTGAAAGTGCCGCTATTAGGCACCTTTTCTTGACAGGCAGAGGTTAAATTCCTCATCCCCATTCACAGGATCTGGCTTTTGCTGCACCAAAATGGCAGCAATTTAACTTCAGACTCCAAAAATAATGTGTTAACGTAACTTTTTTGCCAACTGGATACTTGGTCTGCTTCAATCCATAATCAGTCTATGTTTCACGAGATACCAAAACATAACAAGTTTTCTTTCTTGTGATTCTTTGCCAACGTAGCTCGCAGACAGCCAACATGTAGAGGAGACACTTGGCTGGTGGTCATTTTCCTCCATCTGTGTTAGAAATGCACTGCAAGCCTTCTTAAAAATTGATTTATTTTTCAATTGCAATTTCTCATTCCTCAACATGAAGAACACTGTAGGCTGATGCTCTGCCAGGCAGACCCTCTCTGTTTCATCGTGTTCCAGGTGAAAAGTTTTATTAATGTGGCTGTTTGAGATGTGATCACCAAAAAACAGGAGAGGGAATTGTTTTTGCTTATTATATGTGAACTTTTGAGAAGGCTTTTGTCTGATTCTAATCTGCTAAAGTTGACCAAGACTTTTGGACCTCTCGCTAATTACAGTGTGAGAAACAAAATTCCAGAAACTGCAAATCAGGTTTAATTGGCCGTGTATTTTCTAAACAAAATAACAGTTGTTTTTGTGTACATAACAGTTAAATATTTTTTTTTTATTTTTTAGGATGGAACATTAAATAAATAACATTGCTAGATGATGTTTGGATATGAAAGGGCAAGAGAATGAAAACGGTGCAAAAATCAGCTATCACAGCTGTTCAGGAAATATTCAGAGACAACTAACTGAACTGAAATAATGAAGTCAAACTGACTCAATAATTGCACACATGAAGCTGTGCAGTTTTACCTGCAGCAAGGAAAAAAGGAAGTTGATGCTGTACTTCCACATTTCACAATTGCACATCCGCTGGGGTATTTGATCTGGTTTTCAGTCTCAGGTGATGAATAAAAGGTTTTACTGGTTTTCATTTGTTGTTGATCTTTTGCGGGTTTGATGTATTGGTATCAGTAGAATTGAAAATGAGAGTGCTGCAGTTTTGGCGAAAGCAAAACACATCGTAAAATGAATTTAATAGTTAATGCAGGCACACAACAAAACCAATGAATCTTAATGGTTAGTGATGTCCCTGTTTCAGCCTTCAGCCTGTCTGAAATCCACAAACCCAGAGCTCACTGAGCTGTTATGAATCCATCATCCATTCATAAGCTGTTGCCTTGCAGAATGGAAGAAAGATGCACCATAGGTGTGAGACATACACACATTCATAGACACTCATTTACTCACATGAGGCCCAGTCTTCCAGCCCATTGAACCCCTATTCAGGGTTAACCCTTATTTGAACCCTTGAAAGTCTGTATAAAGCAGATTGTCCTGAACCACATGTGACCCCCACCCCCCCAGCACACATACGCACAATCAGACACTGCCTTCATCCTCTGCCACATGAAGGGGTAGGCTTTTGCTTTTACACATACAAGTGCTCATATCCACATGCATAAAGATGACTTATGTCCTTGTTTGGGAGTGTGAGCCAAAGGCCTCACCTGGGACTCTTACTTGCCCTTCACACGGATTTACACACCAACTCCCCTTGCGTGACCTGGAGCCATGTTGGAAAAGTGCATCTTTCAGTGTCGGAAATGATGCTCATTCATGTAAATAATTGATTTCAGGGTTCAGTCCTAGATGTCTCTGCACATCTACAGCTGCCACACTATCCATGGTTTGTTCCATTGCGCCTGTCGCTGGTTGTATTGAAGATGAAATCCTGCAACAGCAGTTGATTTGACTGCGAACTGTCACAGTTCTTCCCCACTAACTGCACATATTTGGGTCATCACAAAATCAAAAAGCTAATGTTGAAACTGCATGTTCACAATAGGGTACTGTGCATGCCTGAAGCTGACAAAACATAATAATTCAGATTCTGATGTGGCTTGCCTTGTAACAGTTTACACCTGGAGGTCTGATTTTCATTTTACATGTTTCCACATACTCAGGATTTGTAAATCATTTACCAGTAAAAATATTTCATTTGACTAGTGATTTATAGTGGCGACTGAACTGTACCTCTGACATAAAACAAAAGTGATGAAGACTGTTTAATCAGCTGACATTTGAATTAAGATTAATTGTGTGTGGCGACCTCATAGCCGATTGGTAGGTACACACAACATGGGTTCAAAAGCCCTGACCAGCCAGTTCCTGAGTTGGCTCCCGGCCGACTGGGTTGTTTGCTGCTACATAGAACCAGTGGACACTGAGAGGAAATTCAAAAACATGAGTTCCAGTTCAATGCAGCATTGCATTTCAACCTGAAAGAGATGGCTTGGAATCTAAAAAGTCACTTTTGTTCTTGGGCTTGACAAATCCACTTTGACATTGTCTCGTTGAATCTCATCCCATCACTGATATCACTGATATTTAATAAAAATTGTAAGTTACCACACTGAATTTCTTTTGACATTGGCTGATGTCTTGAAAACACCTAACCTCTCTTCTTTAAAACTATCTGTGTTAATTTTCTTTATTGGCATTTTTTATGTTTGTAGTTCAGTTAAACAACGTTAGGTGTTTCCACTTGCTGTAAGCAGTGACCAAGTTGCAGCCACAGTGTGCTCATGCAGTTTCCTGTGCCTGTTGTTTTCGTCTGCCACCTTACATTGTGCTTGTGAGTCATTCACCAGCTGTTCTGCTAACTAAATCAAAGCTAATAAGATAAGGTAAGTCATTTCTAATGACGGTAAAATGATGTCTGGCACTCAGCAAATTTCTGAATACATGTTATACATGCAGCAAAACCAGAGAATAAACTTTCCATACTGTAGTTTTTGCAAAGAAACCCATTCTTTAAACTGTATTTGGTTTTATCTACAATATATTACAGTATGTGCTTACTGGTTTACTGAACACTCAGTAGTTAGAGGCTAGTGTTGGCTGAGTAAACACAGCATGAAAACAATTGATATGAGAGGTTGATTACAGGGACCCATGAATGTTCACTGTTATGGTCCATTGTAGCCAGTGACCTCTAGGATATGGAGTCTTTTGTTTTGTCTTGTATAAACTGTGGTTACACACCATTGGAGGAAGACTTTTGTAGAGTAGTGTCACAGTCAAGTGGTATGTATTTTCCCATGTCACACATGTTAATGCACCTAAAATAGATGTGATGATCAACAGTCCCCTGTTTGCACACATCAGATTTGGAAACAATGTCTATGCCACATGAAGTAAATACCTGATTTTCAGGGCCCCTCAGTTTCACTCTCTTTATTTGCAGTTTTGTTTTTTTTACCTTCAGCATCATTGAGGTCTTGACACAATAATGACACCTTCTTCCTTTTATGTTTTTCTATGTAATTTGGATGCATGACTTCTTTTCTTATGGCGGTATTTTGCTGTGATTTCTCACAGGATTATTTTTGGAATTTACTACACATTTTAACTACCCGCCTGCAGTCTGTGACTCTGTTTTTTACCCAGTGGGTTTGGCATCCTCCCTGCCAGGCATTCAACCAGAAGTGACAGCAGCTTTCATCCCACACCTTCCCTTTTTCTTAACAGTAAAGCAGTGAAGAACAAAGTGTGTATGTGTCTGTGCCCCCCGGCTTCCACTCTGTCATATTCATACGCTTCCCCTTGCTTTAATGGACATCTCTGTTGTCACCATGGAAACAGATAGCTTTTAGATAAGGGCTGGGGGGCGAGCTAAAGTAACCGTTAATGTTTCATGGTGGTGTTGTTTCATACAGCATTCGTCTATGTGTGGGTGCTCATGAAGAATAATGTTACAGGTTAGTCAGAGCATCCCTGTCTGCAATTCATTGACACACAGAACTAACTTTATTGTCAAAACACCAGATAGAATGATTATATTCCTTTTTTTTTATTAAGGGTGTAGAAAATTAAGCAAAAAACATCTGAAATTGCCTTCACTGTGACTGAAGCTAAGGCCCCTAGCTTCCTGACATGTGGCAACAGAACATAACTATCACTTAGGAGATACAAGATAATGAGCTCAAAGCGGAAGCAGAGCCAGGGACGTAGAGCAAAGAAAGGCTAATTGAAATCTGTGGCGGTGTTTTTGTTAAGTTCCACTGTTAACAGATGTATTCAGTTCTTAAATGGCACACATCGGGGCAGAACCTTTAAACCTGGTTTCTCTGGAAAGTTGAAAATGTATCAGACTTCTTCCAAGGATATCCTCAAATAACATCCAATAGACTCCAGAGGAAAACATTTTAATTCATATTAAGAGATATTGTTTCGCCCCTCTTTCCCAAATTTTATGTAAATCAGTTTTTTTGTGTAATCCACCAGACAAATAAACATAAAAACATTAAACAAACTTAACACTGTGGAGAGTTTACAGTAGAGATTGTACAGTTTGGAACAGATAATACTCCACATCTGACAAACAGGATTGTTTTGCCTTGGTGGAGGTATGTGCTCCACTGAGTGCCATTCTTGTAATGTAATGGAAAGGAAACCTTTGCGCAGTTTCAGTATCTGAACAAAAGTAAAACAAGCCACTGGACTCCTGATTTTCAATTGCAGCAGTGATCTACACAGAAGTGTTTTGAGAGTGTTTATGCAATGAAAGAGAAACAGATGTTTTTTTATACATTTTCCTTGAGGGCATGAAACCATCCAGGCTTAGAGAGAAAGAGAGAGCAAACTTTATGTGAGTTGATGAATGCCTCCCTTCTTTGGGTAGTTATTTTGTTATTTCAATGAAATATTATTGAGATCGCTGTATGTCCAAGAGCAATTCATAAAAATCACAGGAGATGCTATGTTTTGGTGAAGAGGTTTTTTTCTTTTTTTGTTTGTCAGTTTGTTTTTTCGCTTGATGCTGTAAATTACTAACAAAACTGGATATGCATTATAAACTGACATTTTTCAAAAAGGTAGACACCAGCTTTCCTACCTTGTAAATAATTTTTCTAAGCACTAATATTGATGTTTTTATCATCATATTTCTCCCTTTATCCTGTTATTTAACAAAACATCTTACAGTTAAACCAGCAGCACTGCGTTTATATTATTTAACTCACAATGGGACATAGAGGGCCTATATTATCTATATTGTTACTGTGGGTGCCCTGGAAAATTGTACCTATGGTCTACTAATGTTTTCTCAAAAACATGTTTATTTTTTGGGCATCTGGCTCCACCACCTGCCAAGATGAATGACAGTATTACTGACTACTAAAGGGATTTGTGGCTTGTTTCCTGAATGTGTGACTCGTAAGGCTAAATTAAGGGCTGCGTCAATTATTTGTCTTTCGAGCTAAGGGCTATTTCTTTTTTCTTTTTTTTACTTTTTGGTCTTTTTTTTTTTTTTTTTTTTTTTTTTTTTTTAATCTGCATTTTGCAAATGCAATTCCTGGCTAATTGAATGAATGATATTCAGTTTTACTGTGTAAATGGGTGGAAGGCCTGGTGACATCTGGTGGTCTGGCTTAATAAACAAATGCTTAAAACAGAAAGGGAAGCAGAGATTAGCAAAGGAAAATTAAAACAAGGAGAGAAGGAATGAATGTAGAAGAAGTTGAGGACCAGAGGGAGTGAAATTGGGTGTGTAATGAGTGAAGTGAGTGCAATGGTGAAGTGTCTGCTCTTGTCAGAGCTCAGTCAGTGCTGTCCACATGGTGTTTTGGCAGGTCTGTGTTTCCAAGAGGTCCAGAAGGGACACACAAGTGTGCATGTGGACCTGGCGTGATATTGAGGTGAAATTGGTCATGTGTCAGACCACAGGGAGCTGCCATACACTTCAATGCCCTTACAAGGAGAGTGTGCAGTGTGCAGTGTCCCTGTGGGGCCTCAATCCATCCATCCATACATACATCCATCCAGCAACAGCATCCCACCTTTTTCCCTCGCACTGTTGCCATGCAGGTTCCACAGAGGAATTAAATCAAATTTATTTATTTGGCGCAAAATCATAACAAAGGTACATCTGGCCACTTTACACATAGAGCAGCTCAAGACCAAACTCTATATGGAGATGTTAAAGAGACCAAACATATCCATCCAAGAGCAATCAATTGCTGACAGTGGCAAGGAAAAACTTCTACTATGAGGCAGAAACCTCATGAGAGATTTTTGGGGGGGTTGTCAGCACAGATGGATGGGGAGTATGCTCTGGGACAGATGGACAGACGAGACAGAAGACAAACTGTGTTTGAGTCTTTGATCTCTGACACAAGTTTCAATTATCTTGTGGACAACTATACAGTAAATACAAATTTGTTGGTCAGTGTTAATTGTTGGATCGGAAGCAACGGAATAACAGTATTTACGTGTGTGTATCTGTGTCTGTGTGTGCGCTGTAATTTCAATGGACACAAACAGAAATAAATACACAGACCCTGATCATCCCAACGATATTAAAGATTCTTCTGAATCATTTGTTTATTCAACACTACAGTGTCTCTTTTATGAAAACGATGGAACACAAACTTATCAGCTTATGTATACAACCAATAGCCACAAAATGTCCTCAAACACAACCACCAAGAGTAGTAAAAGACTTGACCTCTCATGATCTTCAAAAACAGGATCAGGAGACTCATTCACTGTTGATCATGCAATCGATGACAGGAGATACTCATGACTGAATGATAAATACCAACTTCCCAATTTTGGTATTAAATATTAACCAACCATTTAATCTTCGGTAAAGTGACTGTCCTGCTGGTGGTCTTACTCCAGCAGGGTTTGTGGGCAACAATGGACAGATACTTGTGAGCTGAAAACCAACTAAGCCCCAAACTTTTAGGAGTAGACAAATGTCTCTAGTGGCAATAGTTTCTTTCACGGAGGGTTTCAGGTATTATTGGGTTCAAGTTGACATTGATGACAATGACTGAGAGTGCAAAAGCAACACAAATTGGCATAAGAGGTAAATTTGAGCTTCAAATTACCATATTATTTTTCTTATCCACATGTGCTTGTGACAGAGGTTTTCGGGTTGTCTGATTCTTGTAGACACTGATTCTATTTTAGTGCTCAAATGTCAAGGTTTGGGCCTTGCGTGAAATCTGTCATACATTGAAAGAATTTCTTCATATTTGGCGCATATATTAATTAATGAATTAATTAGATTTTGTTGGTTAAAATTCATTATCAGTGTGACCCTTTAACTTTTACTCAAGACGTTATGGCAAAATAATAGATGACCTAGTTTGAGTTGGGGAGGTAGACTGTACTGATTTTTTTTCTCCAGCCAAGCAATCAATGTCACACTGAATGTGCATACTCTTGATTTTTGACAGAATATGACAGCACCGCTCCCGCCCCCTGTCACACTGGAGGGAGTTGCGTTACAGTGCATCCCTGTGACCATTAGCAGCCACAGCTTGTCATGAGACATTTAATACTTGAATGAACATGCAGCAGACAGAAGCCTAATCAGCATTATTTTGGATATAACAGACAAGGGTTTTGATTTCACTCTTGAATAATTCAGTGGGTGTCCTGTGTGTTGAATGCTTGTAGGCCAGGAGGAGAGGTAGTGGAAACTTGATATTATACCTGACAGAATGATGATGTGCACTTGAGGACAAACACATGGACTGCAAACAGCAATTTCAACGCATTTATTTTTTTACTCTGTTTCAGAGATAAAGAAGAAGCGAATGATATAGGCAGCAACCTGAGGTCCTCCACCAGAGAAGGTACGTGACTCACACAGACACGCATGCAAGCTCCAGTAGTTGTTTGAATAAGGCCACGCTCTAAGCTGCCGCTAAAGCACATCAGCCCTGCAACAATGCTGTGGTTTGGATGATTACAGCAGAGATGCAATTCTTGTATTCAGCCCAAAACTTTCACTCTTTGATACTGTTGAACGGGCTGTTACAAATAAACAGGAACAGTTTTTATTTTCAGTCATCCAATTATATCACATGGTTTTAAAATTTGCCTCCACGTGTCCAGTGGCCACCTATGGTCTCGCTTCTGATCCCACATCTCTGTTTTATATGATAATTAATAGGCAATTGTTGTTGTTGGTGTAATGTTGTTTTTAGCTAATCAGACAGAAGGCTGTGTAAACTGACCTGAATGTGGCCTAAACCACGTGAGTATGGCCTCAGTGATCGGATCTCAGATGCGTCCTCATTGCATCTTGGGTGTGTTCACAACTGAACTGAGCTGTCCTCTTGTGATCAGATCAGAGGGATGCTAAGACCAGGTCTGAACAGGACTGGTGTTGTATTTAGATTCAGGCCCTAGTTCACTAGTTCAAAGAACTACTGGTTTCTGCTATTTGAGAGTTTTTTTTTTTGGTTTTTGTTTTTTTTGTTCTGACTTTTTTTTCCCAACACTGTCACAATTCTAAAATGATTTAGATTCTCTTTGTTAACAGACTCCCAGGCAGCATAGAAAGGTAATTTAAATGTGGATACTCATTTTGTTGCTGTAAATATATAGAGTTTGCTTTAATTATAAAGCACAGGCAACCTTCAAACTGCTGAATGGTTTCACAGGCACATTTTTTTTGGGGGTGGGGGGGGCGGGAAGAATGTTTAAATTGAGGTTAAAAGGAGGGCAGTGGGGGTGTTTCTGTCATTGAAAATGCTTCTAGCACAAAGTAAAAATTTTATAACGTCTTGATATGTAAAAGTTTCATATGACAGATTTGTGAGGCCACCATTACTGATTTGTGAGAAAACTGATAGGATTTTATTTTTTATTCATGTTTTTACTTATGAAAGAGAGGTATTACGCTAACTTCCCTTTTCCTTATTTTCTCTTTTAGCTTTGCATGAATAGCATATAGGGAAATAACTTTTGGTTTGAAATAGCTACTTCATAATGATTTTAGTCGCTCTGTCAGCAAGAAAGTATTCCTTTACAGCACATGATCTACTATATGTGCTATTTCCCTTTTAATCTAACCCATGTCAGCTGATGGTAAAGAGATGGGAAAGAGGAAAGTCATTGTCCACACTATAAGCCCAGACTTTGTAGGTAATTGCCAATGAAAGAGGAACTGAGCCGACAAGAAAATCCCTTGCATCATTTCTCCTTCCCTGTTTGGCATCAAGCTAAAGATGTGGAAAGTCTCATTTGTCATTTAAGAGCAGTGTATGTGATGCTGAGTAGATAAAACATTTTGATTTCTAGTGGGATGAGACAATGTGCATACTACTATTTTTCTTTTTTCTTTTTCTTTTTTTTAAGGAAAATCTATATTTTCAAGTTTTTAACAGTTTTGTATTCAATTCCCACCCCATATCCTGACCATCTCAGGTCGAGACCATTGTTTTGAAGCTGGGGTCAGGTGATCTGCTTTAAGCCATTCGACAGAGTTAAACCTCTTGACACTATCAATAATGTATTATAATATATTTTGTCTCATTTCAAAGTCTCGTCCTTAACTGTTTGTTATGAACCTTTTTTATTAACATTAATTTTTGTTGTGCTCTATTCAGATGTGCCAGATCTGAGACACTGAATTGACCTTTCCCTTGGTAGTATTTCACCTTATCTGTGCTTACCCTACTGTGGCAAGTGAAAATGCCTGTTGTGAAAAAAAAAGGAGTAACCTTCCAGATTACCATTTAAAGTCATTGGGGAAAAAAAAAAAAAACAAAAACAGTCTTGTGCTCAAGTTAACTAGAATTGTCACAAACCAAATATGGCATATTGCCTCAAGTAAATAACTAGAGGATGAGAGCAGACTGTGTATACTTATATATGCACATTTTTACTGTGTGTTTTTGTAATGTTTTGTATTTTTTACTGCATCCACATAAATATGCTGAGGATCAAACCACTCTCTGTACGCCTCTCTGGTTGCGTTGCTGTGGATTCTTCTGAGTGTACGTTATATTTTCAGCTTGTTTAGAGCGGCGCCCTGCCGGTTGTTTGTTCATTCACACCTCAACTTCTTGAGAAATAAAAGAGAAAGTGTTGGCTGTTTTGTTTACCTCAGAGGGAAGATAAAGCTCACACTTAACTCCAAGTTTACTATCACTAAAGTGATAACTGTTTTAGGTGCATGACTTTCTTTCTTACATCTTAGAAAAACTGGAAGCTTTTTTTACATTTTTGGATCACCCAGCTCTGCAGGCAGATGTTGTAGATATTCTGCTCTGAATCACTGCTTTCTTTGTGACATACTGAAGTGCAACTTCACCACAGTAGACATTTCCCTCAGTCTCCACAAACCAGCTGTTTCAGAGGCTATGTTGATATGCATATATTCATGTGTACACACACACACATGGACTTCTTACACAAAATTCACAGATCTGCAATGGGAGAGTGATGTGGTGTAAGAAATGAGAAATTCATGATGGTAAACAAAAACAGATTTGCGAAAAAGGTGACTCCCAAAGTTTGAGAAATATCTGTGACAAACTTTAATATGAATGAATATTTCATTGAATCAACCAAAACTAGTTTTAGCCATTACTGGATCTTTCATGTCGCTTGGTCTGTGTTCTCTTGTGAAAAGAAACCCACTCTCTGGAAGTTGCTGCAGAGCCCTTAGGTTAGTGTGTTAATGTTAAACTGAACTGGTACCTGAGGGAAGCACAGACACAGTTTGACTGCAGATGAAGGGAACTGATTCTGTTGAGGAACTTGCTGTAGCCGCAGGTTAAGAATTATCAAAAGAAAGCAAGGCTGCTGCTGCAGCACATGTACCAACATGAAACCATAATGGCCCAACTTTAATCCTCTGTAATTGAATCCCAAAGTTAATCCAACACTGCCCTCTACTGGTGGCTTTTTTTTTTTTTTTTTTTTTTGAGCAGCTGAAAGGAACAACTAATGGGGCACAGTGGAAGGTTGTTGTTGTTATTATTATTATTATTATTATTATTATTATTATTATTATTATTTAGTTGATGTCACACTGTAGGTTCAGTATGCAGTCTTGTATCCAGTATATTTTATCAGGAGTGTCACAAATGTTTGAACGTATGAAGAAACGAACACCCTGATTGAAAATGGTCGACAGCTTGCTAGAGGCTGTGCGGATAAATCCTGTGTGATTATCATGTGCACACTGCAGCACAGTGTCTCTTTTGTTGGCACTTCCAACTCCATCTTAAATCAAAGGGGAGATAGGTCTGTTTAAGTGTGTGTGTGTGTGTGGGTTTGGGTTTGGGGTGAGGCAGGGTGAGAGAGAGGAAAAAACAGACTTTGCTTATACTTACTACTACTCACTTATGAACACTGTATGTAAAATGCAGCTGTACACTATCAATGCGGATGATTTAACTTCTGCTTTTGGTGCATTTGATTTTTACTTTTTCGCTAAGTGAGTTTTGTTTCCTGGGCAACATGAATGTGACAGCGACATAAATCTTTTAAATGCAGAAAATATTCCCTCTTGCAACTCCATGATGGATTGTGACGTACTCCCTTTTACCGTAATCATGGTTTCATATCTATTGTAAGTTTAAAGCCTGCTGTGATTACAGAGTGTGTGACCACCCTCTTAGGCTGGGGAGGTCTACTTTTCCCCATGAAATTGCTACCTACCTTCTGCATTTTGCCTCCAATAAAGACTTCATACAGTGTAACTGCCACTTAGGACAGCGTCCCTGTTTTTGATCTCATTTTGAAAGGTCTGAATCCAGAAGAGCAGAGAAGGTTCAGAACCTCACAAGGAAAGGATGATTTTTCAGTCTCTTTACTTAACCATGAAACGCACACTACACAAAACAGGCTCCCTGTGTGAATCTCACCTGAACAAAGTGCTTTTTAAAGGATAACATTTTATTTTTCCCTCATAACTAAATTTTTGAAGTGTATGAACAGGTTTGGACAAATGTGATCCATAATGAAAAACTCTTTGTTTCCCATTTAGAAGTGAGATTTAATTATTTATTTCATTCTTTTTATTTATTTTTACATAACCAGTCAACAAACATTGATATAAAAGTATTTTTAAAGCTTCCCAGATGCGAGCAATGCGTCTCTGTCGTAATTCAATTCTTTCTAAACCCAAATTCTGTTGCATCTAAAATGCAACAAAAAGTCTTCTTGGAAGCATGAAATGATCACTAAGGCTTGTGGTTTGTTATTAATGTCTGTCTTTTGAGTCATAAAGACACACACACCTCATTTTCAGAGCAGCATCTCTGGCGTGAGCTGAAGTGGTAAAATCCATCACTCAGAACGCACAGGAATCGTCTTTATGTTAAATACAGAAGTATCTGTACAGTGAATATGTTGTGCATCAACTTTGTGTGTATTCATGTGTTTTTGTGTATTTTTACCATTGTATTTTGACCATCAGGTTTGCTGGAATGGGTAACCTGCTAAAAGTCCTAACAAGGGAAATAGAGAACTATCCACACTTTTTCCTGGACTTTGAAAGTAAGTCTGGCTGAAAAGTGGAACAGAAGGAGAAAAGATGGATGGACAAAGAGATGTAGGGGTTAATGGGTGGAGGGGCTGATGGGCTCAGCTGTTTCCTTTCTGTCAGCAGGTCTCTGCTCCTGGTGATGATGCCATGAAGAAGTCTGCTTTTGCTCCTGTCTTCTCTCCTTTTGCTTTTTTCCTCCCCCTCCGATCTTTTTCTTCCACTCAGCCATGGCGTCTCTCAGATCCCATCTCTGCTCATATAACTTTATTTTAATGACTTTTTAACATCACACACTTTCTCTTTCTTTCTCTTTCTGTCTTTGTTTCTCTCTCTTGCAGAAAGCAAATGGGGAATCTGTTAAAAGTGCTCACTTGCACAGAGCTTGAACAGGGGCCAAACTTTTTCCTTGACTTTGAAAGTGAGAACAGCTAATGCCTCTCCTTCTACTAGGCCAAACCCTCCCTTCCCTTATCCTTAAATTCATTCTTCCTTTGAGCTTTCTTTGGCCACTTTGACTGGTCAAGGGTCAGCCCATTCAGCTATTGAACTGTTGACCTCTTTGCTATTGAATTTTGAACACAGCCTCTGAAGGTTGTTATTAGAATTCCTGATTGATTTCTGGATGGTTTTGAAATCTATTCTCTGCCTGCTGATGTTCAAGAAGAATGGAGCTGACCCTTGGCCTTTTGCTGTCTGCTTTTACTAACTTGTCTGTATGCATGATCCTGTTGGTTTGTTTACAATGACACACATTTGAAGCATATTTATGAGGCATTATGTAACGACTAACATGACATTTATTATGCACTAAACCTTAAAATCTATTTAGTTTCATTTCCTTTTGCAAGCATGTCATGTATAGCTATAATTCAATCATATAATCAGCATTATTTAAATTTTTTATCTTTATAGTGAAATTCAGTTTTAGTACTGCTTTGCTACACAAGATTGACAGGTTAGCTAATTTCTTAACAGAGCAAATAAATCAGCTCTGGTCTGTTGTTTTTCATCCCACAGAAGGGAAAAAGAAACCCCAACCACTCTCACAGCGTCGCCAACCTCCGGCTTTGTTTATTCAGCAAAGAGGAAATGGTGGGAGTGGAAAGGTTTTTGAAATGCAAAACAGATCCCAGACAGAGTTTTAATGTCAGTGATACTCTATATTTAGAGCTGCTGTTGTAGAGGTTGACTCTGCAATCATGGTAGGTAAATTCACACATCTGTGAATTTCAGTTTCCATCAGACACCTTCAAAGAGCGAGAGGTCACATAAACAAAGCTGTTAATTGGGGAAATAAGCTGAGCTGATAATACATTTATTGGCTTCGTCAGAGATACTTGACATCCCCAAATAATTGACATCCCTCTTGAGACTATTTATTATAATCTTGCTAAAATTGGATAGGAAACTTGAAAGAGAACGGTAGCCAGTGGCAGAGGCAGTGGAACAAAAATGCAGTAGAGTTTCCATTAATGCTGTGCTACAGATCTGTGCAAACACACTTTCACATTTCACAATGTGGAACATTTACAGTTTTGTTTTTGTTTTGTTTTTTTTACATATACTGTACATCGCAATAGTTCTTTAACTGTCAGTTTTCAAACACTGCTGCTCTGAAATGATTTTACAATTCAGATTTTCCTACTTTGTTTTCCTAACAGGAAACATCAGGTCCACTATATTTAGTATAAGAGATAGATATCCTTTGATGAGTTGTAGCTCTTAAGATTAGTGCAAAACATTTAGGTTTTGTATTTCAAGTTAAAGGTGCCATGTGGGGGCGATATAAGCAGCATGTTTTCTCAGCTGATGGTTGAAGGACTCGTGTGTGGATGTACTTTATGTGCCACCAAAGCTGGAAATGTGGACTGATAGTTTTTTTAGATTTGACACACACACGCAAATGAAAACACAGTGTTCATTGTGCTGATTTTATTTATTTTTTTTATTGAACTTTTCACATTGAAATAAACAAATGGATGATTTAACTTTTAGTGGCAAAGCATTCAGCACACATGCTTGTGTTCTCCTTGTGAGTGTTGTCATTATTGAAAGAAACTGTCACTTGTCTAATTAAAGTCATTTCACATCAATGGACATTTAGTGTGTGATTCTGCAGTTTAGTTATGCTAGTAAATTACAGATAAATGTAACTATTATTTAGATTAAGATTATTCATGATGTGAAACGGCAAGAATTATTAGACTAATGTGTTTTCATTGTCAGATGACTACCTTGGCTAACCGCTGTGATGATTTGTGCCTGTTTTCCTGTTAGATGCACAGCCAACAGAAGGGGAACGAGAGGTGTGGAACCAGGTGAACTCAGTCCTGCAGGACTCTGAGAGCATCCTCTCTGGCCTGCAGGCATACAAAGGAGCTGGCCAGGAGATCAGAGATGTGAGGAGCACACAGACAAAAAGAGAAAGAAACTATGGAGCTCCTACACAGGAGATAATAAATACATAAATTAATTAATTCATCAATAAACAAACAAATAAATACATTTTAAAAAATACATTGACCAAGGATGTAGACCTAGCTTCATGTGAATATTTTATTTGCTTTCAACCATGCTCAGCACAGCTGTTTGTACTTGTAAAATCTGATTAGATGTTTTCTGTATGCTGGAGAAACAAAGCTAAATTGCACCGAAATGCAATTTATGTATGATCAAATGTTGTTGATCATAATGGCCCTAATCCTGGATGTTGCCTGACTTGCTGTTATCATTTGTGTTTGGTCCAGGCCATCCAAAACCCCAATGACCTCAGGCTACAGGAGCGAGCCTGGAACTCCGTCTGCCCACTTGTCATCAAACTGAAGAAGTTCTACAGTTTCTCTCTGAGGCTAGGTGGGTGTACAGCGCAGAGCAAAACATCTTAACTATGTTTTCAGTGACAGAATAATCATTTAATCATCATGTCATGGTCAACAATTATTATTTTTTTTATTATTTTTTTTACATTTTCAAATAAAATCTCAGTGAAGCTGGTTTTAATTTTTAAAATGCTACACTGCCACTCCATTCAGGTTGTGTTTACACATTTACAGATCATACTTGAATGATGTCTGGCCTGAGGTAATCTGCAGTTTTGTGTGATGTACTGTCCACTGAGATGTGTAATATGTCATCAGGTTATAATCATCTGTCCACACATACAGAGTGAGCACATGTTGATGGATATATTTTGTGAAAACTAAAGTCGTGGGAAGAAAATTATTTCATTGGCAAATTAGGATTCTTTCCTTTCTCTCTGTGTAAAATGTGATGATAAACTAGTAGTCTTTCAGTGTTTGAGCAGGAGCAGTCTAACGTCTACTCGGCAGCTGATGCTTTGTGTGTATGTGTGTCTTTGTCTTCAGAGGAGGCTCTGCAGAGTTTACTGGAGTGCCTGACATGTCCCCCCTTCACACCCACTCAGCACCTGGAGAGGGAGCAGGCTTTAGCCAAACAGTTTGCAGAGATCCTCCACTTCACTCTGCGCTTCGACGAGCTCAAGGTTCTCCTGAAACATTGAGTAGTTCATCTCATATGCATGCAGCACACACACTCACACCCAAACATATTATCTCTGTCGCCATACTCGTGAAACATCCAGTGTCCATCCAGTGTGCTGGCTCTTTTTCTTCGTCAGTGGAAGCTGAATGTGTTGTGTTTCCCCCTCAGATGAGAATTCCTGCCATTCAGAACGACTTCAGCTACTACAGAAGAACCATCAGTCGAAACAGAATAAACAACATGAATGTGAGTTATTCACTAATTATGCATAGATCTACAATATATATATATATATATATATATATATATATATATATATATATATATATATATATATAGCATAAAGTTGCTACTCTAGCTGTAGTGAAATGTAAAATTCAACTGTCCCACTCTGAAACCTCTCATTGTCTCTTTTTGCAACTGAAGTTGGACATTGAGAGTGAAGTCAACAACGAGATGGCCAACAGGATGTCTCTGTTCTATGCAGAGGCAACACCCATGCTGAAAACGCTCAGCAATGCAACCACAAACTTTGTGACAGAGGTGAGAATAATAATTATCACTGCATAGGGAAAAAGTCTTTGCACTGAAGTCTTAAAAACAGTGTTCTATTTTCTCTTGTTCCAAATTGGGAAATGTCTGTCAAACATACTTTAAGGGAATTCATATTTGGCATTAATTCATTATTATTGTACTGCTCTGAAGCAGCTGGCAGAATAAAGCAGTAACCCTAAAATATTTTAGATAAATGTTGGTGACACGTGTAACCAGATATCAATCCACATTATGCAGTTCACACACTAATAGCAAGCCAATCCCAGCTGACACTGGACGAGGGTAGGGTCCACCCTGAACAGGTCAGCCAATGTATAGACACATACAGAGAAAAACTGTTCAGATTCACCAGTTACCTGTACCATTCTTTGTGTGTGACTGTGGAAGGAAGCTGGGGTCCCTGGAGGAAACCCACGGGAGCATGGAGAAAATGCAAACTTCACACTTACTTTCTATAGTTTGTATATGTCTTTGGAAAATCAGCATTTTCAATTTCGCTGTGCTGTGTTTTATTGTCACAGTGACAACAGAAGAACCTCATTTTGAATCTGATTCCAGAAAGGCCCCAGATAGTTCTGAGTTCTCCATCTTAGTAAAGACAGATTGGTACTGGTTCCACTGGCAAAGCAGTTAAGTTTTGAATTTTTCGGGTGGGCCACAGTCATATGCATGACAATAACAGAGCCAATGAGGGCACTTAAGTAGCCAGAAAAAAACATATTGATATTGATGTTCCACTGGCTGAATGATATCCAATTCATATCACCATCGCACTCCAATTTGCTCAGATCGTATCTGGAGGAAAATGGAGGAAATCCTAGGAGGTTATTCTCACCTGAATGCTACATACTAGCCTTTGTCAGCTAACATGTAGTGTTTGAGTTTTTAAAGGCGAGGAGGGTCACTGGTTTAACGGGGGAGATGATAAGGTGCCAATATCCTATGTGCATGTTGGCACAAGCAATAACTCCATTTTATCTTTAAATATAAAAAGGTTGTTTTGCTGCTCTATGCTAACCCTTTAACCTTGGAAGGAAAGCATTTAAGGAAGTGCTAATAACATCTGCTTTACTGTTCGGCAGAACAAGACTCTTCCACTGGAGAACACAACAGACTGTCTCAGCACCATGGCCAGTGTCTGTAAAGTCATGCTGGAGACACCGTGAGTTACACATACACACACATTCAATCAACCTGTGGTATGTGCACTTTTTTTATTTATTTTTTTAACCAACTTCATACCAATCGATAATATATTAAATTAGTATTTTGCAAACTCGAAAGAATTTGACACAAACATTTTCCTCTATGAAGGCCAGAATCTTTCAAACAAAGCAATTACATACTCTGATTTTCCCTCCCCTTTTTTTTTTTTTTTTCTTTTCTTTTTCTTTCTCCTGTTATCACAAAACACAATGTCTGCGGTCACCAGCTGCATCAATTAAACCTTAACCTATTGATACCACAGCAGACACATCTGTCAGTGCATGGGGTTTGTTCTTTACAGAAGACACACAACTGGTTTATTACCATCGCAACTGATTCAACAAACTCTCCATATCAGTGGCAGCCATCTTGGCTGTTACTGAAAATGTTCCAGCAGTTCTCCTCTATACGTCATTGCATCAAACCTGCCCAATTTTAGATAAAAAAAAAAATGGATCTGAATGTTAACATGAGCTGATTGTTCAGTCTGGTTTCCAGGCTGTAAATCTGTTTCTTGTCTACTGCTGTTTTCTCACTCTGGCTCGGTGATGTTTTCAGGGAATATTCCAGTCGTTTCAGCAGCGAAGATACGCTCTTGTTTTGCATGAGGGTCATGGTCGGGGTCATCATTCTGTATGACCACGTCCACCCCAACGGCGCCTTCAACAAGTCCTCCAAGATAGACGTAAGACACAAGCACACACTCTCAGCTGCTGAGATCATGTAACATCAGCCCCTCAGACCACAGATCCTTTCCTGTCCTTTCCTGCTCTCACTCTGTTAATTCCTCTCAGATGAAAGGCTGCATAAAAGTCCTGAAGGACCAGCCAGCAGACAACGTAGAAGGCCTACTGAATGCCCTCAAGTAGGCTCCTCTCACTCTATTTAAATTCTGATACACAGAGCAATGCTGCTAACAGCCTCCTAATGCATCACTTATTATTTCTCTCTTCAGATTTACCACAAAACACCTGAATGATGAGTCCACTCCGAAGAACATCAGAACAATGCTCCAGTAATGTTGGCTTTTTTTTTTTTTTTTTAATATATATAAATAGATATGAAGAGGCTCAATGCTCTGACCTCAAATAAGATGTATATGTTTACATTATTTAAAAAGACTCGATGTCAATACTTGTGTGTATTTGCATAGTCATTCCCTCCAAGTTATTGAAATCTGCAAACATGTAAAAAGCATCACATCAATTGCCTCTGCTGTTAACAGCTGTTGAAGCACAAATGACGGATCTGTCAGCCTGATACCGTAACTTAGCAAGCAGCGCATAAAAAATTAGCAGTGGCAGCATAAAAATGTCCTTAAACAAATCTTGTCAGTCGTTTATTTGACAATGAAAGTCAAATTCACCTTATTGGGCTGTTAGTGTGTTTGTTTTATAAACAGTCAAATTTGAAAGGTTGTCATTTCAAACAAATCAGCATGTATTAAATTAAGTGAAATGTTGTATCATCCCATGTTTTTAACCTGATTACAAAGTTCAAGATTTATTGACAATATGAAATCAGTCAATGTTAAGTGGACATGTCTGTTGAAGTGAAGGGCTAAATGTTGATTGAGAGTAGGTAAGGGACTGATTGGTTTGACCTGTTTAAACGCATTTTCATGTTTTCTTTTTTATAGTCTGCTGTTATATTTTGATGTTGCTCTTTTCAAACTCCAGCCTTGTTCGTCTGATGTAAAAAAAAAAAAAAAAATTTAATAATAATAAATTCACTGTGAACGTAAAAACACACTTTGCACATTCAGTGATATCCGGTTTGTCAAAGTTGGTTTAACATCAGAGGTTTTGCTGACAGAGTATGTTATAATAGAGAATCACAAAATCAAATCAAATCAAAACAACCAGATGTTTTTATTTAACCGTTTGTTGCGATGCTCTGAATGACACCTGTGTTTTGCCATGTTCTAAGTATCTTTTTTTTTAGCTTTTGTATTAAACATGAAAAGAAAGGTCCCCCAAAATCTGTAATCCTGTATAAATGAAGCAAGAATTTTAAAGATTTTCTCTTTCTGTTTCAAATTAGTTTAATACCAGGTTGATTTTCTTTTCTTTTCTTTTTTTTAAATAGAAATTTTTATAATTGACTTCTATACCAAGGATCATTTCATAACCTAAAAACTGACCGTTTGGGTCACAATGTACACCTCAAAATTTGCCTTAAATTGGAATTTTAAAGTATGAAAGACTGTAGAGACTTCAGTGAATTGTGAGACTGATCAGTGTCACATCATACACAGCGCTGTATTTCTGATATTGTAGCTCATTTTACTAAAATTTCATCACAAACCTGCCTGATTTGTTCCCCGGCTCGTCCACAAGCATCAGCTGCACCAGCTGACCTGCTGAAACTCACCTGTTCACATGGTGACAATCTCAGACAATCTCCTCATCCGTCATGATGTTCGTGTTTTTTTTTTTTTTTTTTGTTGTTGTTTGTTTGTTTGTTTGTTTTTTTTAGGTTCCATTAACCTTAAAAGTTAATGGAGTGAAACAAAAATGTCTTAAAGGACGCAACTTGTTCGTCAGTATGCTTTTAGTAAAATCTACTTTTTCAGAGAAAGTATTAAGCAGACACCATCATCACCCCTGTGATCTTGCTTTATGGGAATGTCTGTCTTATCAGGAAGGACAGCATTGCCTTGAATAAACCACTCTAACAAATACCAGGGAGCAGTAAAGTCTATTCTTTCATCCAGAATTACTCCAATTTGTGAGGCCACTCATCCTGCCCTCTGTACCATACACACTATGCCCTTTGATTAACATACCATCGCGCAGTTAAGTAACCTGAAATCACCATGTCTGGTATCTACCATTCATTTAAGCCTTGTTCATTTTTGATCATTTTGTATTTAGTAATGTGTGTGTGTGTGTGTGTGTGTGTGAGAGAGAGAGAGAGCCATACTTTGAATGCAATGTTTTATATGCAATGGATGAGACTTAAAGTAATGTGTACATATGATACTGATATTTCATATCTGACTTAAGTTTTTTTTTTTTTTTTTTTTTTTTGTTTGTTTTTTTAATAAGAATCACATCCTCTGTCACGTGTCATTGATGTACACAAAGCGCCTCTCTGCCCAGAATATGCTACTGTGAGTTGAATGCAAGATGTCGTTTTGAATACTGAGACATTTTTTCAGTCTTAAACTGACAGCTACTGTTTAATGTTTTTGCAGTTCGGACTCGTTTATATAAATAGTTTTGGCTTTGTATTGCATTCTGAGTGGGATGTGTGGATTGGATAATAAAGGTGGTACATTTCTTACACAGACTGTGGTTCTTTTGTTCTTATTTATAACACGTGGTACACAGCTAGTGTGGTTATGTTGTGCACCTGATGTTCCTGGTTCATTGATGCTAACTAAGGTTACCCTAAGGTTTTTTGTTTTGTCTTGTTTTGACTTTCTTAATGTTATTTTTATATTGAATGTTGTTAGTATTTTTCCATCAGGACTGTTTGGAGTATGGATGACCTTGTGGGCAGGAACAAAACATGGACCCACACCTCAAAACATTGCTCCATGCCACAATGCTAGTGAAAAATCTCTTGTGAGTTTAAATAAAAATTATTTGAAAGTTTTGCTGTTGCTACACAGCTAACATTAGTGTTAACATCTGCTAACTCACTAGGCTAGATATATCAAACTTCATTCCTGTCTCTCCACAGAGTTACCTTTTAGAGGTGGAAGGCAACACAAATGTTGCAATAATGTCTTTTTGTCTACTGAAGTTTGCAATGCCAACCTGCTGGCAGCCTCCCCTTTAAATAATCAGCGCTGTTAAGATAAAAGCAGTTGTAATGTAACTACAAGATCAGAAACACTGAATGCAGCTCATGAAAAAGGTTCATCACCTTTTATTTTTAAAGTAACAAGATACATCTCAAAGTTATGATTATGTAAAATGTTCATCACAATTCAATCTCATGTTCAGCCAGAGCTTTTTACACAGCACAATATAATTCAGTAAATCAGTAAATAATACACCCAGCTGCACCTTCTAACATGCTTCAATGCTGAATTGTCTTGGTGCTGCAGTTCTGATGTCATCCTGATGGGGGTGATATGCTTCACTCATGAATGAGGGTGAGGAGCAGGCACAGTCCACGGCCGGTGCTCAAAGAGAGGTGTACCTAGAATTGATGATATTATGTTGAGTTTGAAAAAGTGAACACAATACATCAACCTTTGCATATTAAATGACTTGAAATGCTCTTTTGTTTGAAACTACTGTAATGAAATATGTTTGAATAAAACAAAGTTACAATATATATATATATACCTTTGTATTTTTCATTGCAATAAAGTGTAATGAGCCTGCAATTCAGTAGAACAACATTTCTAACAGGGTCACAAATTGCATTCAGTCTCTGACTTTTCTTGCAGATTCAGTCACTTTTTCTTAATGCACAGTGTGTGCTGAAAGCGTTTGTTGCTGTGTGGTTACATCATATTCAGCCCAGAGGAGGGGTGCCTTACTGGGAGAGCTCCGGTGAGAGCGCTGGGATGCCCGGAACGCCTCAGCACTCAGCTGCGGCACCGCCACCCTCACAGGCCCCGGACAGATCCCAGCATTCCACCGGGCCAGGCGCAGCAGGCCGTCTGCAGCCTCCTCGTTGGGGGGGTGGTCCTCACTGTGAGAGGCCCACTGAGGTCGAGCCATACTCTGACGATGAAGAGGATGGGATCTGTGGTTGGAGCTCAGGGACATCTGAAAGAGGAGGACAGATGTCAGAGAACTGGGTTTACTTTGATAAAGTGTTCAGAAAAATGGATTTAAAAAAAAAAATAATACCATATAGAGGCATTGAAATAAATGTATGATGGGTCCATCGCAGCCTGAATATTAAATGCCACAGTGTCCTTTATGTCACCCTTTCCACCCCCTTTCTGAGCCTTTCTGTGTAAACGCTCCTCCATAATGCATGATACCTGCTGGCTGCACAGTCCCCAGAGAACCTTCCACATTTAGCCCCCCTCCCTTTGAATCAGACAGGGAGGTCACAGTCACAGTGGGGTAAAAGTGGGGATGATAAATGGGGGGTGGGGGGTCGTGTTACCAGAGATTTGGCTTTGCGGAGTTTGTAATTTGCCTCAGACAGTTTTTTCTTGCTCTCGCCGTCTGGCTTGAGGCTGGTACTGCTGCAGGAGGAGGCACCTCTCATCCGCCTGCAGAGAGAGAGAGAGAGCAAACACCTCAGCACATCTATGCTTCCTAATAAAGTACTGGTTGTTTACAATCAGGGGCAGAGTTAGTTTGAGCTGTACAGCCATCAGTACTGAACTGATTTGTGTTGAACTTTGTGGAGAGACAGAGCATGGACCAGAGAAGAACCTGTTCAACTTTGATGCGTCTCCAGATCATTTTATTCTGAATTACAGTCAGTCAGTCCCTCTCTCTGCATTATTAGACATGAACCTTTGATTATTGTAGCAGAAACATAACACATAACCTCTTTTCAGATAATAGAGCGTCACTAGACAGAATGATGATGATGCACATTGAAATTAGCTGTGTTCATATTTGTTATCGAAGTTGGCTTCTTGAGAAGCATCTTGGACAGTTAAAGCCAAATGGAAAAATATTGCAGATATTCTGATGCTGTGGATTTTTCATTGAGTATATAATATATCTTCAATATGCCTGGATGGCTACCTTTTGTTATCTGATGTCTTGTCTAAGCACCTGACACAGGAGTCTATTTTATAGTGATATATGTTTGTATTTTGTTTCCCTAGCCAACCTCCATGTTCCAATCTTAGATACTTTGATTGTCAAGAAGTAGATCCTGATAATATTATGTCCTTAAATCATATCATGTCTTTATAGTGTTTTAAGTGTTTCAAGTGAAGATGGGTTGGGTGAGTGTTAAGTTTCTGCTGCTGCTTTGTACAGTCTTACACCGTCAGAGCCTGCTCCATGGGGTCCAGGTTGTCCAGGTAGTTAAAGCGCTGTGTGTCTTTGGGATGCCTGTCTGAATCTCTCCATGGAGGCTTCCTCTCTCTGCTTAATCCAGTCTTGAAACTGCTCCCAACTCTCTGGATAGCAGACCCTGGACGCTCCCCGGTCAGGAGGCCTGGTTCTGGCAGATCTTCGTGTCTTCCATTGATCCGTGTTACATCTGGAATCAAAAACTGCTGCTGGGACGAGGCAGTCTGGAGGCAGGCGAGATTCTGTATTGACATTCTATCACAGAAATCTTCTTATCCTGAGCCACAGTTCTGTTAATGTGAAATATGAGGATGAATCCTGACCCTTTGAGGGGAGAGTCGCAGCTCTTGCACAGTCTGGATGTAGTGTCTCTTCCAGACGCCTTGCTCGAACCGTGTGGGGGAGAAACTGATGGACCAGCCGTGCTTCAGACACTTGGGAATCCACAGCTGGTCCAGCTCCACTATGCTCTTCCAGTGCCAGCTCACCTGTCCACAGCAGGCAGTGAAACAAAGGCACCAGAATTTCAATTTCACTCCTCACGATTCTCAGCTGATTAGGTCCACATTATGTTGAGTTTGGGTACCTGTGCACACCGACAGAGGCTGCGGGGGTCCAGGAATGAGAAGAGGTAGAGGCAGAGGGCTCTGGGCAGCAGGCAGGTAAAGTCTGCAGCCTGCAGGGGGAGCCGTCCGCTCACACTGACACTGAGGAACCTCAGCTGCTCCTCTGAACAGCTCAGCACACAGTCCTGCAGCACTGCCCTCCTCTGCCTGTCAGACCACCTGTCAAACTGAACACATGGATCTGTCACGTCCACTCCAACAGCTCGGTTCAGCTGGATCAAAGATGGATTCCAGTGAGCACATGGTGTGGTTTTGAATGTCCAGTTATTTGAATGGGACACAACAAAGGTCCTTCAGCTTTAGTCTATTCTTACCCACTTTGCCAGAAGGATTCGCCTCTCTTCAAAGACCTGAGGGAGAGGAGAGGATGTAGGAACAGGTGAATCGTCTGGTGTCAACATAAATTATTTCCAAAAACTTGGACCAAACTGAAAACCGAATCCTGTTTTCTTCCATCACAGTGACAGAAACTCAAGTCTCATGTGCGAAAGCAAACCCAAGGATGGACAGTAACAGACAGAAGCCAACAGTGGCTGTAGTAGATAAAGCTGGGAATTTTTCACCAGACCCTCATCCTAAATCCATGTTCACCGATCAAACTTGAAGGCGTACTGAAGCAATGAAGCTGTGTACTTCATCCTCTTCTGATCAAAACTGTGCTTCATTAATGCATGAAACTAACTCCAATTTTAGAACCTCATAAATAAGAACCTGTGCTCATCTCAATAAATAAGTAATGTGCCGTGGTCTGCAGATAGCATGATGTTTATCTAGTATAATTTTGCAGGGGGGATTAGGAGAGCTGACCTTGCTGTTTGCCACAGGGTGGTTCAGAGGAGTCCAGGCGCTCAGCTTAGTCTGCATCTTGGCACAGGTTGACGGTGACCTTGGTGCATGTGGCATCTCCAGGTTACATCTAGGTGGAGGTGGCATGCTGAAATACACATAGATTGAACTTTTTGGTGGTTCGGTGCTCTTTGCTTCCCATTTTTCATTGTGTGTATCATGTTAACATTTTTCCCTAAAGGCTTGCTATAAAGTTTTGGCACTTAACAGCATCTGCCTGAGCACATAAACTCTCATGCTGAGTCTCCTGGAAAACACTTGAAAAACACTTTTGATCCCCTCCGATATAGTCTGATAAGTGAAGCCAGATGATAGTCATGTTGTAGAGTAATTCTTACGATTTTTCTCCACTGTTACCCAAAGAAAAGCAAACAAAGGATCGCCATTTTGTATCCAGCTGTATCCTGTTAAAATAAGATTTTGGTGTAACCAAAACCATTCCAAATTGAAAATGGCAAGACCCCAACCTGTCTTGCAGACACAGACACACACTTATGGCGGCATTGTTGTACTACATGTGTGAATAAGACACTGCTGCTCAGCACTGTACAGCACAGTCCCTTTGGTATTTAACTCACCATCAATTCTCCTCGGTCGACCCAAAATGTAAATCCACCTCTTAGGCTCACTTTGTGTATCTGTCCCCGATGGCCTTTGTGCCCGTACACCCAAACTCCACTTCGTCTTCCCACTCCCCTGTGCACAGTTTACTTGTTTCCATAGTAACAGTGAGTGTGCTCTCCTTACACTGACTGGCTCGTCACGGCCTGCCACACACGAGGGGGGTGCTGCAAAGCCAACCGCGGTGGAGAGTGTGGAGTATGCAGGCCTCGGTGGCTCTAATGATGACAAATGTAACACAGAGGGCCTGACGCTGCAATTTCTGTAGAGACCATCTTCTTCCTACACACTGATGCGACAAAAAGATGTCTGTATTCTTGTGAAGCAAGTATCCTTCACAAGAATATATGTGAGACACTGGGGGGGAAAAAACGATTCCTAGAACGACAGGACAATTGAAATAGAGTTGGGCCAACTGTGTAAACATTAATTGCATAACATGCATGTATATAAAGTTCACATAATTGCTGTGACTTTTCTAACTATGACGTGATGAAGATGATGAAGATGACTGCAGTAGCAGGAGTTGAGGCAGTATTGTAGCTCCATTATAAAAGCCTCATATAGGCGTTGGCTCGGGGGCTTCTCTACACATTACTGCGTCTGGCCCGCAGCTGCAGCTTCACTTGAAAGCACATTTAGGCCCTTGTGATGGGAAACACTCCGTCCCACCGGGCCCTGAACTTTCCCATTCAGAAGCACAGGGCCTGCTCGTGCTCGGATGGGCGACCGCGCGCAATAAAGGCAGAAAACCTGCTGTGAAGAAAGAGGAAAGAGATGAGACAAGTTACAAATACCGAGGCAGAGCAAACCGGAAACACTGAGAGCACTCCTTCAAAATGATATATTAAACCGCAGTAAGATTTTCAGTTGTTGATTTATGTGATCATATAAGCATCATATAATTTTAGATTTCACGCAGATTAGAATAAATATAACTTTCCAGTGTTTAAGCATCCGTCTACAGTTGTATCTGGTTGATAGTGTAAAGTCTAATCTAACGTAGCCACTGGCGCTAAAGATTTTTATATAATAATGCCGATGCCTGAAGGGAACTAGACATTATAAGTGATAAATAAATATTGGAATCAGAAGTATACGGATAAACTCTGAAGTTTTGCTCTTTTTTGAAGTTGTGTTACAGTAGAGCATCTAAATATAGACTTATGCATGGGTTTTAAACTATTGGAAAAAATAAAGTGAAAAAAAACCCCTCCCTAAATTCACTGAGTGAAGTTTTTTATTTGTTTTTGCTTTTTTCCCCCTCTTTATTTCTACTTTTGGCTTTCTACATTTTAAAACCCTGACAGTGTCCTCACGGGGCTTTTAATTTGACGGTTTTGACTGGAAGCCATTTTCTAAAACCTCTCGCAGTTGACGGCGGGCCGAGCGGAGGGAGAGAGGGGGGGGAGTGCGGGGTGAGAGAGGTGAGGACGCCGCTGGTTGAAGGACGCTCGCTCATTGTTACCAGTGAGCGGAACGGCGAGGATCCCGTCGCTGCAGTTGAATTCCGGGCCAAAACTCAGGTAAAGTTACCGATGAAGGTTTGCGGTCTCTCCTCCTTCGGTCTGCCGGCGAATTAGCGGCCAGCAGCCGGCCCCGCCGCCTCCGGCTCGGGCTGAGCTGAAGCGAAGGGACGCGGCTGCTATCGGATGAAGTAACCGTCATCTTTTGTCTGCGCGGCGCCGCTTGACGTTTCTATCGGTGTAACGAAACATCAAAAAAAAAAAAAAAAAGGTGAGCCCGGTACTGAGGGCGGGGGCTCGGTCACAACCGGGAGCAACCTCCCGCTAACGTTACACCGATACTCCCTCATTCATGAGCGGCAATTAGTGCGTGAAACGCCCGGCGAGCAGCCATAGGAGGAGCCGGTCCGTGGTGGCGCACAGGTGGGCTGCTAATATCACAGGAAAGTAGCTCAGACACACCTGGACCTGTTTCCCGGCTCTGCTTTATCCACCAGCTGACAGAGAATGGAAAGGCGTTGGTCAGGGTGTGCAGAAAACGTATCAACTGCACTTAAATGTACAGAGTACGTTATCACAATAACGGCAATGCTACAGATTTAGTCATTTCAGGACTACAACGAAAACCTGTAAATTAATGCGAAAATATTGGAGTGATTTGAACCGCCCGTGTTCCTGATCATTTTTGCTGTTTTTTTTCTGTGTGTGTGTGTGAGACTGTGATATATTTCTGGTCATTAATGCTGTTTGTAATCTAATTCATCCCCTTCACACATCACCTCAGTTAGTGACTGAAAAAACAATTACCAGACCTCCTTGGTGTAGCTCACCTATACATCATGTTCTCAGTCAGCTTTTTGTGTAAAATGAATGATTTGTGGTTTGTGTAAAATAATAATAATAGATAAAATATTAATTTACCCTCTGACTGTTAAGCTGAATTTGCTATTTTTTTTTTTGTGGTTTTACTTTTCAGGTTTCAGACTAACATTATTTCCATCGTTGGCTGTCATCATTTTTCTCTGAAGCATCATCTTCGTCGTCCTTCAAGGCAGGAGAGGGAGGGAGTGCGAGCCATTCGGTCGCAGTGCAGCGTCTTAAAGGACCACAGCCTCTCTCAGGTGATGGAGGTTCTGTGACACAGTCCTGCAAGAATCGCCACAGTTATGGATGCAGCCAGCCTCGATCATGGCCATGTTGGATTGTGCTGTCCGACCCAGACTTTTTCTCTGTGATGTGAAGAGGAGGAACAGTGTAGAAGACAGTCCTAAAGGCCTGCGATCATCCCTTCCTGCTGAATGAGCCAGATGCTAACGGGGCTCCACCTGTCGTCCTAACCTGCCATCCCCTGGATCTTTCTTCTTCCCTTATGTACGGATCAGTCATGGATCTCCTGTGGGTGCTGTCAGTGTCCATGCTGACGGTGTGTGTTGCCATCCCCATGGATGCAGCAGCAGGGAGCCACAGTCTGTTCACCTGCGAGCCCATCACCCTGCGCATGTGTCAGGGGCTGCCCTACAACTCCACCTTCATGCCCAACATACTCAACCATTATGACCAGCAAACCGCCGCTCTCGCCATGGAGGTACAGTACACTTCTGAGACACGTGGTTGTGTAAAAAGCTTTTCCAATTCTGATTCTGTAATCTGTTAACATGTCAGCTTGTCGGGGGTAATTCAGATATGTATTGGCTTTCTCTTTTTTTTTTTTTCTTTTTTTTTTAGTTCAGGGCTGTTATTTAATCATGGATATTTAAGGAACAGAAATCTGCGCTTCTGTCTTGTTCAGTTCGGGGAAAGATTTTAAGACACAGTTTGATCCTGAGCTTACTGAAACATGACCATATGAAGCAGCTTTACTATTCACCACACCTCTTCAGCAGACACAATGCAACAAACAAGAAGCGCTTGATTTGTAATAAACATTTTTTGGTAAAAAAAAAAAAAAAAGAAGAATATCAAAAATAAGATTTAACTGCAAGCGGTTTGGCCTAGTGATGGTAACAGTTTAGAAGCAAAGCTCATTGTAAATATCAGAGTAATTGGGATTTACTGTCAATGAGCACTAAGTTCTACTATGCTATGAAATGAGGACCAAATTGGTTATCTAATCGACTTGTACCTGACTAGGGTTAGGGTTAGGGTTAGATAGGGTTAGGATATTTTAAGATATATTTTATTTTTTGCTGATATAGTCTCTTCCTATATTACAATAGTCATCTGAATTTATAGTGTGTTATTCAAAATGGTTGCAAATGTGGATAAGAAGGTGAAAATACATTTGCAACAAAACAAGGGAGTTTTAGTTGAAAAAAAAAATTCAACTGGCAACTATTTTGGCAAGCCATTAATAGTTTTGTTTTTTGTTTTTTTTTTTCTTTAATGAAAATACCAGATAAATGAAAAGCAGAAACGTCTGGTACAAATCATCATATTATATGTCATTTTATGTTTAGGTCATATATAGTAAAATGTGCAGAAGATTTTCAGAAAACTTTCATGCAACTTGTCTTTTAAAGTCATTCAATTTTATTGAAAGATGTTATCCAGTCTATAGCATATGTAATTGCAGATCTTTATGCAGTTAGACTAGTTTAAATGATTCACACAAAAAAATTAATTTACTGTTATTGTAAAGCTGGAGGATCCTCACATAACTTTCACTAAGATATATGCAGCAGCAGCAGCAGCAGAGGCAGCAAGTGCAAGATAGCTTCAACCATAGATGATAGATGGAATTGTAGTAGATGCTTTTGGTTTTTTTTTCCCCTCATTCCCTCCTTAAACATTTTCACCTTCTCTTTTGTTTTGTTTTTCCCTTTTCATTCTCCCTCTTTTCTTTCCATGTCTGACCGTTTGCTGAGCATTTTCCCTGGCCCCTTTTCCTCTGTTGTATTGCAGATAGTCGTGGCTGAACAGAAAAAAAAATGGACACCTGCAAACAAACATGCGCTCTGTATATGTTACACAGGTTTGAATGAGGGTTTGTGAAAATGATTTGGAACTAATTAGTTTTCCTCACATGTTGAATAAGTGGTTCAGTGTGTCGACTGCACTGCCTGCCCCATGGTCATCAGCAGCCGACACAGTTATCACCATGGCTAACTGGGTATGTGCTGAGAGTTGGTAATATCAAAGTGCAAACCTACTCTAATTGGGCTCCCCTTGCTCCGGGGACTGGGAGTGTATTACCAAAACATTAAGCAGAAAATTAAGTTTTAATATTTGTCCCTGGGGGCCAGGAGAATGGTACATTTTTAAACTCCACTGAATTTGTAGGGCATGTTGTCCTAAAATAGTTCTTGCTGCACATCTGGCATGGTGACAGGCAGAGCGGTTTACCACTTTGTGTAGTGACTCTTTACATCAGTTTGTTAGGCACAAAGCCCATTTTACATAACAGGCTTTTAGACAGTTTGTTATCCTGTTTGGGAGTGAGGATACCACACTTTGTTTCAGTTTGGTTCAGTTGAAGATTAAAGCTCAGATTCCAGTGTTTAGTCTGTATTTTATTGTTTCATCTTTTTAGATAATCTATAGATTACCAGCCAGACCATCTGACTGTTGTGGCTGTTATCCTCTGTGTAATGTCGAGTTAGGCATTTAAACACAATCATGAAGCAGATGCATCACTTCGTTAAGTTAATCCCATCCTCTATGTGGGCTGATCTCTCTCTGGAAGCTCAATCTATCGAGCAATTACTGGCCAGACTGCACCAAAACATTAGATTGGATGCTCCGTTTGCCTGCCTCTCTGTGTGTACTTATCAATCCATCCTTCTATATTTATCTTAGTTAATCCATCTTGAGCATCTTGTGGCTATTGGCTCCTGTGTCCTCTCTCACTTTTACCCTTTGACCAGGCCCCGCCCTGTCATGATGCAGTGAGAATGTTGATCTGCAAAGTACTGCTGACCATCTGTGCCTTCTTCACTGTGTAGTGCTCAGCAGAGTACACACTGGGTGAGAGAGGGAGAGATGGTAGGTAGGAGGAGTGGTTTGGTACAGAAATCCAGGGTTATGTAACCTCTAAACATGCACTCCCTGGCTGTGGAAGCATGCAGCATCACTTCAGCTTCATACCACACCTCAGATGCACCTTTCTCTTCTCCTGTCTTTCCACCTGCTCATATCTACGCTGTCTTTCCTTGTCATTGCTAAGTTATGACTATCTGTGTTACTCTGTCATGTCTATCAATGATCTTCGTAAAGTGTTTTTATTATTATTATTTATTAATTTTTTTAAATGTTTGTTTGTTCATTCATTCATCTTCTATCGCTAATCCATTTCTGGGTCATTGGGGGGGCTGGAGCCAATCCCAGCTCCCATTGGGTGAGGCTTGGGCACACCCTAGACAGGTCAGCAGTCCATCACAGGGCCAACACACAGAGACAGACAACCACTCACACCTATGGATAATTTAGAGTCACCAGTTAACCTAAACATGTCTTTGGACGGTGGGAGGAAACCCAATGCAGACATGGGGAGAACATACAGACATGCCGCCGTGCTACCCTTTATTAATATTTTGATATTAATATTTATATGAGAATTGTGAGGTGGTTTTAATCAAGGTGTTATTAATCTAGTAATGTTTTGTTCTAAGGATCACTTTTTGCACCTCATCAACATGTGTGGGTTGGATTAAACAGAGCAAAGCACTTTTGCTTTCGACGGTGTTCACTTTGATTGGTCATGGATCCACAATTAAGTCTCTTTTATTGCTTAGAAATGCTTGGTGGAAAACATATGGACACCAAATAGGTTCCAAATAACGGAGACTATGCCTCTGTTTGGCTCTTGTTTTCTAGATAAGTTGTCCTAGATCCAGTTCATTGGAGAATTCAAAGCTTTTAAGATGTTGAGGGCAACCAAATGAGAATTGACAGTTGATTTTTAAAGGGAATTAGCTCCACTGAATAGCCATGTTAATAATGATGAATGCCCTGCACCGTGGAGAAACGGGGAATTGGACGAAAACCAATGCCTGTCGTTCTTGCGGTTTTTGTCTAAACCCCCCTGAAGCTGTGTCTTTCTGGATTTCCTTTTTCATGTCTTGGTTTTCAAAGTCTTTTCAAGGTTATTGTCTTTTAGGAATGTGAACACAGTTTATTTAATTATCTTTCCAGAAACTTTCCTGTTTTCTTTGTCTGCTGAGGTAGAAAATGTCAAATTGATGTTGGACATTTTGTACAAATTGTTCACCAATTGTTTAGTATTTTTGTCTTAGGTCGTAGCATTGTAACAGAAATGTGCACATTCATAAGGACAAAAAGGTTTCATTGAGGTTTTGCAAGGGAAATGCTCTGTGGCTGTCGGAGCAGGAGACGCCACAAATAAGGTAATTTCTAAAAAGAGGATTTTCTGTTTTGGAACTCATCCTCTCTGTCAATCATCGCTGACCGAGGAATGACCTCAGAGCTGAAGTGGGACAGCGGCCTCAGGGCTGGGAATGGGTTATTTCTGTGTCGCAATGATACTGTACCACACTCATAAGATAAGCGGGAGTGTGACGGATTTGACTGGCATCATAAAAAGAAAAAAAAGAAAAGGCCTTAAATCCCCTTCTTTGGAGATGCACAGTATAGCTACCAGATGTGTCTCCAGCAGCGTCATCGGCTGTGGATTTGTCTTTATATTTCTAAAAATGCTGTCTAATGCTGTTAACATTACCATCTTTCATCTAAGGTTGGCTCTTCGTGTACTGACAAATTATGGCAAATGAGAAATGCGCTGCAAACGAAACTGAATGTACATATTCTGCTATAAAATTTGAAAGAATCCTTGTAACAAAAATAATTGCGAATTAATGCCTTCTGGAAAATGTATGTTGTATCCCTGCAAGGAGTGTAGAATATGTTTTCTCAACTGGGAGCAAAGTAAACCTTTATTATTATCAAAGCCAAAATACTCATATATTTAGCAGAAAAAAATGAACAATAGGGTGATAGCGGTGGTTTTTAGAGGAGTCATGAGACTGTTATGGTAAAGGAAATGAGACTATGGGTTATTTGACCATTTCTTCAAGGCCAGACGAGAGAACCTACGGTCACGACCAACTAAAGATGCTAATTGAATTAGGCTGATAAAGGGTGTGTTTACAGGAAGTCAGAGCCAAGCCAGCAAATCATTTTTAATGGCTGCAAGATTAAAGAAATTCTCATGAATGTGTCCTTTGGAAATCCAGAGAGTGGTTTTTCTTTGTCACTGTTGTGAAAGTTAATGGTGATATACAGGTTACGCTGCCTTTTTGTCGCGCATCTTGATTTTATGCCTTTGTCACATGATGTTTTGTGTGAAGGGCATGCAGTGACACAAAGACTAATCAATGGTCTGTTTTTAATCTGCTCAGTCCCACTTCCACTCATTTCCTCCTCCTTTCAGGTTGTTAACTCAGCCTCTTGTCTCAGGTTTACAACACATCCAGATAAACTGTGTCATGTTGCATCTGCTGTTTAGAATAACCTAGATCCTCCACCCAAGCTGCGTGAATGGATTTGTAAATAAGAGTGTGGGTTTATGGTTGTGTGTGTTTGTGTGCGCCCGAGTTAGTGAATGTGTATCTCTGGAAAATGCTGATAAAGCTGTGTGATAGCTCTAAGTCTGTTAATAATGCTGCAGTGAACTAAAAAGTGCCCACTTTAACTTGCTTATTGTGGAGCTAGTAAAGATGTATCCCATCAAAGGACACACACATGCCGACACAACATGGTCTGATAAATCCTACCCAGCGTGACCCAAGCTATAAAGGAGGCTCTTGTTTTATTTAATGTCCAACACCCTGTTTATTGGCTGTGGAGTGAATGAGAAGCACATCCAGAGTACAAGTTGCTGGTCCACAACAACGTTGTTCTGTGTGCTTGTTTGTGTGGCCATTACACACAGTTAGAGCTCTAGGTTTTCAAAAACTTTCTTAGCAGTGAATGACACAGCCGACTCTGTCAACCCATCCTTCCTCTCTCTCTCTGTCTCTCTCTGTCTCTCTCTGTCTTGCTCTCTCTCTCTCTTCACCCTCTCGACCCCCCCCACTCCCCCATCCCTTTTGTTGTCCCCCTCCCCCCTACGCTGGGCTCACCCGTTGCCCAGGAAACGGTCCCAATTGTGCTGTTAACAAAGGGAGCAGAGGCTTTCTTGCCTCCCAGGAGGTGGTCCCCTCCGCCCCGCACCCTGACCTCCTCGAACCCTGCCCTCCTCCCTCTTCCTCCTCCACCTCGGTGATGCATCACTCGTCGCCATGGTGCAGAGCTTGGAAATTTGGAGAATTGCAATGGCAGTAGAAGAGGATAAAGGGGGAGAGAGGGAGAAAAATGCAGGAGTGAGAGGGGCTGAGAGAGGAAAGGGGGATGATGGGAAGAGAGGTTACTAGGAGGTGTTTATGAGAGAAGAGATCAACACAGACCAGTTGGCAGTGGTGTGCTTCTTTGTCAGTGATTCATCACTCACAGCGCCTTAACAGCTGACTCAGAGCCTTTATTAAAAACAAATTACTTAGGCATTAGGACGGCACTGCAGCCACATTTGGATGCACTTCATTGGACTAGGCAGGATTAATAATTAATATTGTGACAGTTCTGATGCTGGTTAATCTAAATAATGGATGGAGGTGAAACTAAGGTCAAGCATGTGGCTTAATATTCTAAAGATTATATCTTTTCATGGAACAGAAATCTACATAAATATGCAAAATGCAGGAATTCATGTTCATTACATCTCACTTCAAATGTGAGATATTTCTGTAATTATTCTAGAATTTTAGAATTTCATGGGGACAGTGGTTTCAGTCTGCGATGTTTGCCAATTAATCAAATTATTTTTATCTGTGGCAAAGCAGCAAGGGGAATGAGCAAACTTGGGGATGGAAACCTTACACTTCATTATCTCCAGCACCAGAGAGAGAAGAGGCCTGACACATTTGTGGCATGTCACAGCTGGAATAGTACGGGTTTAAATAATATAATTGTACATACAATACAATTTTATTTACTTAAATTCACTGATTCCTTGGTGTGAAAGATATAATATATCAACAGATTAAAAGATGGTTCACCACCTGGATCCATTGCGCTGTGGCTATGTCAGAGCTACAATTAAACATACACAATTGAAAACCATTTCCCATTAAGAAAAACATGTTTTAGTTGGTTCTTTTTTTTTTTTTTTTTTAACAGAAAAACAATCTATCCCTTAAAACTGCATTTAATCCCATGTGAGGATAGTTTGTTAGGCCCAGAATCCACTGCTTCTCTTAACTGGCCTGCCTGACTGTGTGTCAGCCTGCTATTTGTAGAGTGGCATATTATTCCACATTTTCAGAGATCAAAAATCCCCTAACAAACTCCCATGAATATGTAATGACTGTAGCAGTGGGATCATAGCTGAAATTACATTAGCATACCACCACTCCAGGCCCTGCACCATTCTACAGAGTTTTGTATTACATGCTTGATTCTCCTTTACACGGCTGGTTCTGTGGTAGAAAGCGCCATGACAAACCCCTGGCCATTCATCGGACCGGTGCTTAACCAGCTGTTTCTAGTGTGGCCATTAGCACACTGGGTGAGTGCAGAGCCTCTGCAGGGCTTCAAAATGTTGGTGGTTGGAATAGTTTGGAATGCTGACTGTGTGGGTAAAGCAGCCATCTACTACTAGTTTAGTTCTACCCACGCTGGCTCCCATGATGGGTTGACTGTTATAGAATGAAGAGGAGAAAGAGATGGAGGAGGGGTGGAAGAGGTATAGATGATAGAGGAGTATATAAATAGAAAATGGAGAGTATGATGAATAGGAAGAGGCATGAGTATGAAGAGAAGCCAAGCTTTTCAGAAGGGAGTCACTACTTGTAGCCTATATATTTATTCAACCGTTTCCTGCGGCGTCTAAGTTGATAGTGCAGTACATCGCAGTACATTGTGCTCTATGGAGCATATCAGTAGCCTGCAGGAATCAAGAGTAGAAGAGCAAAGATACAAGCCCACTGTAGCTGCATTAGATCATGTTTGCGTGGTTGAGCCACGGTGACAGAGCACTGCAGATGAAGTCATAGATGTCACAGGAGTGCACAGAGTCACAGCGAGGATGATCAGTGGTAGGGTGGGGTAAACCACAGGATTGTGTGCTTTTTTTTTTTTTTTTTGTGTGTTGCCTCTGCATAGACTTTGCAACAGCATACTCCAGTTTCCATTCTCTGTTTTCTTGACCTTGTTGTAGCTGACTTTAGCTGTAACGTAATAGTCCAAAAGTGCTATTGTCAGTTGTGCCTTTTGTTATAATTGTATCGAGTCCTAATGCTTTCAAAGTTGCTGTGAAATCAAACTCTTCCAACATGTCTATCTGTTTTGAGGAAGTTTGTCAGTGTAATGCTCTTGTTCTGTCTGGCTATGTTGACGCTCCACTTTGCTGCTTGGAGGCTTTCTAGTACTATAGGCTTTGAATTGTTGTCATGGATCAAAACGTCATAGTTTATTATTGAAAATTGTTATTAAAAATCCTAACAAATATTCTGACAGAAAATAAATTACGATTTGGAAAATAATTCATCAGGCTTTCAGCCAAAATTCTATCTCCATCTTCTTGAATATGAAAATTTACCAGTTTTGTTCATTATTTGGGGGCTTTGGATTGACAATCAGATGTAAGAAGAAGGCAGAATTTGTCAGCTATTTTTGACATTTTATGAACCAAACAGTAATCAGCGAATGAAGAAATTCATCAATTTAAAGAATAATTGTTACTTTCCACTGTAATAAACACTGCTAGCTTCAGTTGGAAAATAGTTTTGTCAATTCTGTCTTCAGATATTTGGATGAAATCTGGACAAAATTATGTGTTTAATTTAAAATATTAGCAAACTTTTCCTCTGAAAAATTTTACTTTCGGGATAAATCAGATTTCCTGTAAGAGGGGAACTTTGATGTAACACTGGGTTTGTTGCAGAGGAGGCTGTTTTTACTGTTGGAAGGCATGAAACACTGCAGTGTGATTGATAGGGTCCATCTGCAGAAATAGTCCCAGCTCAAGGTGGATCACTCTCACAACAGATGATTTTATGCTTCATAGATAATTGTGGCTCAGAGCATGCTCGTATCATTGTGCCATCGTACAGTGGTGCCCAGTGAAACGTGATAACGCCATTTGTACAGAAATTACACGATTGAATAGTTGATTCATCTAAGTTATGACAGGCGTGCAAGTCAGCAAAACTGATCTGCTATGGCTAGGGTTTTAATACACGTTGCGGATTCTTCATGTAATCAGAAATCCCTGTCAACACTCAGCCATTTCTAATCCCTCACAGTGGAAATGACTAACCCGTCTGAGCACCTCCCGTATGTCTCATCATCACTTTCTGTCTCTTTCACAGCAGCTGAATGTCCTCTTGCCAGAACAAGTGATATGAACAAGACAATGACAAAAGCTGCATGGATGTGGGTGCTTTGTGCTTTGAGGGCCAAGCCTAACATCCATTATAATCCTTTTTTACATAAAGCCATCACATGTGGGTGGCAGGCAGGCATGTTGTCAAGAAAGCGATATGCACCAATGTAGACATATCACCATATATCTATACATAGGTGGTACATTACAGTAGCTTTAAACAAAAACCTGATTGAAATGTAGGAAGCAAAATTTTAAGAGAAGAGCAAAAACCGGCATCAGCGCTCCCTAAAATGACTTTTGTATATTGAGCTGAAAACTTATTTGTAGGAGAGTGGGATGCTGCAGACATAGTTTGCATTGTATTAAGCCTAGGATTAAATGAATGAATTGTCTCATTGTTTTGTTTTTTGAAGTTGAAATTAAAATCACTAAAAAATTTTTTTCCTGAGATTTCTGCGTATGGCGACTCGGATGCTCTGTATTTTTTATGCTTACATTTGGGGAATAAAAGTGCTAAGACATTCATTGATCAGCGTAAACTCAGCCTTATGTATTTCCTTATATATTTCTGTGCAACATCCAATCTGGAGCCCAGCTGCTCTTCCTTTGACTCTGTCAGTGTCCCATTTTATACACAGATATACAGATATACAGATATATATATATATATATATATATATATATATATATATATATATATATATATATATATATATATATATATATATATATATATATATATATATATATATATATATATAAATAAAAAATAAATAAATAAGCTAAGTTTTGTTATTACTATTTGGCCAAATTTCAGGAATATGGCCAGCATTCAGCAAACATCAGTGTACATGTCCTTCTGTTTAAATTACACTGAAGATGTAGGGCTCAGAATTTACAATTTTAAAGCACAGTGATGTGCCCTCTTTAATTCTTTAATACCCAGCTCTCTAACAAATACAAATTGCCTGTCCTCTTCTCACCCCTCCCCACCTTTCCCTTCCCTTCCCTTCCCCCTCCCTGTTCCTGTCTGTCACATAGACCTCTGTCTTTAAATTTTGGGGGAGGACGGGTAGGGTTTGTCTGACTGACTTGGGTGTGGCTGTAGGCCTTTACATAGACACACAGACACACACAGATAGATGTCAATTTTGTGTATACAGACACATGTAACCAAACACTGTTGGATAATGGATATGTCCATAAGCTTCCCCACTCATGCTCACATACAGACACACACTCTACACTCATCCTGAGCTATTTGCATATTAACAACATGCCCCATAGATACTTCCTGCACTCCCACTGCCTCTTGGCTCAGTTTATATGTGTGAGACCATTATTGTGCTGTTGTGTGGGTGTGTTAGCATGTAAATAATATACTTCCGTCAGTTCTTTGGATTATATGTGTGTGAATGTATGCACGTTACTACAGTGTGTCAGTCAGTCACAGTGTGGTCCTCCCAGTAACACAAAGACCCTGTCAGCAGAAGAAGCAGCCCTGTGTGTGTGTGTGTGTGTGTGTGTGTGTGTGTGTGTGTGTGTGTGTGTGTGTGTGTGTGTGTGTGTGTGTGTGTGTGTGTGTGTGTGTGTGTGTGTGTGTGTGTGTGTGTGTGTGTGTGTGTACACTGGTGGGGGTAGTCCTCCTTGTTGGAGGTTAGAGGGAAGGAATGAGCAGAGATGGAGGAGGGGGGATCTGAAATTATTGAGGTGGAGGGGATTATTGGGAAAGGGGCCAGAGTTGTTTTTATGGACTCATCTCCATAAACCGTCAGAGGACATGCTCCACTGATCCTTTTGAGCTTCTGTTTGATTCACATTGTTTCAGGCTAGAGGAAGAATGTCGTCTTCAGAAAGAGGTTTTAGGAAAAGAAAGATACATTATTTCCATGCTGGTGTTTGATGTGATAATATAATAAAAGTCTGTTATATGTTTTTTCTGTCTCTCTCTGCCTGCAGCCGTTCCATCCCATGGTAAACCTACAGTGCTCTCCAGAGCTCAGGATGTTCCTTTGCGCGCTGTATGCTCCAGTGTGCACAGAGTATGGTCGAATGACTCTGCCCTGTCGTCGGCTCTGTCTGCAGGCAAAGAGTGACTGCTACAAACTAATGGACATGTTTGGCGTCGGTTGGCCAGAGGAGATGGACTGCAACAGGTTGTCACAACAGTAATAATTCTGTCCCCTGGATGTATTTTGGCAGGAACAACCCTGCTGCATTAGTAACTTAAGACGATCTTCCCTTTGTGGGAAGAGTAATAGTACAGCATTAGATGAGCAAGCAAATAACAAGTGATTGATTTTCATGATCACAGAATCGCAGAGGCTAAGAGGAATTCCGTGTTTCTGTAGGTAAAATGTGATGGTAAGAAAGAGTTCAAACTCATCATCTGATTTGAATAACTCGCATTAAAAAAGTGCTGTTGGGCCTCAAAATAAAAAAGAAACAGGTTTTAACAGGTTATGAATCAAATGTAGGATGTCAGTTGAATGATACATGCTATATACATTGTTGGATTGTAGTTGAGAAGTGCTCGGTGTGTTGCGTATATGTGCTAATGAGAAGCCGGAGATTGGAGCAGCAGATTTGGCTGGTCCAAATACAGCGAGGGCCAAATGTTGACATAATGGAAAACTAGTCTCAGACTGTTGGACTCCACTGTCCATTCTTTCGAAACTTTCTGCCCAAAAGAAGAAATAAACATGTCAACATTAATAACACCACAATAAAACAGTGATAAACTTTTTTCAGTCTTAAAATGGAGCCAAGAGCAAAGATTTTACAAAGATTTTTACATGATGCCTTTCCTGTTATCTCAATCTCAGGCATCTGATTAACACAGAAATGCATAAAATCTGTACCCACACAAGCCAGCAATACTAACTCGGACATGAGAAACCAAGAATGCTGTAGATGGCAGCTGCATGTCATCCCCCATCTCTGTGCCTTGTCCCCTCTCCACTCTTTCACTGTCTCCTCCCAATGAAATAGTAGCACAAACTGATAATGTAACTATCACAACAAAGCAGTAAATGCTCATTAGAATGGGTAATCTGTCTGAGATAAGTTTCAAGTCTCTGCAGGGTGACATAAACACCAGGTGCCTGAAAGGCAGAAAACGGCATCATTACATCACACTGGCACTGTGTGTAATCTGTTGTTAAAGGCTGAACAGATGATATTACCATCATCCTTTTCTCCTCCCAGGTTCCCAGACTGTGACGAACCCTACCCCCGCCCCGCAGACCTCCTGTCCGGCTCGGACTCAACCGAATCCCCCATCTCAGTGCAGAGAGACTACGGCTTCTGGTGTCCACGTGAACTCAAGATCGACCCAGAGCTCGGCTACTCTTTCATGGGAGTTCGGGACTGCTCGCCCCCCTGTCCCAACATGTACTTCACACGGGAGGAGCTAATGTTTGCCCGCTACTTCATCGGGGTGGTGTCCATTGTCTGCCTGTCTGCCACTCTTTTCACCTTCCTGACTTTTCTCATCGATGTGTCACGATTCCGCTACCCTGAGCGTCCAATTATATTTTATGCTGTGTGCTACATGATGGTGTCTCTGGTATTCTTCCTTGGCTTTCTGTTGGAGGACAAAGTTTCCTGTAATGCGGCAAGTCCTGGAAGGTTTCGAGCTTCAACTGTGACTCAAGGCTCCCACAATAAGGTCAGAAAGTCTGTCCGAGTCATCTTCTGGTTCTTGTCTGCCTATACCCTGATAATAATCTCACATTTTTTTTCTCTGCTTCAGGCCTGCACTCTTCTTTTCATGGTGCTGTATTTCTTCACCATGGCTGGCAGCGTGTGGTGGGTCATTCTGACCATTACCTGGTTCCTGGCTGCTGTTCCCAAGTGGGGCAGTGAGGCTATAGAGAAGAAGGCTCTGCTCTTCCATGCCTGTGCTTGGGGCATCCCTGGTGTCCTGACTGTCACTCTGCTTGCTATGAACAAGATTGAGGGTGATAGTGTCAGTGGTGTTTGCTTCGTGGGACTCTACAACTTGGCAGCACTGCGTTGGTTTCTCTTGGTCCCACTGGGACTGGATGTAGTGGTAAGGAAGAATATCATGGACTACTGTATTCAGTAAAAATAAAAAATTAAATCTCCTTAGCTCCATATCTAGTGTTTATTTGCGCATGCTGGAGCTTTTTCCCCAATTTTGATTTTGAATAAATGGAAAAATAACCTGTTTACTATAAGATACAAACTGTAAGTTCTGATGTTTAACAGTGTCCCCCCTCTCATGTCTTCATAGGTAGGAGTGGCGTTGCTTCTGGCTGGCATCGCAGCACTTAACAGGGTCCGCATGGAGATCCCATTAGAGAAGGAGAACCAAGAAAAACTGGTCAAATTCATGATTCGTATTGGCGTGTTCTCTGTGCTCTACCTGGTCCCTCTGCTGACCGTTCTTGCCTGCTACCTCTACGAGAACAGCTACAGAGCTATCTGGGAGACAACCTGGGTCCAGGAGAGGTGTAGAGACTATCACATCCCCTGTCCTTACCAGGTGACTTATCTTTACTCCTCTGCAGCCTTTTCTGGTCTTTTGGACTGATTTAGCCAATCCTCCACCATATCTGAACCTCTTATTTCAAACAAATTAACAGAATAGGGACTGATGACAATTTTTGACAGAAGCAGCGTCAAAGTAAATGTGATTTTACTGTGTTTAGGTGATCATTTCTGCCAGAGCTTGATCATACTGTATGTAAGTGTAATATCCCAGAATCAAGAACATCCCAATTTACGAATTTTAGGTATTAATAGCAGTTTAGAGGCTGATGCATTCCTTCACACACAGTCAATGCCATTTGCACAGATGTTTTTCCACATTAAATGCACAACCGAGAGCAAGGAAACTAGAAAGCAGAGCAGGAGGTAACAGCTGGAGGGAGCTGATGACTGCCAGATGTGTTTGTACACAAACATTAAAGAACAGATACTGACTCCATGTCCCAAATAAGAACAGATATTGTACAAGTGTAAACACAGTCACTGTCCGCATACACACACACACACACACACACTCTCAGTCGTCTGAAGTTGCTTCACAGAGCTGCAGTAGCCTTCAGCATCAGCACACATGCTGCAGCTCATCTCACAGAGCTGTTAATAATTCACACAGCTCTTTATCTGTTGTTCTCTGCTTCTTTCAGCCAGGTATCTCCTCCCATGTGAGCTGCTGCCTTTGCACATCCGCTTTTACTGCTGCATGTTTAAAGTGGATTTGGGTTGTGGTGAAGGAATGTTGTAGGTGTGCAGTAGTGCAGACTATTCCACTTGTGTGTGTGTGTGTGTGTGTGTGTGTTGTTTTGACAACTCCTAGTGGGACCTTTCTGACTTAATACAGATCTCAGCCCAGTCACTTTGATTGACTGTTTCTGTATAAACTAATGATAAAATGGGTGATTTGTATAATTTGTAGCGGATATTGTGGTCAGACAGAACTGTAGCTGGGGGAAGAAACCAAGAGCAGTGGACAAAGATCAAATGCATTGTGCTGCTGAGTCCTGCTTTTAATCTGTCATGTAAACACTGCATTGTGTAAGAGCACAGAAATAATCCAGTGTTTCTACAGGGAGAGGACGGGGGTGATGGGTCAAGCTGCCCCACATCACAGTAACACACAAGCATGTCATGAGCAGTTGAGCACTGTTGTTAGGGCTGATACAACAGTGTCGTGTCGAAAGGCCTGTAGGTGTAAAGTCACTCAAAGATTCAACTTTTCCATCCCGCCCCAACTGCACTGTGTTCATGAACGCACACGTTTGTATTCACACAAACACACAAAGTGCATAACGTGCATCAACAGAGAGCGTAGACTCAAAGTGCCTTACTATATTTATCTTAAAAGACTTCCCTGAGGCTCAGACCTCTCCTGTGATGAGCAGCTCCTAAGTGATGCACCATTCCACATACTCACACACACAAACCTCAAGAGATTGGTCAAAGGAGCAGAAGACCAAGGCTGCTCTTTCAGCCTTGAAACAAATTTTAGGTGTAGCTGCATAAACTACGTCAAACTGTTTGGATCTCTGAATGTGATGTTGCAGTTGGAAGCGGCTGTGTAGATGCTGCTGACATAAACTCTGTAATGAGGACGTGGGCTGTAGTCTTCCAGTCTCTTATCTCTGCTGTAATGAGTGTATCTGTGAACGGCTGAGCCTCAGGGCTCTCTGCCTGGCCCACTCGTAATGAGGCCATCATAGCTACATCTGTGTGTGACTGCATGAGTGAACACGTGTGTGTCAGCAGGCAAGCGAGCAAGCAGGAGAGGAGGAAACTGTGGTTCTGCCGTCCCTGATGTGGTGTTGCTAAACCACCAATGAACTTATTTTTACTGACTAAAAATTAGCTTTTACAATTATAGGCTTGAAACTGTATTCATACCAAAATTGTGCATTTGTAAGTACATTTTACGCTTTGAAATAAAAATGTACTGTAGGAGTTCAGATTAACATTTATGTCAGCAAAATAGCAAAGATATAAATAGATTTATCATCAGGATAAGTCATCATAAATAAGCATGTAAGAAAGGATTGACTGGCCAAGGAAGAACTACACATCAAAAAAGATTGGAGATATTTACCTTTTAAAAGAGACTTTAAGCGGAGTCAGAGATGGATGACTGTGCTGGCTGCTGTGTGTTCGCACCTCCAGCAGCTCCTCTGTTGTCAATGTGTGAACACTTAGAGTGGGAATGAATCAACATGCTGTCAGCAGGCAGGAACCTTTGTAAGTAGTTCACATGCTGATGTCTACACAAAGACCTCCACTGCTGGGTTTTTAGTCAGTGACATACCTGAAAATAACAGGAAGACAAATAAATGTGTGTAAAACGCTGCACACTGTTTTGACATTAACCAGATAAAATCAGAGTTCTGCCTTCCTTCAGGCCATATGTGGGTGTATTAGCTGCGAACGCTCTCATTCTGTCTCCCTCCTTGCAGCGCTTACTCACGCACTGACAAACCTTACACGGACGAGAGTATGTCCTTCACTGGCTTTAGCCTTGTCCCAATCAAGACAATTAATAACCACTTCCTGTGTCTGGGCGTGTGTGTCCTGTAGGTGGAGACCACCAGTCGTCCAGACCTGGTCTTGTTCCTCATCAAGTACCTGATGATGCTGATTGTGGGAATCCCCTCTGTGTTCTGGGTTGGCAGTAAGAAGACCTGCTTCGAGTGGGCCAGCTTCTTCCACGGCAAGAGACGCAAAGAGTACGTACTTCAAACACACTCTTTGTACTTGTTGTTGACCACACAGCGGGTTTGTCCAACTGCACAGGAATTGATTTAAATACAGGAAGACAAATATGTATCAATACACTCTGTACTGTTGGAACATATGAGGCTTTAATTTGGAAACAATGTGGCTGTCTTACTTCCACAGAGGAGATGAGGTTTTAATGTGAAAATATTATATTATGATATAATTGATGTGCAGTTTGTGTTTACAGTGTAGGATGAAGTAATGTTGTAGTAGCTGCCTTTAAGGAGCACAGCATGGACACCAGAGTCTGGTCCTGAGTCCCTGCAGTTGTTTGCTTTAAGCAACAAAAGCAATTTAAAGTCAGTGAGAGATTGTAGTCCTGATGAACTGTAAGTGAAGTTGTTGATGTGCTGGCTCTTTAAGTATATAAATAAGAATAGCTTTCGTCAGCTGCTGCAGGTGCTGAGACCTGAACAAACCACAGATGCTACATTATACTGCTTACTGAGCAAAATGATTGATCAGTGATCTGGATCTGCTCCAGAGTGGACCAGATCAGTCAGCTCTACCAGAGAAAAGTGGACAGTACTGAAGTGAGCAGCTAAATACTCAGAGGCTGTGCATGTTGTCATGGAAACACACATGACCCTGAAGTGTGAGCTGAGGAATCTGAGCCCGGTGTCTGTGACTCTACCGCTCTACTGTGCTCTGTGTGTGGCTTGTTGGTGAACACAGGCCGTTCTCTGCACTCACTCCCCTCCCCTCCAAACTCAGAGCATTAACTCCCTCTCCCACTGCCTGCTCCACTCACTCCTCCATCCTCTTCTACCACTGCCACCACCTCACCACCTTCCCCCTGTCCCTGCCCACCCTCCTGCGTCTCTCCCTGCCCTCCCTGCCGCCACTCCCCTCCTCCTCCACCACCCCCTCCTCCTTCCCCTGCTGCAGTGGGATGGTCCACGACAGCCGACAGGTGCTGCAGGAGCCCGACTTCGCCCAGCTGCTGTTCAGGGACCCCAACACGCCCATTGTGAGGAAGTCACGGGGCACGTCCACGCAGGGGACCTCCACCCACGCCTCGTCCACCCACCTGGCCATGCTGGATGAACCACCCAGTGCCAGCACCAGCCGAGCCGGCTCCGTCCGCAGCGCACGCTCCAAAATGAGTAGTTACCATGGCAGCCTGCACCGTTCCAGAGACGGCAGGTGAGTTCCAGCTTTTTTTGGGTGAATGGCCTCAATAGAAAGTGTGACAGCCGTAACTCATAGTTCCTCCCCTCCGTGCAGATACACAGCCTCCAGTTTCCGTGCTGCAGAAGACCGGCTACCCTACGGCAGCATGCCTCGTCTCAACGACCAATCACAATCCAGGCACTGCAGCACCAATCGCCTTGACAGCCTATCACGGCACGGCTCCACCCAGCGACTGGAGAGCCAGTCGCGGCACAGCAGCATCAGAGACTTGAGCGGCGCCACCCCGGCTGTTCTCGGTATCCCTGGAAACGGGATCCACAGAGTCCTGGAGGAGGATTGCGGGACAGCCTGAACTATGATCCTTCTCCTGAAGAGTCATGACCAAGACGAGCGTGTGTTCTTCTACAGATAGAGAATGTGTTAGGAACCAGACTGTGTTTGACTGAACGCACAGGAGCAGCTGCTGTAGGTATCCAGAGCTACAGTTTACTATAGACGAGGTGTGGCCTAATGCCTTAAGAAGTTCTCAGCTTCACCTGAACCACGAGCTGATCCCAAAACCGAAGGTCCCGGTGGCAAGGCCTCAGCGCTGGGCCTGAACTACTGAGCCACTTCTGACAACCTTTGAACAACATTATGAGCCTTCTCTTCTGGTCAGAGCTTTCAGCACTGAGGAGGTGGAAGCACCACTTCAACTCCTGCCATCACAATTATTTTTCAGTTTATGAGAAGTTGAGCTGTGAAAACTTTTGATTATTTTGATCAACGTTTTCGCACCTGATCTGGTGTGGATGTTTCCCCGATAATCTCCTCAGCTTTACTTGATCCCAAAAACTGGAGCTCAAAGTGATGAAATGCTGGTTTCTGGTCTCATTTGAACAGTTTTTCATACAGAGGAACTTCACTGTTCCTGTGAACATTGTGTGTAATGTTCAGAGGATGAAAGAGCCGAGTCCAAACTCCTGCCTTATGTTTGTGTTCAGACAGAAGCAGAGGTGAGTTTCCCAGAAGCTGTGATTGTAATTTCAGAAGAAAGATGTGAAGCAGCTAGTGAGGAAAAATGTTGAGTCAGTTTAATTGTTGCTCACGGCAAATTGGGGATTGAATTCTCTATTCTGTCTGAACACTCCTCTAAACCTCTGAATAGATGAAGTCCTTAAAGTAGCTCACTCTAATTAGACGTCCTGACAACATCTTACTTGTATAGTTATTGTAAATTTTAGAGCCAACTTTTCCTCTAGATGCTAAATCTGTGCACAGATGTAAAAATTTAACTTGTTTTCATTTGTAATAAAAGTTTTTTTTTTTTTTTTAAGACCAGAAAATGTTACTGAGAAATGACCACACAGACACACACTGGAGTGTATTTGTAACAGCCCTCCGCTTTATTGAAATACATCGGAGTCGGGTTAATATGAGTTCTCCACATAAGTGTGGCAGCCTGTTCCATACATTATTTTTTGTTTTGACCTTACACCTTAAATATTTTTTTGTGCAAAAAAGAATCTACATCACCTGTAGTGGGTTATCCTCAGTAAAACGCCCAAACCGTTCAAAAAGGAGCAAGTCCAAGTAAAACAACAAACCAAAAACAAAATGATTACATCTATAACATGCAAAACTGTACAAATTATTACAAAGCAATCCTAGAAAAAAAAAGTGTAATATGATATGAAAGAGCAAAATAATATAGAAGGTACTGTGGATAAGACCTCACTGAAATGCAAAGGCGATTTTTATTTTATTTTTTTTTGAAGGTTTTCTTCCTCTTGTTACCACTGTGGCACCTCAGCCGTCAAACCACCCGTCACCCCTCACACCGTTCTATCCTCTAGTCCTGTCGTCTCCACCTGGGTCACATCAACTGTATACGACAGCCAGATTCCCCTCAGTCACTCACACACTCACTCACTCATCCATCCATCCATCTAACCTCTAATGCGCCCTTTCTCATCAAAATGAAAGGAATTCATTGGTTCTGACATTTCCTGAGTTTCTCTCCCTCTCTCCTCCAACTGGGATATCTGGGATCAGCTTCTCTGTACAATAATGACCAATAATAAAACCCCGCCCTAAGACGCTTCCTATCCCGCAGCAAATACATTCTACACATAAACTCCAGCAGGAACTAAGTTTAAAAAGTTTCTAAGAGGCCATAGTTTGGAATTAAACCAGCTTAGTTGCACGCTGGCGCTCCAAACCTCTCGTAAAAAAACACTAAATAAAACACTTGGAATGGGTCTTTCAAGGATACTTTGAGTTTCGACAGGGCAGGATCAGCAGGAATGTGCACCGAAGTACTCAAGTTTTTGTTTCCCTTTCTAACAAACAGGACAAGCGTAATATACTGGAGGACTCTGACCCAGGACGCACAGGAAGACCAGAATTCTCTGCACCACCATCAACAGGCTGCTTCTTCTACAGATAAACCAGGACAACCAGTCGAGCTAGTGTTTGAGCTTCATGAGCCGCACAGCTCAGCGTTTGATACTTTCTCTCCCTGTCTGTAAAGTGAAAGAGACGGACAGAGGTCTCAGGTTTTTGGCTGTGAACGTCCTGCTCCACAGCCAGGAGCCTCTTTTCCATCCTGCCAAAGAAAAAGCGCCTAGAGGGAGGACTCCCGATCCAAATCCAGGTCCAGCCCTAGCTTATTTCATCAAGACAAAGAGAAACCACTTTCCCACAAATGTACATTCTTATTTAAGCTTTTTTTTTTTAAATTAGCGTGCTTAAAAGTTGTTTAGACAATGAACACATTCTGCAGAAGATGCAAAGACTGTGAGAAAGGACACAGTCATCACCCTCTTTTAGTCCTTTTTTGGTTAAACTGAGCTGATCTCTCAGTGGAGGGACTGACCTTCTCCATCCAGGTACCACAGCGAGACACTCACACTCTCACACACACACTTAGTGTTGATTAACTGATCAGAGCCGCTCGGCCTGGGACAGTCAGGAGGAGCAGGGCAGGGCATTCGCAGCTTGAAAACACCACCTCAGTGTGTAGATACATGTGATGATAAATGCACGTGTTCACTCTACAGTACAACCAGTAGTGTCCATCAGTTGTCTTCACTCAAATGCAAACAAAGTGGGGGGGAAAAAAAAACAAAACAATGCGTGTCATACGTAGAATTTAACACAAAGAAATCTAAAATCAAATGACAAAAAAATTTAAATTGGAAAATAGTTTAAAATGGCTTTTGTGTGTGAAACAACCTCAAATCACTCAAAACGAAATGAAAGTCAAAGAGGATTTTTCTTTCCCGTGTAGATCTCTACAGTATTTTCCTTATCATATATTACTCTCTACTTTGAACCTATGTACATTATTGTGATGGAGTCTGTGAGTTGGTCGGTTTGGTTGCACAGCAAAGTGAAACATCTACGCTACGATGGCAGACACGTCCAGGGCTGCTGGATGATGTCACTTGCAGTGGACCAATGTGGAAGAGAGTAGCACAGTAGGAGGAGCCGTGGTGATGTCATAAGAGCCGTTATTACTGACGCTGCTTGTAGCTTTTCTTTTTTTTTTTTTACTTTTACTGTTGGTCAAAATAAAAAATATTATAAAGTCACTGCACTTAGTATCATGAGCAAAATAGAAAAGAAATATCATTGATTTGATTTCTCTCCTTTTTTTTTTTAAAACTTATTTTTTCTTTATTTTTGCAGCACCCAAAGAGAAAGCGACTGAGGGAAGTGAGGAGGGGGTTAAACTCCGCCCATCCGCTTCAGGCCATAAAGAAGCTACCCTCCCTTTCCTTGTCTAAGATTGATAAATAAATTAAAATATTGTCCCCTAAAACCCTAAAGGGTCCTATGTACAAATACAAATCATTTTCTCTCAATAATAATCCTTTTTGTTGCATCATGAGTCTGAATCAATCTCATCGAGGGGTGGGCGCAATCAGCAGGAAGAGCTGAGACGGGCGTTTTTCCTTCCTACATCATGTGACCTGTCTGAACAAACAGCGAGTGCATACAGCTTCTCTCAAACACACGTGTTCAACCGAAAACATCAGCACCACCCACTCATCTATGACGACATGGGGTTGCTGCCCCCACGATGGAAGTACGCTGAGACACAAACTGAGGCTGTTAAGTGGGACAAATGTTAATTGGGAATGGGGAGGGGGGCAGGAGGTGCAGTTCTCTGGGCACGGGGGGGTATTCAGAGAGGAGGTGAGAGGCAGCGGAGGAGGAAGGTTTGGAGTCCTGTGCTGTCAGTTGGTCAGTCGGTCGGTGGGGTTGGGGCGGGCGAGACGGAGGAGGGGGCTCATGTGTCCCAGCCCATCCGGTCTGTGCTCTCCAGGGACAGAGACTTTGTCTTGTGGGGGGAGGCTGGGCTGGGCGGGCTGCTGAAGGTGGAGCTGTTGGAGGCCGTGGAGTGACGAGGGGAGTCCGAGTCCTGAAGAAGAGGACAGCAGAGGAAAGAGGGAGAGAGAGAGACAGCGGGAGGTGAAGTTCAGGAAAGAAACAAAAGGGAAAAGAGCAAAAATCCAAAGTTAGACGATGCCACTTCCTGTCCACCTTGGACAACAGAGAGGACTCGGTGAGTGAGACATGTCCCTGAGGAAAGGACTGTGGGACAGTAATGTTTTAAGGTCACTGACTGACAGCTGGGTGTTTGCCGAGCATGCATGTTCTTCAGCCACTGTCGGTGCTTATTAATCTGCTGTCTGGAGTGGAGGGCAGACGTAAAGTCACAATGGATCACACTGTTCCCTCCCCCACCCCCAAACTCATCTTCCACTACATTCCACATCATCAGCAGATGAACAGCTCAATTGACCAGAAATGATCAGCTCCAGTAAAACAAACATGCAGTGAGAGCAGATGAGGGGAGGGGATGGGGGTCCAACAGAGTGTGACCTGCATGGCCCTGATATCAGCTAACACAAAACACACACACACACAGATAATAAACTGTCACATCCAGCAACAGATGGATGTTTTCTGACCATGACTGTATGACCTTCAGTGATGATGTCATCAGGTTGCAGATTATTTACAATAACTCTCTTCTGCTGCTGGATGAGTCTGTTCACTGATTTTGGACCTGATTTTCTTTGATTTAAAACAGCTGTTCCCTGATTGGATCCAGTCTGAACTTGCACAGACACAATAATAAAACAAATAAAAGACTAACAAGCACAGTTGTCAGCTGTTTCTTACCAACTACAGCCAAACACACAACAAACAATCAAATCTTCGCACAATGTACTAATCACGCACTCATACATGCTTACACGCTCGCACGCACACATGCACATCAAACTACAGCGGCCAGCTTTGTCTTCAACCCTTCTGTTCTTTAGAGTTGTTCTCATACTGATGTTTGTACCACAGTGCCTCAGTTACTGTCTGAAATATGGTGCTGGGTAGAGACAGCTATGCAATTCTATGCACCAACACATTAACTCACTTATAAAGGTTTCATTCCTCAGTAAAAGAGTTTCCCAGAAATCAGTTCTTCGCTGCTCTAACACAAACCCTGTGAGGGCTCTAGCAGCTGCTGTGAAGAACTGATTTACGGCCAGTTTTGCTAGCTGTTGGCAAAACGGCTGTCTTTTGTCCCACCAGTATGAGGACAACGTGTGGCATGCAAAGCTTTAACTTTGAGGGGTGGGTGTACCCAGGGTGGGGGGAGACTCTAGTTTTATGGCTGACAGTCAAGTGAGATCATGAGTGGATGTATGATGACCTTTGTGTTTTACTGCGTGTAACCCGAGTCGTACACAGTGACAAGGTCAGTAGTGTATCAGACCAGTGCATAGGGACGTCTGCTCTTCAACATCATTTGAAGCTGTGCCAAAGCTGTGCATCAGGATTCACACCAAACTATAATCTATCATTGGCTGCATCATTATAGAGATGGTGGTGGATCTCTGAGCACAGACCTATCACACGCCCCTCTGGCCTCGTGCTCCTCTGACCTGGACAGCTCATGGTTCGAAACATGGGCGGGCCGTCAGGAGGCGTATGGAAGCAGACATGCTCTGTGATTGGCTGGATGGACAGCGGTGGGGAGGACGTATGCAAAAGGGCTGAGCAACGACAACAGCAGTGTTGCACCATTTAACCAGCAACCAAAAAATAATGATGACACAGGCCACAGAGAGGGACGGACTGCTGGGAGATATTGCTGACGTGACAGGCCCGAGGTGGTGCAGCCAGGGACAGTGGGATGGCGGAGTTGTGTGTGTCTGTGTTTATGTTCTGAATGCACCACATGCTGTTGACCAATGAGACACTGTGCTCTGCATGTGGGTGCACACTCAGTGACATGGTGCTCTCAGTTGTGTGTTTGGTGCAAAGTCGTTGCAGCTGTTGACATTACCTTCATCTTACTAAGCAGGGTCCTTAAAGCCCTTTTCAGATCGGGGGTCTTCTCCGACGGTGAGACTGCCTGCCACTGCAGAGGAGAGTTCAGACTCAGCGCCCAGCCCACAGACAACATGCTGGGGTGGGAGAGGGCAGGCAGGGAGGGCGGGGCACAGCTGGGTGGAAGGGTGGATGGAAGAAGGGGCAGGGGTGGGGCAAGGAATGGGGCAAAATGAGGCGCAATGGAGTTGAAAGCATCCAGGTTTGGGCCATGGGGATGGGGAGCCAGAGGAAAGATGGCAGACAATTTGAAGGTGGGTGATATATGAGGGGGGGCAGAGGTTGCACGTAAACCCAAAAGCTAATGTTTAATGCCAGCCTTTTCTTTGCATAGCGACTGTAAACCCAGCGCTGCAGGAAACTGCTCCAAAGACAGGAGCAGGACTTCACTGCCTGCATCAGGGACATGGCAAACATTAGTCCGTGTCACAGTGTTTCCTTCAGCCCCAACTAAACCTATGGCAGCTATCATGGGGAGGCAACAACCATCTCTACACCGGGAGAGGCCTTCGCCAGCTGACGGCGTTGACTGTGAAGCGCTGACATCAGAGAGCTAAGAATCGCTTGAAGTCGTGGGATGGGGTGAGGCCTGCACGCAGAGGCTGGGATGTTTGTGACAGATGGGACAGAGGGAGTACTTTTTTCTCTCATCGGGGAAAAGTGTGATCTGGTTTCAAATACTAAAAAGTGTGTTGTCTAACTTCTACAATCACATGACAGATGGAAACAATCATAATCTTCATTTGGACTTCTTCATACAAAGCTGATGTTGGGTTGACTTTAAAGCCATGTTCAGGTTTATAAAGTGGCTGTCCTAATTTGAACCAACTGTTGATAGAAAGTGAGGATCAGCTGTTTAGGCGAACTAAGCAACATTCCAGTATTTTAAATTCAATCCTTTCATGTTTTTTAGTCAACCACACATGAAGCTGTATGTTAAGTTCCCACGTATTTACTAACCTCTCTGTCGAACTGCGACAGGGGAGCGTCACCACAGTCCATTCCTCCACCCGAGGACAGGGAGCTCTCAGAGGGTGAGGTCATGGTCTGACGTTTGGAGCTGTAGCTTCCTCCTGACAACTCTCGGCGCAGAGCGCTGCCGTTCTGAGAGGAGGAGCCTGGACGAAGGAAGGGACGGCAGAAGTCAAACTTGCACAGCTGAACAGTGTCTCTGGTCCTGAGAGGATGTGTGTGTTACTCACGTATGCCCAATCCGCTGCTGGCGCTCATGGAGCGGCCCGGCTCAGCGCGGTTCTTGGTGATGGAGGGAATGCTGACCGAACCACTGAAGCCCGCGCGGCTCTCCTGAACACGGACGTTCTGGTTTAAACACGCACAGAGCAAACACACACGCACGCGCGCACAGACACAGAGCAGTGCAAGGGACAGGAGTGAGGAGGATGCAACAGTGAGACGCATTACATGCTTCAAACAACTAAACACAAAATGTGCCAGCATGTGATTGACCAGCAAGGTTTATGGAGAAAAACATGCAAGCATGCTATCCATTAACACACGCTTGGCGAGGTGGGGGAAGGTTTGTGAAGTTTAGAGGAGAATACAACTGTGACAAGCTTCGTGATTTGACACAGCTCAGGTTTTCAGGTCAGCACAGACAACAGGGAAAACAGAAACAACAGGCTTCTGTTGATATCCTACTGCATGGAGGCTACACAGCAGTGGACATGGAGGGAAACTGCTCCTGATCAAGCAGCAGATTGACAACACACTCACACATGCACAACCAAGAACTGCTTCTGTATTTTTGTATTTGTGTGCGTGTACTCTTGCATGTACACTTACTGGTTAGTCTTCACTTGTGTTTACATATTCTTCATTGCTTTGTGTACATACATGTCACAGTTTGCTAGGACATTGTAAGTCTGTCTGTTTGTGTATACTCTGTTTGTGTTGATTTTTATATGTGCATATATATTTATTTATTTGTGTGTCTGTACCATGGGCAGGTCTTTAAGGATCTGGATCCCATCTCCTGGTCCCATGTGGGCCACGTGGTTAAAGTTAGTGGGGTTGGAGATCAGCTTGTTCCTCATCTCTGGATCTCGCAGCATCTCTCTGCGCGTTCACACACACAGAAGTTTGAACAAAGCCTGAAAAAATTTCAACCTCACAAAGAGATGTATTGAACCAGATACACTAAGTGCTGCATCTGTCTTTCTTAGTAACACAGACTCGGGGACTGGCATGTGCCTTTAGTTGCTCATTCATTCAGGACTGCCCTCTATTCCACAGAAATGATATTTTTAAGGAAACGAGTTGTCTGTTTTTCCAACTACAAAATATAAACCAATGATTTTGATTCAGCTCCAGATTCTTCAGTGAGAAGCTACAAAACTAAAATTGGTCTAATTGAGGAGCCGGCACCTGTATTATATCCCAGCAATGGTACAGTGGTAATATAAAAAATATAAACTGTTACACAGTCAAAGGTGACTAGCAGTGAGTGCTACAAAAACAGAATCACTAAAGAAAAAGCACTGATGTTGAACAATGAGCATGTAGTGTTGTGTGTAAGCTACCTTCTCTGCTGCAGTCGCTCTTCCTCAGGCACCCTGAAGGAGAAACGTCTCTTGTTGTTCATACTGCGCACCATCTGCTTCCTGCTGTTGTCTGACGTCTCTGGGACGACCAGCTCATCACCCTCTGGAATATCACAACAAAGCCTCAGGCGTGTTTACAAAGCGATTCACATTTACGCTGGTGGCAGAGACTGGCATGTCAAACTTTCTGCAGTTACCCAATTCACTATCATGAAGGGAGACAACGTCACGTGGAAAGATGCCACACATCTGATAGGGTTAATATAAAAAGGTAGAACTCTGTGACATTACAGGCCAGAACAAACATAAATCTCAGGTTTTATGGTGCCATCACTGAGATTTTTGTAGTTTTCAGCCATGTGATGTTTGACATTGTGGAATAGAGAATTCTTACCAGCCATTTTGTTTCTAAAGTAAATAAGCCGGACGGTCTCCAATCCCAGGAGGTTCAGAGAGCCATCGACGTTGAGAGGTCGCATCTGAGAAAAATCAGTTAAACATAATCAGTCTGTTTTATTATGCTGTTTTCAAATATGAGCAATCAAGAACATGTGGTTTCTCTGGTGAAAGTGTCAATAGACCACATTCATGTGGATCCACAAGGTGGAGCCAGAGATGCGTAGGAAAGCTTCAACATGTTAAATCCACAGCACTGACCTTCTTCAGAGGGATGGTCTGAATCCACTCCATGGTGTTGACATCAAACACATCAATGGCATTCTCACTGTACACTGACAGGTAGGGGGCGTTGTAGCCTAGAAAAAAGGAAACATGAGTCGTAAGTTACTTTAGTGAATCATTATTTTTAAATAATGTTAACATGACACGGGTGTACATGCAGGTTTCATAATCTCTCTAACAGTTCACTGATATATAAAATGAACATGAACTCTGTCACTCACAGGCAGCGTTCGGCACAGCGGGCCACATTAGCTCCTGCTGACGCGACCTGCGGCCCTGAGAGTCCACATACACCCCGATGGAGCTGAAACACAGCAGCAGTTCTTTGCTGGAGATCTCCACAGCACAGAGCGCCTCCAGGTTATTCTGGGGGATGAAGGCCAGGGTGTGGTCCTCAGGGTGGAGCAGACTGACTGGAGACGTGTCACCATGGACACTGAGGAGAACAAAGGAAACAAAAAGCTGAAATGAAGATTTTCATCTAATAGAAACTTTAAATACAGGTACATTCATTTGAATGGCCTAATCATGTAGAGAGGCTTAAAAAGAACTGTCATTTATAAATAGAAACAGAAAACTCTGCCTTGTACGTAGGTTAGCTGATGAACAGGTAGAGTACCTGTAGCGAGTGAAGCCAGACTGATAGCCCACATATAGACGCTCACTGAGCAGACCCATCCACTGGACATTGTTTGGCGCGTGCAGCTCTCGCAACCGACGGTGACGTGTTTTACTCTTATTCACCTGAAGGACAAATTGAATAGATGGCAAAGAAATCACATTATGATGAGGCGACAAGCAAAGAGGGGTAAGGAAGTTATGACAAGCCTAAAAATGAAAAGAGCACAGTTTAGTTAATCAGTGTTTCTGACCTCAAAACAGATGATTTGCCTCTTCATGGCCACACAGAGGCAGGTGACGGAGCTGTTGCGGAGGGGACCTGAGACAATGGTCTGGCAGCCTTTTGTGTCGCCCAGTTTGTAAGAGTCGGTCTCACGGCCATCCAGCGCCTGTGTTGGGAAGAGACGGACATGGCGATTCCTGCCAGAGATGACAGCCAGCAGCTGTTCCTGGGGGATCAGGTCGACGTGATACACCTTCTTGTTGTCTCCCACCCGGATTATTTCTGTGGATGGAGAGTGTGTGAAGGAAGAAGTGAAATGGTGACGATCAGAGATGAATAGATGCCGTTAAGGTTTCCTTAAGGGTTGTTAGTCTAGGTATTAGATCTATCCGAGCACACAAAGAAAGAGGCAAACGAATAAACAGGAAAACATCTTTTAATGTGGATCTTACCATCTTTGGTAACATGGATGACAAACAGGCCTTCCTCGTTGCCCAGGGCGACACGTTCGTGATCTGAGGGCAAATGAGATGAAGGGAGGTTGCTGTGTTAGAAAAACATGTTCCAATCTGATGGTTTCTATTTTCATAGCATGTCGGACTTTGGAAATTTGAGCATACAGCATTACTCATATCTGACTACTTGTTCGTGAGAACATCTTTATCTGGAGCAGCTCTACTTTACTAAAAACAGACAAATGGGGAGTTGTCACTTATGACGGTATAAAAATAGGAAAGCTGATAGCAATATCGTGCATACATCTGGGATTCGCCAGAAACACATAGCTGCTCCTCATAACTTTTAGTTTGAGTGCTGAATGCCCACCTATGATAGCAGCAGACTGTGTAGTCTTGATGAGTGGCAGGGTGCTGTCATAAGCCTCCTTCGGGATGTAGACAAAGCGCTCCTTCAGTTTGTTCTTCTTCAGGATGCGGTGGAGCTCGTTGAGGAGCCCCACCCATTTGTTCCTCTCCTGGTCGCTGTCAGCCAAGATTAAGATGGAGGGCTTGTGGCTGCTGGAGGGGGATAGCTGGGACGCTGTCACCTTAAGGGAGGAGAGGGGAGGTGAGAAGTAACATTAGATGTTACTACTTGTAATATTGTTGTTGCTTATGGTTTTTATCGCCTCTCTACACAGTTGCAGTTCAAGGTGAGGTCCAATGACAGACATCAGTATCTAAAAGATGGTCATTTGAAGGACATGAGAGGGAACCGTTTGTTGTGGTCAGTTGTCTCAGCAATTAGTCACTTATCAGGGAATTATCAGTGTAGATTATGTGTGATTACAGTCCATAAGAAACACATTATCAACAGAACTCACTCTGAATATACAAGGGATGTCTTTGCGGCTGGCGTGGATGACATCGGAGGCCAGGACAGAACTGACTGAAAACTCTTCATCTCTGGATCACAGTGTGAAACATAAGGTTAGATACAGGGCAATGTCACTTATCAAAGTATTAATTCTATGATATATTTATGCCCAGTATTAATTCAAATGAGATATCCAGGACTGAAGGTTGATTGCATCTGTATCAGACTGAAACCATTGTATATGTTATTGATTTGTGTGCACACTGTTTTCCTAATTAATTCTTAATTCTATGGTGTCTAAGTCAGAAAATGGGCCATCACAATTTTCCAAGCTGAGAAAATGTCAACATTTAAAATTTAGATCAAAGGAAGGCAGAAAATGTCTTCATGTAAAAAGTTGGTAACTGACTAATTTATGTACTAAAAAAGCACTAAAAACTTGACTGTCAGTTTTGTTTTTTTTTTTACCTCATATCTATGACTTGGCTGACTACAACACTTGGCTGTGTTGCCTTTCCTTCTCCCAGTTCATAGAGGAACAGTTTGAAGTCACACACCACAGCCATCGCCCTTTGCCAGCCCTTCTTCACCCCAGTTGGTTTGGGTACCTTGAAAAGAAAAAGAGGCACACTTAGTTTTATATTTAAAGATGCCACCTCAGAATTATACAAAAATATAGATGTTTTTTTCTATTTGAAACATCCAAAACTGGGCCTTTAGAAGCTGCCCATGTGTCACTAAAGTTCATGTTAACCTTTTTGTGAATGAAGGATTGTAATTCTATGACTGATGATTGAATGTTGGCAAGTAACCAAATCACTGTCTGGCTTTATTGTATTTTATCTTGTTAAGTGTTAGTGTGGATGTGCTGCTGAGACAATGTGACTATCCCCCTTGGGGATTAATAAAGACTATTCTATTCAATTGAAAATTCAGTTCATGAGGCTCACTCACCCTGACATGTCCTTCATATGCAGTACCGATGCCCCTTTGGGGGTCAATACCCAGAGGACCCTTTGTCTGGTCCTGGGGCACAGGACACACAGCTGGAGCCTTGTCAGCACAGGTTACGTGGCAGGAGAAGTTACACACTGGACAGTGAGACGGGGGGGGGGGGGGGGGGGGTTTATTTTGGTGGTCAAGTATCAGATTTTTGAATGAATGAGAACATAACTCCATGGTTTTAACCTCTGACTTTCGCAGATGCTCATTAAACTGAATGGATATGACCTGAAATCATTGAATTCAGATTCTTGCAAGTTTACCCCTCCCATCCCGGACAACTCTTGGAAAGAGACTGCAGTCAGGACCAAAACTTCCCACCACCACAATAAGAGAATTTTTCCTGTGCACAATTGGCCTCATCAGTAAGACCAAAGATCCTGTCCGAAACAAACAGCCCTATCCCTGACCTCTTTCATCCTTTGTTTATTGTCCTTACCTTCACAGGTACAACCTTGACGTATGAGCCCCACCATGAGGGAAGTGCACTGGTTACACTTGGTGGGTGTGTTGAATGTCTTCACCACAAACTGATGTGCTTTAGGCTGTGCACAGATGAGCAAATAAGAAAGAATCAGTTTACAGAGCATGAGGCCTAATAATGGTGGACAATAGTGATGTGTAAATATCTCACCTTGGGTGAGGAACGACCAATACTGCCATATCCTCCAGACCGCATGGTGGGGGTCTGGACTGTACGAGGAGGATGGTCTATCAACTGGAGGAGAGAAAAACAGAAACACGAAGCAAAGAGGTTTCTAACTGTGGTTTGGCTCAGTTTTTCACTGATAAATCAGACACAGGCCACTTGGTTAAAAGCCACACATACAATGTTTTCCAAGAAAAACAAAAAGAACTCTGTAAGATAAGAGCTAAGATTTCATGTTTGATTGTCTGAGTTGGAAAAGGTTTGCTGGTTAATGTTTACTGCAATTTTCCACAGACTCATTGACCTATACTCATCACCAGTATTGTCTCAAATTAATGTCAAAAGGACTGTGTTTTGTTTGCAAACAATTCAAAATTTCAGTGGTCAGTTTCAGGTTTGCATGAGTGAATAAAATATTTTTTATGTTAAGAAAATAGTGTGATCCTTTTGAAAACCTACTCCTTTCAGGCAAAACAGTCATCTCTCCTCTGATTGGACTTTCTAATTGGATTATTAAGAAATCAGATTGAGGTGTCGAGATGGGGTCAGAACATAAGTCCAACGGTTGGTTAATATTTACAGCATGGCAACTTTGAGCAGTTACTTTTACATGCTCTGCACTTTGGTTGGTTTCCCCACCATCACCTGCCCTTCAGTGATTTGATCGCAGGTGTTACATTTTTTGTCAGTTTCCGGTCTGTCACATTTGGCTTAAACACGTTTCTTCATGTGTCTCCAGTGGCCCTCTTTTGAATTTGGTCTGGTGATCAGATCTCTAATGACTCAAAGTGTCTGAGCTTCCAACAGGCCTTGGAATGTATTTACAGCACCATAATTGACAGCAGTCTGATACATGCTGAGGTCAGACTAGAGACCACTGTTTGCCTCAGTGTTTCTGCCTCCTGTCCTGCTGCTCCTTGCATTTTTCCTTAACCAAGTTACTTGCAACACACAGTCTCAGTATTGTGAGTTGCTCCGAGTAATAGTTTCAACTGACCTCTCATTGAAAGTTGTCAGTTGAAATCCTTAGGGAATATTTGGTTTCTTTGTGTTTTGCTCCTCAACTTGCCAGACATACAGAAAGAGAGGCTGCTGATGTTGAGTTAGTCTGGAAATCTTCATTTCTCCAGTGTGATGTTGGAATTTAAAATAAACCATGTCACACTGTCTGGACTGGAAAAAAGATTTTGGGAAATAATATCCAACCACTATTCAACTGACATCACTCAGTCCTGCTGCACTGAGAAAATTAGGCCTGTTGAGCTGCTGTGTCTTAACAAAAGCACTGAGTACTTTGCCCAGACTTAGTGGTTTGCTGACCTCTATAGGCTCCATATCACTAGCCATGGAGGGCGAACGTGAGCGGGACTTGAGGTGGGACTTAGGGTCATCCTCCCGGGATGGAGTGTTGGAGGGGGTGAAGTTATCCATAGAGTCCACCTGGGAATGGAGAGGTGAGGTGTAGAATAAAAGGATACAGTGAAAGTAGAAAGATGCAAAGACAGAGATAGAAGAAGAGGAGGAGGAGCATGATAACAGGAAGAAAGGCAAAGGACGAGTAAAAAGGAACAGGGTGGTGATGAAGAAAAGGGACAGAGAAAAAGAAGTTATTTCAACAAAACAAACCAGATACCAACAAGTAGCATACATGCTCAGAGAAGGACAAGCTCTATCATTAAGACATAACAAAAATTTATAAAAGCTACAGACGACAGCTGCAATGTACCTCATGTATTATAACATATGGTCACACATCAAAGGCCAATGACCATGCTAATTTAACACACTGCGGGACCCAATGCACCATGCACGGCCATTCACAAAGCTCCACTTAAGAATAACAAGACACCAGTACAGACCTAGCAACACCCCAGCTATTTAAAACGTGACTAAACCAACATATTCATAACTTTAACAGCACAAACACTTAAAATGAACCGTTTTTCAAACCCCTGCCATGCAACCACAGCCAGAGTACACACGTACAGGAAATGCACACATAAATGAAAGAACTGTAAAAATGACGAGAACATCAAAATTACAAAAGGCTCAATGACAGACACAGAGCGCAGCGATGGTGCTTACACGTCTGCCTTTGCTAGTTGGGCCAACGGAGGGCGAGCGCTTCAGTGGCAGAAGAAGAGACAGAGGAGATGAGTATTAGAAAGACTGAAAACACATTTAAACTGACAGAGAGAGACATATGAAAACTCATAAGCCTGTGTTACATAAGACCAGTGGCTTGCTACCTTTTTTTTTTAAATTTTATTTTTTGAAGCTTTACCTCTGCAGGCCAACACACCAGCTCAGACAACTCTATTATTTAACATAAATGTGGGTATTATTCCGCTAATGTTTGAACATAAACTGCATGTAGTTATTTATCCTCATTAGGCTATCATTTATTTGTTTAGCCTTAAATTTTCATTAACTATCATTTGCTCATTCACTATTTTAAGATGGTTACAAGTACGGATTATTTGACATCTGTACTTCAAGTATTATTACCCATTTGAATTTCTTTGTTTTCTTGCTAACTAGTTCTCAACACGAACTAACAATATGCGGGGTTGAGACCATTCAAGATTCTATTTGCCAGTTTGTTTTGTACTTAACAAATATGTGGATGACTTCCACTTGGCTCAGTGATTCCCCTAGTTGGGAATCAATGCATTAGACAACTCTATGTTCACCAGGGTTTGATTAAGGATAGAGGCTGAGGAGGGTGGATGGATACTGATGGGAAAAATATGGAGTCATGGGGAGGGAGCAGCTTGGGAAAGTCTGTACAGAGCACAGTGACGACTTAAGTTTCTTTCTGGCTGAAAACACAATAAACAGTATGTACTTTGTGGTTCTGTTCAATCCAGGGACTATGAAGCTGAAATGGAGCTATTTAACTTGCTAACAAGGACGAGTGCACAGGGCAGCACACCGCAAAACATGTCCTCCTTAACAAGTGTTTGTATTTCAGATTCAACTTATTCAAATGATTAATGTAATCTTTCTTAAACAAAAAAATTTAAGTCAGATATTTGAGTCACTGCTATAATGAAAGGTTCAAAAGCCCCATATTGGGAAAATGAAATGATCTCTTAATTCATTTTGTTGTAAGAAAAATAATATTTTTGACCTTGTTAAAATGACATTTTTTGCAGTATGTTCACTCCCACTCCTCCTTATAGATGCACTAATACAGGGGCAAAGACTCACTGATGCATATACAGACACATCTACACTGTTTTTAATTAACTGGTAGATATACCCACAACTCTACAGCATACAGCTACTGTACACACACTGATGTCCACCTAACCATGGTAAAACTTACATCTTCCCAAAACTCAATTAAAGAGGATGAAGATGAGGAATAAGAGTCCTGAGAGCGGCGCAAGGAAAAAACCAAAAAGATACAGCAAAAATAAAGATCTGTGACAATTGATGTGAACAAAATGATAAAGAATGAACTAAAGCACAGATAACACAACTTAAGAGATGCATGATCATGATCATTAATTAATTCCGCCTCACATCAGTTCATAAACTCTCCATGCAAATTTTTCTGTTAAACACTTACGTCAAACTGGTCGAGCGCTGAGGTGGGTGCATTGAGAAAAGCCAAGAAGGAATTCTGGGAATCCTGGTGCTTGACACCTTAAGACACAGAACAAGTTACAACCATGATTAAGCACATGAATTCAGAGCATCAAAGGGTTGCTAAAACAAGATGAGTCACAGGACTGTTGCGAAAAGGGGGGGTGTGTTTCATATGACCTTATTACCAATGTACATTTTCATGTACATAGCACATGATTTTATTTTTTAAATGTGGCTGCTGATACAAAACCTCTGTTGGGTTTCTGGTTTTGGTATAAGCCTCTTTGACAGCGACAATCTCTCTCAAAAGATCTCACAGTGTAGAGTCAACCATCTGCCCTCAATGTAACAGATGTATCCAAAAAAAAAATTTCACGACCTTCTCTAACTGCGCTCTGACCAAAATGAATAGTAAAATGAAAGGACATGAATGACACAGAGTAACAAAAATGTCATCTTGAACACCAAATTGATAATTTGTTGCTACTTCTTTCTGAGCTACTGTGTAGAATAAAATATGCATGTTAATACCCAAAACGACCACTGTGTTATGATTCTTCCTGCAAGAAAATTGAAAGATGATTTAGATAAAATACCCCTCCGTAGCCGAAGTTCTTCTGTCTCCTTTTTCAGCCGGTCGATCTCAGCCAAGAGTTCCTGGTTTTTACTCTCCACTTCCTGCAGTTTGCTGGTGGAGATAGAATAAGTGACAAGAGTGAACCAAATATTAACTCTCAATCTGGGCAGATTTTTGTGCAGAAACATTGAAAACAAAAGTAGGAGAAAAGGTAAAATGGAACTCTTCAGCTACTGCAGGAGAGCATCTGTACCACTCTGTGGAGATGTTGTTGGCCTTGACTTTGTTAAGCTCGTCCTGGATGCCTTGCTTGGCCCTGATCTCAGCATCCAAGGCCGACTGCAGCTCCAGACGAGCTGACATGTCCAGCTTGGCAAAACGTCGCATCTTCCATGGCATGTCCTAAGGCAGAAAGGAAGAAAAATCAGAAAATGAAAATTAAAGTCCAAAGGATATAATAGATTGGAGGAACTAACAGTATACTTGTGACAGCACAGATTCATCTCTACTTTGAAGTTTAAATTTATTTCTAAACAAAATATAAATCGACGCTGTAAAAGACTGAACATGAATTCAATTATCTTGTAAAAGTCGAATTCACAGAGCAGCTGGATATCAACTTTAACAAGGTATCGCATATGCATCTACAGTTAAAAATGATGTTTGAATCTCACTGTGGCTCTGGCTCCCAGGCTGGTGTTTCTCAGCCCCTCCAACTCTTCTGTCATTTTAGTGGCCAGAGCCTGCAGGTAGCCACGAGCGTCCTTTTCATCACTCACCCTGCAGTACACACAAAAATAATTGCTTACAGATGCAAGGTGATTACAAATATGATATTTCACCCATATCCATAAAGATTAAAAGATCACAAACAGAAAAATATCAGTTTTGACTGTACATAAAGTCACAAACAACAGGCTGGGCACATGTTCAGACTTCAGGTAGTTCTGGGAACATACCTACACAGACTTCATACTTGTGTATAGTTTTAAAATGCAAATAATAGACTGGGACAACAGTGAAAGGAAGCTAGCATACAGGAATTTACCCCATAAAGTAGCATATTTTCTAGTTTATCCATATTAGTACCTCAACATTTCCATTAGGGGGCAACATGGATCACCAAATTCTTTTTAAGGTATATCCCAGAATACATTAGTATGTCCATGTTAGCTGAGTGTGTGTCTGTGTGTGGTATGTGTGTTATGTGGAGACAGCAGACATGTCCAGCAGAGGGAGGCCAAGCAGCTGGCATGGTGTCAGCTGCAATGGGAAGTGATCAGAGAGGAAGGAAGGGTCAAGCAGCTCTCAGATCTTCAGAGGTATGTGAGAAATGCTGCATTTTTACTGTGTGGAGGAATCCGATACACCAGGCAACATGAGAGTGTGTGTGTGTGTTTGTGTGTGAGTCTGCATGCAGTGCCAGCCTTTAGCATGCACCATAGCAACAATTAGAATTTACAGTATATGCGTCAGAAAATAATTACATTAGATGAAGCTACAGTGTTTATATATAAATGAGTGTGTGTGTCTCTCTCACCATTGGATGATTTCTGTGATTTGGGCTTCCCAGTGAGCTACGCTCTCCTTTTTGTCAGCCAGCTCCCTCATCTCATCCTCGAGCTGTCGGTTGGAGCTGCTCACCTTCTCAAACATAGTGGTCAGCTGAAGAAATAAGTACACACGCACATTCCATTAAAAACCGGTACCACTGTGTAATGAGTCTAACAGGTGAAGTTCTTGGGTGACCCAGGCAAAACTGCTCCGCCTTGAACATGATGACTGGTGCTTTTAATACATGTGTGAAGTTAATCAGTCAATAGCTGAATGTTATGACGGGTTTTACAATTCAAATTCCAGATCATCAACCACATTGAACCACAGTCCTGGCAAGGAAGTGAATGGACACACACACCCACGCACACACACCAGGAGTGTGATTCATCTGAAAAAGTTTTCCTGAATCCTTTGCTATGACCATGATTGCGTGTCTCAAACTGCCTCATTGCTTGGTTGAATAGCTCACTTTGTGGGGCCAATTTTCATGTTTTTAAACTGTCAATACTGTGACGCAATGTGCAAGCTAAGGCAGCAATTTAAAATTGTTTGGCAATTATTTTCAAGTCTCAGAGCTGGTTCTTCAACCAGTATGTAAAGGATTTGTGAGGACAATCAAAGTTAGTCATTGTTGCGTCAACAGCTTATAAAGCATATAAGAGCATATAAAATAAACACAAATATGGATGTACTGTAACTATATGAATAAGACAGATTAAACTACATTGTGTCTCATTCTGCAATAGTTCTTGAGTGTGTCACCCGGACAAATTAAGGTTGTGGAGGAACTTACTGCAACAGGAACTATGACAGAGCTCTGTTGACAGCGAACACATTTTGTCATAACACCAGTAACAAACATTTACAGGGGTGTAGCTGAAATCAAAGGGCACGCTAAATTCATTGATGGGTGTGGTCCAAGTAATGAGTGCAAAGTAGACATGTAATAATGTCTGATTATTCAAGGGTTGGTATGGGTGTAGCGATGGGTAGTGTGATCCTATCAGGAGATAGTTACACAGTAGCTAACTGTGTTAACCTCTGCTGACATTCTATCAAAAATCTAATACTAACATTTTAATACAGGTGCTTTTTGCCTTTGGAAAGTTTTCAACTACTGCTTTGAAATATAAGCATTTAAATATTACCACATATAAAAAAATTAAGCCTTATACGGAAATGTGGGATCATATCTTGGCTGTGCTGAAGTGCCTATAACAGTTGCAGCTGAAACTCTACAGATGTTTCCCCAGGTGTGAAAATAACAAGCAGACACTGGGAAATTACATATAAGTTTTGGATGCAGCTATTAAGAATGAGGAAAAAAAAACAAGAATGAACCTGGTGTAAAATATACTCGTACAAGCCAATTCAATCTTGCTGAACTTATGAATGATTTAAGAAAAATTGTTACAGTCACCAGTGTTCTTGAAATGCACTTCTCTTAGCTATGAAAATAAAACTCACCAGTGGTGCCGACGTGTCAACTGAAGTACACAGTCTGTTTTCACAGGCAGGGAATAGTTGCTAAAACTAACACAAAATTAAATGTGAACTTGATAAATTTTCACTCCATGTGTTTGGTGTAGATCATGGCTTAAAATCGCCGAGAGGTTTGACAATGGTTTTTTTTTCATAGCGCTCAGCATTTAGCCCTGGCAGTGTTCAGTTTTTGCTTCAGCAGCTGCCTGAGGGAGTTTATGTAGTTCATTGTCCAGATGTGCACCCTCAGTTGCAATATCCCCTGGACTACCTCCCACTTGTTCTTCAACTATTTTACGTTAAGATGTTCTATTTCTAATAATCTAATACTAATCTATATATACTTTTCGATAACGGCACAGACAAATGTAGCAATGCATTTTTAATGTTTAAGCTGTAGCACTGGGAGACAATACTAAGTGTGTTTGTGTCTGTTTATTGTTAAGTGTGTGACCTGAAGCGCTGCAGTTTGAACTTCTCATTTTTACTGCATGACATTTTTGTGAACCCAAACTCGCATCATTTGCGCCCTGTATGGCAATTTGGGGACATCTAATGTGCTAATGATCATATAGGCACACAATAAATGCTGGAAAGAGCTCTTAAGACTTGACCAAAAAAGCCTACAAAAAATAATAATTAATAAATAAATAAAAATAAAAATATAAGTAAATATTTGGTCTAGTACCTGAGGTACTGCTTTGTTTACATATATATGTCTATACATGCAATTGGTAAAATAGATGAAGTCACTGTTAGAGATTTTTTTAATAAATCACTGCAAACAGAATTCTCTCACCTGTTCATCAACGATCTGAGTCCATCAACAGTGGAAATTAAACTTCAGAGATTTGCTTACCCACTCTCGTGTGCTGAAAAGTCATTATAACTGAAGATGGTGTGGCTTGATTTTGCAAGTAAGCAAACACTGCTGAAATTTAGTGCCTCCTTCAAAAAAGCAAAACTACTCAAATAATAATATTTTCAGACCCTTCAAATATATTGAAGAACTAGTAATAGAGAGATCAAATCCAACCGGGGTGCTTTATCTTTTACAAATATATTTTTTTAGGAAGTGAAAAAACAAAAAAATAAGATAACTACAATGATATGCTCTGTCATTGCAGTGGGATCATATTCCATCCTCTCTCCATTTTACCAAGGTATTCTCATCAGCTGCAGACTTTAAAAACAATATTTTATTCCATATGTCAAAATGTCTTCCACTTCTAAGACACTGTTTAAGTTGGGAGCCTTTCTGAACTTCCAAAGTCACTTCCAAAGTCAACAGAGCGTAATCCAGAGAGTCATTCCATCTGACTGTGTAGGAGGCTACAGGGTGTTTTTATGGGGGATATTGAACAGTGATTTCTTTGGCATTGACGAGAATAGAGAGGGGGTGGAAGGAGGAATGTGATGAAAGAGTTTGGGCCGACATAGAGGGTTACCTAGGGTGAGGAAATTGTGTTTTTCTGCATGTGTGTGTTGGCGATATAAACATTATACAAAAAAGCCAAGAAGGGAAGACAGAAAAAACACTGATAAAGATGGAGAATGAGATATCCGAAGGTGGTCCTTTTTTTTTTTTTTTTTTTGGTGGTGGTGGCTTGGTACTAAGACCAGGTACATATCATTGGATATCTCACCTTATCCAGTTCACTGGAAAGCTTCTTATTTTCGTCAATAAGCAGGACTCTTTCTCTCTCATACTTCTGTTTGTACTCGGTTTCAAACTCTTCCCGTTCACTTTGGCTGGAGGAGACACACATACATAGACAGTGAATAAACGAATAGTGACTCAAACTCACCAAAACTGGATTTTAGTCACACATTTTCATTTCGTGGAATGTTTTTTCTGCCTTTTAACGTGAAAGGTTCTTTGAATAGGCCTACTACATAAATATAATTCATCACATAATCGTAGTGGAGTAGTTTTGTTACAACATAGACAAACATCAGCCAAACAGTTGGGTGTTCAGCCACTCTCAAAAAGCCTCATATATCCTCCTGCTTTTGTTTCTGTGTGGGCCTCTGGCTTGACACATTTCTTACAAAATCGAAAACTACAGCTTGGTACTAAGACCAGGTACACATGATTCAGCCCAAATACATTAAAGCAGTTAGAATCAAATACAGTGGTGTGCTTGAAAATGAATTAGAAGAAGTAGTGAGAATAACATGTCAGTAACACCAGACAGGAAGGTTAGGATATGGGCTACAAAAACAAAGCTCTCAAGCCTTCTGCTCAAAAACAAAATGTGATTAAAATCTAATTAAACCAGCGGTTCTCAGAGTGGGATCGGATACCCCTAAGTACCTACCAGGAGGGCTGCTGAAGGAAAATAAGTTAATTCTTTGAATTATTTCATATCAAGGTACATTTTCACACTATATATTTTTTGTTTCTTTTGTTTTGCCCATTTTGCCTTCATTTTACTATTCAGTAATTTAGTAAGTTTAGTAAGTAAACTCACAAAAAGTCTGAAAACTTAAAGGCAAAACGAGTTTTGGATGTTGCTTTATCATTTAATTTTGGATACAAATTATCAATTGAGTTTGATAACTCAGGAAAACATCAGTTAAGAATGTGGAGAGAGGTGACATTGGCTTGCCTTTTAACCTCTACATTTTGTGATATGGGAATGTGACCAACTCATGCAAACATGAGACTAAGAGGAGTTTCCTTAGCTACTAAGCTAAATAATCAATGCCACTTACTGAGCAGGTATAGCCACAGTTTGTCTGCATGGTTATCCTTTGTGTTGCTAAGTTATGTGTACAATAATAAATAGAGAAAGGCCCTTACACAATCAAGGAAGTAAGGAAAGGCTAACAAAAGATGAGGGTTTGATTCTGATAGACTGTGGGTAATTATCTTTTTTTTTCCCCATCAAGAAATTATAACTGGTATGTCAAACACTTGATAAAACTCCATACAGGAAAGTTATGCATTTTATGTGGAATAAGGGTAATACTATCTGGCTTGAAAATACCCGAGAACTCCTGCTAAAGGGTCTAAAGTTACCTGAATAAGAAGTCAAGTCTAGTTGGGCTAGGGATAACATTTAAACTCGAGGGGAGGGATGAGTAGCTAAATTAACTATCAAAACAGCATCTCACAGTTACTACACATTCATACAAGAGTGGGGATTAAGCTATTTGTTTTTTGTGTAACTTTAATTACCTCATGGATTCACCACTGAAAAATAAAATAATACAATAATAATTAAGCCATGCATAATGAAGGATGTCCAGGGGAATTTGTCCTAATCTAACACTACTTTGTAGCGTTATGGGGTTAGGGATAGTAGAAAGCACTAAGGTAGGAAACACAAAAACTGAAAAATACCTCTCACGACGAGTCTTGTCCAGCTTGTCTTTAAGCACCAGAATTTCTTTCTGAAGGGCAAGATGTTGACTCTCAGCATCTCTCAGCTCCTTGCGCAAGGCCTTCAGCTCAGTACTATGCTGAGCTTCCCTACGAGCTAATTCTTCCTCGTAGAGGAGCGTTTTCTTCTCCAAGTCTCCTCGTAGTCGTCCCACCTCCTGGGTCTGGTCAGCCGAGGCTGGAGTGGAAGAGGGGCCGGCCTGCTTCAGCTGTATGGTATGGAGAGAAGTAGGTTTGGTGAGGCAAAGCAAGAAGGTGAAGAAGAAAGCATCTACAAACACTACAGGGTGATATACAAAGCAGGCCATCTTAAATCAGTGAATCTCTTCTGATGCAGTCCAGGCATCATTGAAGCGAGACAGTTTAACTTTAATGACCAAGGGAAAAGCAGTTTGTTCTTTTCTCCAGCTTCCCAGTTCTGTACAGCACGTCTTCAACAAATTACCAGGACTTATAACAGTGGAAGACATATGGAAACAACTCATTGAAGTTGTTGATGTCTTGTGGCAGCGGATATGTCACTTTGTCAGACTGTGAAAATTATGTGCTTAGCACAACACAACCTGAAAACTAAAGATCAGATCATGTCATCTATGTCATCTACTCTGTATCCTTAGGATGCAGAGAGACTGTAAAGTGACAGGTTAAGGTTCGGCAGGGTGTGTGTGCAAACTTACCTTAAGCCCTTCCAGCTCCTCCTCTAGCTGTCTGCTGTACTGCTCATTCCGCTCTCTCAACTTCCTCTCTTTCTGAGCCTCTCCTGCCTGCTCTTCCGCCTGTGCCTCCATCTGTGTTGGACACACATTTTCTCAAGTGACTGGATAAAATCATACACTGTACATAACTTTGTCTTTGGTTGCCCATATCAACACACCAGGAGCAGAAATAGCCATCGTTCATATACTTATATATACAAGCCCAATCTAGAGCAAGATTTTAAGTGCACACAAAACAAATACATTAAAATATAATAATAATACATTATACACTCAAAATAAAACAACATTCTTTCTTCTCTAATATATAAATCACCAAGGAAATCTATAATACTAGAGATGACATAGGTACAATACACACACAACAAAAGGTGGTAGAATGATGCATCAACCAGTGAATGGAGACAGAACAGGGTCTGCTAGCAACCACGGGGAGACTACTCTACCTCTTTCTTAGCCCTCTCAGCCTTTCGCACCTCAAGGCGGAGAGCCTCTACCTTCTGACTCTGGTTCTCCACCTCCTCCTCCTTATCACGCAACTGGCGAATGAGGCGCTGCTTAACTGACCTGTTCACAACACAACAGAGAAAATAACTGACCTGTTATTTTATAAAATAAATAACTGACAAAAATAAGAACCACGACTCAACCATTTTACTCAAAGTATAGGTAGGATCTCAAACGGAAGCTGTAGCTCTGGCTGTAGAGAAACTATTTTAAATGGTGAGAGAAGGTGACTTTACCTGAGTTCTGTGAGTCTCTCATTGAGCTCTGAAAATTCCTGCATAGCCAGTTTCCTCTGACTGTGAGCGTCCTTCAGGTCTTTTGACTGTAACTTTAGCTTCTCATTGGTCTCCAAAAGGTCCTGACAACAACAGGAACAAAGGAGATAAGACACTGACAATCAACCACAGCCTTATTGGTACCGCTTAAGTGTCAAAGTACAAGTGTAAAGATTTTCTTGCACTGTTGTTCCTCAAAACCAGAGGGTACATTTTGTTACTGATATTTGTCTGCACTTAATTTTGACAGGTGCACATGGAGGAATATGAAGAAGGCCCAATTCCCACACATAACACACAAAAGAACTGTAGGGAATCTACCTTGTGCAGTTCATCTCTCTCCTGTGTAATACTCTTCATCTGTTTCTCCAGAGTTTTAATGTGTTTAGATGAGTCCTCCAGGTCTCTGCGGGCTGGCGTCACATCTTCAAGCTGTTTCTTCAGTTGTCCTGAGTCTGAAATGTAAACATATTTCAGTACAAATGAAAACACTTGTCATCACTGACAAACATATCTGGTGGTTTCACTCCGAAACTCAAACCAAGCTGTTAAGATGGTAACGTCAGCTTCATTTTCTGTATGTTTCTGAGCTTAACCATACATTAAAACATTTCCTGACCAGCAATCTGTTTCTTGAGGATGTCGATCTCATTCTTCAGACTCCTAATCTCAACCTCCTTGTTGGCACTCATGTGGCCCTCTCCTGTTGGATGCTGCAGAGCCTGCACCGTCTGAGTTGACTCTACAAGTCAGGTAAAAGGCATTGGTCATGATTTTTTCTTTTTCAAGCAGACATAAGTCTGGGAAGAAATGCCAAGGTGTATGTCTGCATGACTTTGAACAGAAGTTTCATTAATGTATAAACATGTTTCTACTCTTTCATGTTGAAGTTGCAGCATGGTTGTGATTTGACAAACACTTATGACCAGATGGATCTTTCATTAGTTTCACCTTGCAGTTTGCGGCTCAGTTCTAGTTTCTCCTGTTCCAGGCGACGGATCCTCCTCTCATAAGCCTCAGTGGCAAGGCTGTCTTCCAGGCCACGCTGGACAGCCATGTCTAACTGGTCCTGATCTGCCTTGCCCAACACTGCTGTCATTTGTCGTAGGCATCCCTGGTCAGACAGGGTACTATGGGCAAGGAGAGAGAGGGGTGTAATATTATGAAGTAGGCGTCAGAGGCATGAGAAAACTGCACATTTATTGAGTTGAGAAAAAAAAATATGTTTAGTTAAGGGAGAAAGACAAGTGAAAAGGAAATGGAATAGGAAGGAGATGTGGCCGACAGTGTGATGAGTTGAAAGTTGGAAGGATGATGAGTCATGGATGAAGGAGGTGGAGGGAGGGTGGCGAAGGGAGCGAAAGCGACAAAGGAAGATGTAAGACAGAGACAGAGCGGGGAAAGAATTAAAGAGTGGGAACGCCCATTATCACTGAACCATGCAGAGATAAGACAGCAGCCGGTTGCTTTCTCACGGGCAACACTTCAGTGTGAAGACCTACAGCAAGTCATGAACATCACCTTATTAGGGAGGGAGGCTAATTTAAAACTATGCTTCTATAGATGGAGCGATGCGAATGCTAAGCCCTGGAAATCTGTCTCTTTTAAACAACCAACTACGAATTAAAGAAAATAATGGCAATGTACCACGTCTCTCACCCCTCTTAATTCTATATCTGTTTATATGGCTGTTTCTCTTGGTAGCACTTACCATTTACTGGTGTAGGTGAAGCCCACAAAGGGTAGGTGGTGGCCAGAAAAGGCAGTGTGAGAGGGAGGAGGCATGGTCTCCTTAAAAATAATAATAATAAAAAAAAAAAAAAAATGGGTTTCGTCAGTAAAAGTGGCCACAAACACATACTTCAATTTATAAAGACATAATATATTTGCAGGGGAATCCACAGTATTGCTGGTATGAGTCTTAGTCTGTTGTTCCCAAAACAAATCATGTTCACCCTTACCGAGTTTTTCAGACAGTCATCATCCACATCAAAGTTGGAGGTGTCTGTGGGACTGCTGACCTCTGGTATGTACGGTGCCTCACACGTGCGGATGTTGTCCCAGTCAATGCCTAAAACAACAAAAAATAATAAACTGTTGAGTCAAACTACTGCCCTTTGAGATTTTCTTTATGTTCTACAACTTCTGGTTAAGACACATGCTGTCATTAAAACTGACATTCTTCAATCTTCTTCAGTGTAAGAGATACAAAGTCAGATATATAAAAACTCAAACTATAGCAGATAAATAAGATCATAAGAATCAATGTCATGAGTTATATGAGTTATTTTGAAAAATAGAAAAAAGGAAGCACAAAAAAATTGGGACATCTTCAAAGTTAAACTCAGCCTGTACCAGTGAAGAAGGGGTGCTGCTTGAAGTCCTCAATGCCATTCTGGCCCAATCGGTGCTCCCGACTGCAAATGAGCCTGCGAATCAGATCCTTTGCATCCTCTGATACATCTGATATCTGCTGCGGGAACTGGAATCGCTCCTGTACAAATATCAAGATTGAGTTGATAATACATAACATTTTACTTTTCAGCAACAAAACAAAGTCAAGTCTAATCTCATGCTCTTATTCTACTCTAGCGGCAATATCTTTTGACTTCCTCCAATCACAAAATGGATATTGTAAATTAGTCATAAAAAACCCCATTTTCAAAGATTAGCCATTACATATTCCACACAACCTGCCTATATGCATGCATCTTACCTTAATTCCCAAATCTCACAAACACCCTCTTACAGATGAATTGATATTTTTGGGTGTTGATGTGTAAGGAGAGGCAGTTTTAAATCAACCACAGAGTCCATCAGCTCACCTTGTGGTTCATGATCTTCCCGTAGGTTTCCACCAGGGACTCTGCATAGAATGGGGTCTCGCCGTAGAGCATTTCATACATGCAGACTCCCAGGGACCACCAGTCGCACTCAGGCCCATACTTGCCTTTACCATCTTCCATGGCCTGCAGGATTTCTGGGGAGATGTAGTCTGGAGTCCCTACGGCCACTGAGGACTGGACCTAGAGGAGTGACACAACCCAAGTCAGTCAGTGACTGAAAACTCAAATATCACATACAAAATCTCAGACAAGGAGACAAGGCTTAAGTTTAAAAGTTCAGCTTGCATGTTAAAAGCGGTGAGAATGACGAGGATGATGATGAGTTACAGACCGAGGACTTGGAAATATGCAACATGATTACCACCATTCCAGCAATAGCATTCAACCAAACAAAGAGTATATTGAACTTTCAGTCCCCACTACAGAATGAATTCCCTGTTGCACTTTTGGAGTTCTGCGTAACTTTATCCAAAAACAATTTTGAGAAGAAAAATTTGATGCAGGAATCCTGAATAAAATTCAAAGACGTAAATCCAAACTTTTGAAAAAGTCCAAGTATGAATTTTCAGAAAAATCTAATGATTTAGCTCCAGTTTGGAAAGGCAAAAGCAGCTGCTGGAGTTTGGATCCATAACATTATTCAGGAGGTAGCTTTAGTAGAGATTAAACACCTAAGAAACACACTCTTATCATTACTCAAAGCTTCAGTCTGGACATTTCAATCCATGACAAAGTTCCAGGGAGAGTTCAACTACCACTTAATTTATTTTTTCAAGTGGTCATGTAACCTCATCACTATATCAACACAGGAGGAAAAAACTCAAGTTCTTCTTTGATCATCAATTTCACCTTCTCAGCTTCTTTTTATATGAAGCCTGCGGAGAAGGGGGTTTTATTTGCTAGGAGAATAGTCTGAATCATAAACTGCAGGCATAGCCAAGCAGCTGAACCACACACTCCTCCTGGGAGACCCCTGGGGGCTGACAAGGAGGTCAGTAAAGCTCTGGTATGTTTTCTTTGGCCAGAGGAAGAGGCATCAGCAGCAGTGTGGTTTAAAAATAAATAAATAAATAAAATAAAAAATACCGTCCCGTCCTCCATGAGTTTGAGACAGGAGCCGAAATCAGCCAGGCGGATGTGGCCGTTCATGTCCAACAGAATGTTGTCAGGCTTAATGTCCCTGAAAGAAACCAGAGAAAAAGGACAATGTGAAAAGAAGCAAAAGATAACAATGAGCAAGTGATTCCTCATAAATGATTAGAGGAGATGAAGAGTACAAGACATACTTCCAAACAAAGCAATACCTACTGGACATCCACAGCACACTGTGGTGGTGAGCTGATATTACAATTCAATTATCATCAGATTAAACAACATGACCCTGGGACATTTAACTGCTAGTAAAGACAGTGAATAATAATTGAGACATTATTTGTGAAGTGTAATAGCTCTCTGTGTGTGTGAAAATGTGTGTGTCTCTGTGTATCAGACATACAAGCATGCACTCTGTTTAAGGAAATATGCACTGCACAAACACACTCCCACTCACAAGAAAACCCTGTGTCCTAAACAGACACACTCCCCTGTTCCCTTTGCAGACAATATTTGTGTTTTTGAAAAGAGGCTGGCTAGCTGGGAGGGGGTTACTGATAACATGTTCTTTTACAGATGTGGTAACAGTGGCCACCGTAGACTTCCTTGTCAACGTGCATCTGTTCTGCGTTACTACTGTTGATGATATGTTTATAAAGTAGGTCCGGACCGTTGTTTTACTCCAGTTGGTTGGATTAATTGTGAGACAGACGCAGAGGTTGTTGTCTGGGAGCTACAGCAGCTGTGCCACCTCAGCACTTACTTTCACTATTCAACCAGTAAGCTAGGTTTGAGAGTGGGACAGGACAATTAAACCACTTACAATTGTAGCAGAAAAAGAGTTGCCACTAGGTACTGCAATTAAAAAAAAATCACCTTACTTATTTATTGTTAGAAAGAAATTAAAATGCTGGCCCAGTTTTCCAAACATCTAAATGCAGATTTTCCAACAATGGTTGCAATTCCAAAGGTCGCCTATTTTCACTTTGTCCAGGGAATTTGCTCCGTGTGCTGTATTGCTTCATTCACACCTTGTGTGGTCCTCACTTCAACATCTAAGTCTAACTTTATTCCCTAAGGGTTGATGTGCAAAACACTTCCACCATGTTAAATAGGTGGTCACTGTTGGGCTACTGGTGCTATTGTCTTATACAGCTGTTTGATTGTAGAGCCCTGTCTGGCCTTCCCTGCTCCTAGCTCTCTCTCAAATGTATGTGTTCGTAGCTGGAATCCACATTATAGCAATTGTGAAAACAAACAAAATAGCCCCAATGATCGCTGAATCGATGTGAAACAGAAACATCACTGTATCCAACCATCATAGCTAAATATATCTTCTGTCCTTGTCTGGCCACCACTGATTTCCCCTGAGGGCAGACTTCGTCCAGCCCTGTGTCTGAGGCCCTCTTATCAACACATTGAGTCACAATACGCCTCAATACATATGTTGTGGATGGCACAAGGGATGGGTGGGCAGTGCATGAATCAACACCCAATGACACACCAGCTAAAGGCCTGATGGGTAACCCATAACTCCAAAGCAACTCTTAAGTACACTGAAGCATACACCTGCACACACACATACACACAAAATATCTGAGCTGAGCTGATGCTATTTCTGTCCATGTGAGCATGCGCTTACAATAATAAACCTGGTGTTTAACACAAGCACACACCCCCACACTCCCTCCCAACTAACTCAGGCACAAAAACACCAACATGCATAACACAACCCTAATGCCTATGCTAATGCTGACAGGAAGAGCATGAATGTGCAAAAAGTGCCTCAAAATAAACAGGATATTCAAAAGAAACACAAGCTTCAATATGCATTTTATATATATATACGAAGGATGAGAAGTCTCGCATGTATTATTTAGCCATTGCACTGGCCTTTTTAATTTGGCTTCAAGCATGATCTGCAGTTCTTAAACTGCAGTGAGGTCAGGAATAAATTCCAGTGCTTTAGTCAATGTAATCAATGTGATAGCGTTCCCTGGCTAAAAATAAATGATTTTGAGTAAAAAAAAAAACTCAAGGAAATAGAAAATCAGTTAAAATTCATTCTTGCATAGTGCAAGAGGATTGAGACTATTGCTATTCTTAAGAGTGAACAGATGTGAATTGGCTTTGAAAATGTCTTTGATGATGAGGTCTTTCCAAGGCCACATGTGAAGCCCCTGACATTTTTCAGTAGTGTGAATAGTCTTATCTTACAGGGCTGAAACCTATAAAACCATGGATTTAAGTAATTTGTATACTGTAGGCTCATAAAAACTTGGCTCTGAAACACCCACACATATATATATATATATATATATTAAGAGAGAGAAAGAGACAATTACTTTTGCCAAATCACTGTTCGAATGGTTGGTTCCTTAGAAGAGCTCAACTCTTCCCTGATGAGTTCCAGATTGGACATCACTCTCTAAAGTGGATGCTGTATATAGCATTTGGATGGAAACCGCATAGTGTACCAAAGTACATACCTTCATACAACTGATGTGGAGTAACATGAATTTGGCAGACACAAACACAAACAAACAACTGACATGACAAATACTTGGGGTCAGACTATCAAAAAGATCACAAAACCCCATGATAGTGAATAAAGATTACTCAAACACAATTTAAATGTCTCAAAACTGACATTTGTCTTGGACAATAAACTGCTCTGCTATGAACCTTCACCTTAACTTTAACAAGTCAAAACCTAGACATAATATAAGGCTTGAGCAAGAGGACACAAACAGTGGAAAAAAATTGTGGCTTTTGGCTATGTCATAGTAAAATGTTATAAACAGAACTGGTGGAACTTTTTTAACCTTCAGAGGAAATGTCAAATATCTTTCACTACATGGAAACTACAGCTCAATGACAGCTCTGACACAAATATTTGAATGATTTGATGCATCATTTAAACTACAGATAAGGCATGTACTTAAATCAGTGAACATGGGTGATTAAAGACGACATCATATTTTAATTATTTTAAGATTTTAAAAACAGTGATATCATATTCCTTAGCTGGTGGATACAGTTTGTAACTTCTTTAATACATTTGTGGCTGACTAGTGTGGTGATCTATGAGCCTGACAGGCACATGACCTTAGCACACAGCATCTAGACCATCTCAACAGGAATTTGAACTAGACTGGTAGCATGCAGGCCTGAGTGTGTGCATCTCAACACAGGTGTCTCACTAGCTGGAAAGCCTTAATCTGCTCTGGAGACTTTTGGTCTGCCAAAGAGCAGACAGCATGAGTTTGAGCAAATGAGTGTGTGGCAGACAAACAGCATGGTGAGGGTAAAGAAGGGGGGTTGCCTCTACTGATAAACCAGTTAGTACTCTGCAAAGCCCCCATCTCCCCACTCAATTTCCTTCCCTCTCTCATCTTAGCATCAACAGTGTCTCTGCCACCATCCTTCATTAGCAACACCTCCTGACCCTCATGTGATGAGCCCCCTGATAAGGCTGATAATAACACCACCCACCCAGCCCCCAGCTAACGCCACAGAAGGGTAACTGCATAAGAACTGACTCATATTCAGCATTGTAATAGTGGTAAGCTAAGCTAGTTAGCATACTTAATTGGGCTACTGTGTCACAGGGCTCCTGTGGTCTTAAGGAGCAGCGCAGAGACCAGAATAGAGGAAGGTAATCTCTTCTAAGACCACAGAATCCATCTGTGAGGGCCATCTGGATGCCACCTCACAACACACACACACACACAATATGGCCTGCAGCAACATTGGAAACTGAATAGAACAGACAGGTCCACCTGGCCTTGCATTTGTTTACAAATGGTTCAAAGAAGGGATATGACTTCTGATATCAGTTGATACTGTCACATGGTCACACAGTTATACACAGACACATGCCTCCTTTTCACAGGCTGTTTGTTGACATTTTTTCATCAAGTGTGCATTGGCAAATACCTTGAACATTCTAAAAGCCGAATAAATAGTTAAACATAGCATGAGGATTTTTCACACATGATGGTTGAGTGTGTGTGTCTGTGTGTGAGACAGAGTCTTGGTTTTGCTTGGATCACCGAGCTGTGAAGAGACACATGGCCCTAATCAATAATAAAACACACAAAGGCTGTAATCAATAGAAAAATACACTCCATCAGACCCTAACCCCTTAACCCTAACCCTCTATCTCCCATCTTCCTCTCTTAACATTCACAACAAATCTTCCCCCCTCATGCAACACACACACTTCTCTCCCTTTGTACCAACCCCCATCTCTCCACTCACTATCAGAATCCCCCTATCTCACACACACCCCCCCTTGGCGGACAGATGTGGTGCTAGGCAGTACAAAGCCATGCTGAGTTGGCCTATTGAAACGTTTGTCAGGGCCCTCTGGGAGGCCACACAGATCACTGACCACTGAATAAATGAACACACTCGCCCATACACACAGTCTCCCTTTGGGTCTGACACACTGATTCTCATGGGACTCCGCTGAGAGGGACAGAAGGCTGACCTCGGTTCTCTTTGCCTCTTTCATTTGGGCTTATTTCAACTTCATCAGTGTCAACACAGCTTCTGATACCAATTTTAATATGGGCCAACAATGTGGCCAGGTCATCTACTTCTTTAACGCAGCAGACTAGTCAGGTTAGCAACACAAATAATATAATGTTAGGAAGATGATTTACACCAGGAGGTAACACACAATTGTTTATGTCTGGATGTGTTTAATCTAGATATATGGGTTTTGTGGGATCAGTAGGTTCTAGTAAAATCAACAACTATCCTTTTCCTCCTAAACAGCATGAGGCACACAATAATCTGAGTGATGAAATATGTAAACATGGAAGCACAGTGACTTTTGCACTATGTCTTGATGATCAGATATTTAACATTAATTCAAGTCATATTTAGTGGGGTTTACTTGGTACAAACTGCAAGGTAATTACAGAATACTGTTTCTGTGTGAATACTGTGAGCACCCAGCTTACACTGCTCTCTCAGCGTGAGCCTGTTTCATGTGAAAAATACTGCACTCAAGGTCGTTTCCAGTCTCAAATTTGCGAGGCTGGTAGGTTTGTGTCTCTTTATAGTGAGTCTATCAGAGTTAGTCAGCAACAATACTGTTTAGTTAGCCCAATTAAACATGCAGGTGTTTCTCATGGCTTGTGTAATGTGCTTTTCTGCTACAAAGAAATTCATTTCAGATGAGTAAAATTAAAACCCCCTAACCTGTCTTAAGCAGAAACATACAGAGGAGGGAAGAAGATGAGGAAGGGTGAGAAAAAGGCACAGCCAGAGATAATCATTCTGATCACTTCCAATATCAGGGTCCAAGTTTAATGATTGAACTAATACAGGTAAGCCTGTTGGCAGTACATACACATGTATGGGCTTTAAAATGACTGTTTGCTTTAAACCTTCGGAGCTGGTTTACTATGACTGATGGTAAAGCTGAATATATACTGTATAATAGATACAATGATTTTTATCTAAATAAAATTTTGCCAGGCAGTTTGACATGTTTGATGGTAACTTTTTTTTTTTTTTTTTTAACCGATCTCTGTATTTTTCTTGATATAGGACAGTATATATCGAATAACTTTAACACAATATACTGTATATCAGCTTTAGTATATTAACAAAATATTGTTGTAGGACTATGCTAAAATATTACTTTTTACTTTCTGGATGGTGGACTGACGTAAGAGTGACACAATTTTTTTTCCCCAGGAGAAATTAGCATCACAGAATAATTGAAAAATGAGATTCCTTCAGGGTCCTAAAGTACAGCCACAACGTTCTCATTTATAGTAACTAAGAGTGGCCTAATTATGTGTTTGTGGTGCAACTAAAATGGGCAATGAATATGAGATGGTTGGGTTTGGGTTTTGGTTTTTTTGGTTGTTGGTGGTGGTGGTGTTTTTTTTTTTTTGTTTTGTTTTTTTTTGTTGAATGGACATTAAAGTCTTTAAGTTATGGAGGGAACCCTTTGTCCTATGGTTTAATCATACAAACGGCAGACACGCCAAATTCATATGCATCATCACAAAGATAAACACACCGCTAAACACACATGCAGCAAAACATAAGCATACACACACTGATCAGACAGGACCAGCCAGCGTGACACACCCTCCTCAGTGGCGAGGCCTGACTTTCTCCTCTACAGAGCAAGTGGACAGTTCTCCCATGAGGATGTGTTAAAAGTGCGGATAGGAGGACTTTGGGGGGGGGGGGGGTGGTTGGTAAATGGGGGGAGGTAGCACCACATCCCCACCCACGCACCTCCCATACCCTATCATTACTGTCCCAAAGCATCTACAAGAGGACTTAAAGAGAGCAGTGCCGGCCCCTTCTCCCTGTCCGTTTTCCTTCCATTCCATTCCTTCATCTCTGCTGCCAGCCCCCACCCATGGTCCCCAGATAACACTATGCAATTAGTGGCTCCCCACTCTTTCTTTACTTAAACACTTGAACCTACATCTCTCTATAACGCTGCTGTTGTCTCTTAGCATCTCTTTCCATCTGACAATTTCAGACACACCCAACATGTTATCCCACCATCCTCTTCCTCGTCTCGCTCACTTTTCTTCTTTTTTTTTTTGACCCTTCCTCATCCTCTATACCTCTCTCATCTTTCCTTCCATCTATTCATCGTTTCCATACTTCTTGTACAAAATTGCTGTGATGAGCCCCTGCCAAAAGCGACACTTTAATTACGTTAACAGCCCAATGTAACCACTTCCTGTTTGGCAGAGGATATTTTCCCTGCAAAGGAACTGAACGGCATTAGCTATTGGCTGAAAAAAAATCATCTGGTATCTAAGGCCAGAGAAGGAAAAATTGTTTCAAGAGCCACAGCCTTTGACCACTCTTTTAAGTGGTTAGTTTGTTTTTAATTCAGAGGAATGAGAGAGACTATGTAAAGTGTATGTAACTGGAAACAAGAAAGGGACTTGGAAGTGAAATGGAAAATATCGGCTGACATGACAAATATGCAAAAATCTTAGACAATAACATCAGTGTTTAAACCCCATCTCTCACATACATTTTAACATTACTGTAACACAAAAATGTGAATTTTTAGGTGAAATGATAAACCACACAGGAGTACAAATCAATATACTCTGTAATTAGTCTGTTGTATCAACTAGCTCCAGTGATGACTGAAGACAAACCTGTGCACACATTCTTTGTGTTTAGTTTCATTCCAGCTATTCCCCACTGCTAAAAATTTGCCCACCATCAATCATTGCTCTTTTTCTCTCAGAGAACGATTACATGCTGCCTGCTCCTGACCTGTGGACGTAGTGTAGCTGATGAACGGAGTCAATGGCGAGCACCATCTCAGCCAGGTAGAACTTGGCCATCTCCTCTGGCAGGCGGTCCTCAAACTTACTAAGCAGAGTCAGTAGGTCACCGCCCACATAGTAGTCCATCACCAGATACTGGACACACAAAGAGAAGACAAATGCACAGAAACAAGCACAATTTAAGTAAAACAATAACACATTTGAAAAAAAACAAAAAATGCACAACGGTGAAACCTTTATTATTTTCTACTATTTTTCATTCTTTATTTGGATAGAAGGAAAGTCAAAAACATGCCACTCTTCTCTTTCTCACCCCCCACCCATTCCCTTTTCTCACAATGTCATTATTACAGAGGGGCATTGAGATAGAGTGCTTAAATGGATCTTAACTTTTGAGGGTTTTCCTATAAATAGGCAGCTAGACGGGCAGTGGTGTATATTTATAAAGCCTTGGGGAGTGTCCAGGGTAAAGCATTTGTTGTGAGAATGTGGGAAATGGAATGACAAGTAGTCCTGGCATTTGAGCTCAGGGTCAGAGAAAGAGGGCAGACAGTCAGGTTAGAGAGAGGACGACTGCTTCCAGCTGCAAATGGTAGCAAAGAAGAGGTCAGCTCGCAACCACGCACCTAGATCCAAACTCATTCTTTATGCTTTTTACTCAAATGTTTGTTTTGGGCCATGTTAACATTTGCTGCCCAATTTCCTACAATTTTAAGTCTTGTTGTGCTTTGCGGTAAGAATTGAATGTGCTGGTCAGTTCCTGGCAGGTCACCAGGCATCTTGTGAGAGGAGGTACTATGTTCTAAAAATGAACTGAAGAGTGACATGGTGAAAGTGGCAGGTGGAGCTACTCATAACAAAACTGCGGGTGTTGTTTTGGAAAGCACCAAAATTTTAGTGTGCTCAAAGGATGAAGTAAGGTGGAGTAATAAATGTGATAAGGTTTTTAGTTCCCCGAGAGACGTAAAAAAAAAAAAAAAAAAAATTGGCAGAAAATTTCTGACAAGAAGAGTCTTTAAAGCAGCAGTTGGACGGGAACATGTGTACAAAGAAGAAGATAGAGATTAGAATAGATTAGAAGATAAAATAGAATATTATACTATACCAAATTATTATCATCCTGGAAGGCATAGTGCAGGGTGGTAATCCACAGGCCATCCCCATTCACCAACACATCTCGCTCCTCCCGAAAACAAGCCGTCTAAAGAAAGATATGGTTAACATTACATTTTATATATCATATACACTTACAACATTAAAAGAGAATTGCAGCTTTAGCTGCATCAGAATATTTTCCATTCATCCACATCTATAAGACCTGTTACGAGATGTTTTTTTCTTTTTTTTTATGATATTAAATTTAATATGGTTGTTTCTCTGACATACTTTTTTTTAACCAAAGAACAAAAGACTAACAGGGAGATTTTCTTATCAGTCACATAAAATTCTTTATCCCAAATACTGACATGTATGTTTAATGAAATATACTATATGACATCTCAGGCCCATCCATTAGGGAGTTCAAAGGCCAGGGTGTCGAGGCTTGGAATTCCCAAGAATTCGGTCTCAAGGACAGATTGCTGTAGAGATGCTTATTATTCCCTTAGTCTGGTGTATTTTCTTTTAGTTAGCCTGGGTATCAGTTTTCCACAGCAACCCAATTACTTCATTTTAAATCAATGAAATTTGATTAACACTGTGAGATATTTCTTGCAGAACTAAATTCCACAACTGAAGAGTATGTCATTCTGTAAAAGTCAAATATGTCCCAAAAACGTTCACTGTTGTGTCACTTTGAATGTACTAACTTAAAAAAAATACCAACTCTGCAGCCTATAATGCAGCCTGAGCTCGAAAACACAAAATGGGATAGTGTAATCTGATCGTCTTCAGGTCAAGAGGGTCAAGTCATGTTTTCTGTGTGTATATTTGTATGAATGAAAGACTTGAGAACACACTTCCCTATGTGCATGATCATATCTAACAGGAAGGAAAGACATGGATGACTGAATGTCTCCAGTGTTTTGATACTTTGTGTCTAGAAGGGCGGTTACATGTTTGTAGTGTGACTGTCTACAGTACATTTGTTGCTCTACATTGTTTCCCATGTCCAGCCCTTTGCGCACACACACATGCATGCATGCATGCATACGCAAGTATTCACAAACAGCAGGGACTAGTTTTGGTCAATGATGTTTAAGGCATGAAGATTGAAGACCCAGGGGATCAACAGGAATGTCAGATCGTCAGGAAGAGGTCGATGAGAAAAACATGCATCAACAGCTCGCGCTGCTCAGGCACTGACATGTTGTGAAAACGTCTATCAACAACGAAGGCCTGATATGAAGTTGGACAATTTAGGCTTGGGGTTTCTCTTGAGAGCAAAGGCTTTTTAAATAAATCCTCAATGCTTACATATATGATTATGTACTTTAAATATCTCTGGTCAAATATCAGTAACCTGTACAAGTTCCCCAGCTAAGTGAGTGACACTCACCTCAGCTCGCTTCAGCATCTCCCACTTGTTGAGAATCTTCATAGCAAATACCTTGTCAGTGTTTTTCACTTTTACGACTGCAACCTGCACAAAGGAAAGATGAGTTTCAGCCTTTAAAAACTGTTAATCATTTGTGTGACAGCTGAGCCAGTCAAAGAATGTGATGCATCTTAAAAACAGGACAAATAGGAAAATACCAAAGTGATGTAATAGCTCATCTTTGAGGCCAGAGTAAAAAGAAAAAGGACAAGGACTATGACAATTTGTGTATAATTTTCGCATTTCAAGATTAGTTCCACATTCAGAACTCATGCTATTTAAAGAGATGTGTGGTAAGGTGTAGTTCAAACAATTGGGAAAATAAAAAATTAATTTTCAACAATTTTAACCAAAATATATTCCTTCTTAAAATTAATGTAATTATAGTACAACAAATAACAGACTAAAGGATTTTTTTTTTCCCAGCTCTTAATCATTACAGTCTTATTCTTCTATCAATAATCTAATGGGATGGGTAAAGCATTGACGAGGGTCATGGGGAAGAAATGAGGGGGAAACTTTATAAATAGGAAAAAGGGTAAAATCTGAAAATTATCAATATGGTACAGGGTGTCTTAGGTGGGACCAATCAAGGGATTAAAAGGGAATGGAGAGGAGAAAGAGGAAAGAGACAGAAGGGAAGAGAGGGGGAGTAAAAGAGTGGAAGGTGAAGAGGCGTGTAGAGGAAGAGCAAGGGCAAAAGTAACCATTGATACTAAAATGCTGACCTAAAAGGCCAACAGACACACACCACCTGGACCTATATTCACACACCCTAGATAACACACACACACACAGACACACACAGACACACACAGACACACACAGACACACACAGACACAGCCTCGCACAGCTGGACACTTAAATATGATTCATGAGTCATGCTTCCTGTGAGCCCAGGCTGCTTCTTAAGAAAAAATAAATCCTTCTAATCACTGTGACCAATGATCTGCCAGAACAGAAAACAAAAATTTAAAGCTGATGGACCGACAGACTGGTACAGCTGTGTTGCACCGGACAGAAGTATTTGATGTGTCTTTTTTTTTTTTTTTAAGACCAGGAGCCTACACACAAATATCAAGTTGTCATCAGATACCACAGATGCATCTTATATGTCCAGAAATATACAAACACTTGCATATATTCAGTATGGGTCAAACTTCCAAATGAAATTAATAGAAATTAAAAGTGAATTTAGGTATTTTAAACTAGACAGGATCATTCGTTTTTGACATATTGCACTGTCTAGCTATTACACAACTATGATACATACTTAATTGACATTTAAACCAAAACAATCAACGAATGGGCAATGCAATTGATTTGAAACACTGAAGATTTTAATAGTACTATGACCTCATCAATGATATTTTTTATTCATCTTTAACTTCACCTTTCATGGTACATTACTTAGTCTTTTTCAGTTGCACTCTCTCATTGTGTTTCTAATTCCCTCCGTATTAACAACATAACAACTGCCAACTTTCCCTTCACTGATAATTGCTGAGCATAACAATGATAAACGTCCTCAGCTCTGGCTTCACATTTTGCCAAAAAAGGAGCTGTACAAGCTGCAGTGACAAAGCACTGTGAACTGCCAGCCAAGGCCCCTGCTCATGCAAACGTATGTCTAAGTGGACCTCCTTACTAGTTTTGAATATTCCCCTAATCCACAAAGCAAAGATTTCTGTTTTCATCTGGATTTTTAAATGGTTAAATGCAAACAGAAACAACATTTAGGAATTCCAAAAATTGCAGAAAAAGCACAGAAATAATCAGACAGACAGGAATTCGAAAGAGGACTGTGTGCGTGTGCTCACACACACACACACACACACACAGATGAGTGGTGAAACAAACACAGGCGTCCTATGCAACTGTGGGGTCTGTAGTCTATTAAATGAGCTGGGGAATGCTGCTAATGCAATACAATGATAACATTCCTGTAGTGTTTGGATTTCCCCGAGTGATCCCTCACCAGAGGAGAGGGAGAATGGAAGAGGAAGAGAGGAGGACAAGGGGGGAGCACACTGTTCTTGGCAAGACTTAGCTGTTTTTCTCCTCTTCTCCATCTCTCCCTTCTTCTCTCGACTGTTCTTTCCTCAATCTTGTCCTCCCTCTTAGACCTGATGTCAACTATGAGACCCCAAAAGACTAAGCAGAGTTTGTTTCACAATTCCAGTCTATACGTATGGATAAAGGAGGGGTTTTTTTGGGGGTTTTTTTGTTTTTTTGTTTGTTGTTTTTTTTTTTTTTTTACTTTTTGGTGCTACTGAATATGATTTGTTAGCAAAGAGCAAAAGCTGTGCTTTCCAAATTGGTTTTATCTGCAGAAAACAAGGTTGAAACAAATCAGTTGAAACAGTTAATCTGAACTTTTCAGACCTTAACTGCTATGGCCACATTGGCAAGCATGTCACCGCTGATCCAACACAAGATCAGCTATGTTATATTCATAATCAGAATCAGCTTTACTGGCCAAGTACTTTCACAACATACAAGATTTGGTTTCGACAGGTGGTGTCATTCACGGAATGGACAGCAGCAATACGCTAAAATCTAAACATAAATAATAAAAAAAAGCAACTGATGGACAGTGATTCCAGAAAACCTTGAACCAAACCTCCAACCATCAGGTGTAGCTTATCAACCCCACCAGACTGAGTTGGGCATGTTTGTGTAAGTGAGGAGCTCTGAGTCTTAATGGAAGAATTCTGACAGGCAGCAGGCCAGTACACACTGGTCTATTCATCAGATGAACTCTAACGTCACGCACCCGCGCCATTTCTTTGCATGATGCTGACAATGGGAAGATGAAATCAAAACATCCTGCACTCAGGGTCTCTCAGCTCCCTTTCTGACTCAAGAATTTTTTCTGCACTTTGTTTTCCGGTGTCTGTGTCTACCCATCTGGGTCTGTCTCTGCATCTGTCTCCGTCTGCTGCCTGTATCTCTCTGTTCCCAAATCCATGTCTTAGTGACTGATCTATGATATGAATCATGCCCTTATAAAATTTCATAAAACCTTCCAAAAATACAGACTTTTTTTTTTTTTTTTCAACGTCTGACATCAGGTCTGACAACTTTTAGAGCTGTCATCCAACTGGAATATAGTGAGACTTCCAAATCTTGCAATACCATAAGAAAAACGTGCGTATCTGTTTGCAACATCTCTCAGGTGTTGTAGGATAGCAGCGTTTGCGAACTTTCTCGCAGTGCTGTTGACAGCAGCGCTTTGTGTATATGTCTGTTTATTCTGTGCCATTTAAATTGTGTTTATTAATTAACCCCAAAAGAAGATGCTAAATTTTTGAGTTAATCTGCATTGTCTGCAGAGATGGTGAGCAGTGAATTACATGTAGTTATACTAGTAATTTTGCAGTATTTTGGTGCTAGACATTAACATTTTTCACAGTTGGTTTTATTTCTATTTTATCACTTCACTCACACTGACAGCAAAATCATCATCATGGCTAAACCTCCTGGAATTCATTTTCCCCATGAATAGTGAAGTATTTCATCATAATTATAATTATTATTTATTTTTGTGGTTTAAGTCACTGCCACTTTTAATGATGCAAGTGGCAATTTTGAACAGAATGTGCCTTTCAGAATAATTTTATTTGGCGGGAGGGTGGTTTTGTGTGTGCCTATGTGTGTAGGTTGTTTGAACTCCATTTTCGAAGTAGCTTTAATTAGCTAAACTAGATTTCTCCCTAGCATAGATTTTAAAGTAACTGGTAGCTTGCCAAGATAAAGTAGCTTCCTAAACAATGATTGTTCCTGTCAGTACTGTCCCCTTGCAGTTTATGCTTCAATCCCATTAAGTGGGAAAATAAGCAAAAGGAGGAAAGAGGTGGTCTAAACAATGGAAATAAATAAATGAAGCTTATTCGCCTGTCGCTGCAGGAAATTGGGCACGTCTTCAGCTACAGTGACCACTAATCTCCAATGATATCCACTGTTCTGATACAGTTCCACTTTCTCTTACTGCACTATAACAGTAGGATTCGCATTTTGACACGATGCAACGAGTCTGTGTCCATCAGGCCCATCAGAAATGGGAGACATGAGATGATCATGTTGTTTCTCATGCTAATTTGATTTGTTTGTCATACAGGACTTGAGTGACCATGGCTGTCTGAGAGAATGGGCACTAGAACATATGGGCACGAGGTATCACCACTCATGGATCACACCAGATTACTGAGAACAAGCAAGACACAGACACATGACCTACCCACACTAGTGTTGCTTGCAGTGGCTCCCATTAGCACATTAGTATGTTGTGGTTGTTGCTATATGCTGCCAGGTGTGTTCAGTGTCTATCCATCAACCTCTCACTGACATCTTTCTCTCACTAGCTCTCCCTCTCCCCTATCAGTGTTTTTGAGAAGAGTGTACTAACTTGTCTGTACAGATACATTAAAATTTTCAGAGACTAAATGTTTGGGAGTTTACTTGGCCCAAGGTGATCAATTCACTGAAACCTTGGTAATCTATTGTCAAAATAAATGTATGCAATTATGAAAATCATGAAAATGTCAGCTTGAAAATCAATGTTTTTCAAAGATACTGAAATTATAGAAGAGTTTTGGCTAAGGATCAAGAATACCTGTCCCTCCAACATTCCCCAGCTTTGACATCACTACCTGAAACCCAGTGACAAATGTATTTTGCCCTCCCTACAGGCACATATAAAAGGAAACACGCAAAACTATATAAGCCAACAGTATTTGCTTTATCTGTCACTAATTAGTTTTATGTTCATCTTCTTTCAAGTACATTTGAAAGAAGATTTTAGTTTTGTTCAAGCTACAAGTAGAGTCATGCTCATGCAGCAAACCAATACTACGCACTGCTGCTGGAATGCAGCAGCAAGCAATTCACTATTAAATGCAACAACACTATTGGCTTTTACTCAAGTATGAAAGTATAAAGGTACAAGGGAGCAGTCTTTTACTGGCAGATGTCTTCCTAGAATCAGACTGCAAAATCTTTGGCTCAAGGAAGATTTTGAGATGTCTACCGCCACAATTGACAAGCAGATTAAAAACATATACTGCTAATGATGCAGCTATAATAAAATGTCCAACTCTCTACAACTCCTGTTTCTTATTACAGGTCAGATTGTTAATGTATTCAGCACTAAATCGCTGCATGCTTGGGGTGGGTGTAAAACAAGTTATATTACCTCTCCAAAGGCTCCTCGTCCAATCACCTTTAAGATCTCAAAGTCTTCTTTATGAAGGCGCATTTGCTTCACTTTGGATGTGAAGGGCTTGGCTGTGGAGAAGAAAAAGACTGAAGTCAAGTTGAGAAAAATCAAATGTCACCATTAAACATGGAGCACCGACTTTTTAGTTACAACGTGGGGAAGAAACATCAGTATTGGTAAACACATTTTTTTTTTTTTTTTGACATGAAACAAGCAAGCAGATACAAGCAGAATTAATTCACTGACTCACAGAAAACAACTGGACTGAAAAGGAAAATATCAAGTACACCTTGGCAAGATTACATTTGGCTATTTCAGTCATCATGGCTACCAGAGCTACAGATGCCATTGCCTGACTGCCATACCCAAATATATGATGGGTATTAATCTTCAGGGAAAAGAGTCACAGTGCATCATAAAAGGGTGCAATATTATTCTTAATGAACATTATCAAAGTGTGGGTGATCACTTTGTCCTCCCCACAGAACATGACACCGGACACAGAGAGGCTGAATGATAAAGCTAGCTATTGTTAACCCTGCAGTTATGGTTCCTGGTATAAAAAGGACTTGGGAGGGATAAGCAAGGGTCGCCAGCGTTCTCTCACAAAGCCAGACAGATTCCATCTATGGCTGACAAAGTCAGCATTTCCCTCATTTGTGGAGAGCTATTCAAACACTTCCTGGTTTACATGATTCCAGTGTGCCAAGGATAACCTGATTGGCTCAAAGTTCACTAAGGTCAGCATATTGGTTACACTGATGCATTGATTTTCAGATAAAGACAGAAATAATAACAACAATAATATTTTATATGTAGTGAACTTTACATTAAAAACAATCCCAGAGTGCTTTAAAATATAGAAGTAAAAATATGGCTTAAGTATATATATTCTAAGGAAGCACTTGGAAGCAGTTTTCAGTGCTTTTTAACAGCAAAATTACTTTGACATTATTAGCATATAGACAAGCGATTCAATCATTTAAAACGCAAATTAACATTGAAGTTTGACTTTTACATACAGTACTACTTTTGTTAAACATAAGAAACAATATTCATGTAGTATGCAAACAGCGTCAGCTCTGTGTGCATAGGACCTGACCACCAGCCGAGCTAATACTCTTGGCCCAACATCATGCTAAACGCTGCCATGGGTTTATAGAGACTCCAGCATCGAGGAAAAGGACGCTGAAACGGGGAAACACTGGTTGAAATAAAACAAACAGGTCCTACTAAAAGCCTCTCTCGAGTTTTGACTGCTGGCCCCCTCTGACCACTGCTCAAAGGTTAAAGTCGGGGTCGGTGCAGTGTTTTGTGTTCTGGCACAAATTACCACTTACCAAAAACACACAGTCAGCTCGGGGATTACACTCAATACAACCGAGAAACACCTGACTTGGGAAAAATAATAATTTTATAAAATTCTAAGTAGACCAGTTACACAGAAAATGGATCTGCTGTTATGTCTACTGGTTGATTAACTCTGTTGCATTTGGCATCCAGCTTCACGTAATTCACCAAAATATTGCCACAAGCCTGCAAAACTGAAGACAAACAACACTTTGACACGTGATGGAAACGGTCTTCCTCACAGTGTTCTGGCTTCCCCCTCCTCATGAACCCAATTGCTCAAGCAGCACAACTTCCAACAAATAATTAAAATCCATGATAGAGAATGACACACAGCATTCTAACCTGCTAGAAATAATGAATCCCAGTCCAAGTATCAGTTGGCTCTACACTACAGATGGCCCGCTGGCAAATCACCTAAAATCTCTAAATTGAATATAATGCAGTGTCAACCACAAAAAATGTATCTGAAGATAGGAAAATATGATTATAAAAAATGTGAAATTTGAAGATTGTCCTCCAGCAGATCACATGTCAGTTTGGCAAAGATAGATATGATAATTATTTCGGCTTTCATTCAGAACAGGTTGACTGCAGATTAACTGCCAAAGGGACTGGCAAACTAACACAAAAAAAACTAGTCCAATTATTTTGCCGTTCAGCTCAAGGCTGGGGGTTATTTCACTCATTTTCCTTTCCACTGCACATCCAATTCTTTTTCATTGCTGCCAGTGTGCTCTTCCAACCAGCATCTCCAACCAGACATGGCATTTCTTCCATGCAAGAGATAATTGCTGGCAATAAAGTCCCTCCAGATTCATATTAATTCACATATCAAAACCACATGATTATTGGCCGAGAGATTAAATCGAAATAATAGTAATAGTTAATAGTTTCTCAGTGTTTTAACACAGGGGGATTTAAAAAAAAAAAAAAATCACTTCAGTTTTGCTCCAGAACAAGGAACAAAACTTTGCATTCACAGATTTGGTCATGCACAAATTGGTTATAACTGCATTCTTGCAGTTTATTTCAGCTACCACGTAGCTCTTTCACCCAATTTTTAATGGTTCTTGTGTTGCTTCAAAAAGGGAGTGTTCGTGCTTTCGGGGGGGAAAAAAATGGCTCAAAAATGTACTTCTTTACTATGTAAATAGTAAAGAAATGGAAATGTTTTATATTTTTTATAATTTATATTGGCTGTGTGTGTACAAAACCACTACATTTTGTTGTACGTGTGTGTTGCATATATATTATTTTAGAAGCTACAGTATGACTAATGATGACTAAGCCTTGCTAAGCTGACTGCATTACAAAATCTATACTCCTTTAGGTTAGCCTGTTTCAACAGCCTGAACTGACGAGAGCTATATCAATAAATAAATGCTATTATCTCAGAGGGAGGGATCCATTCATTCAGCATTAGACAAACCATGCAGCTTTATTATCCACTCACTATCAACGGAAATGGCAATATTTATTCTTATGAGTTACAGTAGTTGAAGAAGGCTAATCTATTTTTTAGAGACAAACCGTTGAAGCCTGCTGGTTCTTCCCATTCAGTTTTCATCCCAATTCAGCAATGTTTACACTCAAAAGGTCTTAAATTGACAAAGCCCAGTGTGTTCAGAACACAACTAGGCCAACTCTCTGCAATTCTAGAAGCCTTCTTCACTGCGTCTTCCTGCTCTAAACTGACATGACATGGCATGGTAGGGCAGATTCCTATAGCTTTAAATACACACATAACGGCTAAAATATATACAGAGTATAAAATCCACTCATAATTTAATTCTCAATTATACCAATGAGCCTAGAGAGTAGGGGGAACCACGTCAGGCAAGCTGAGGGGAAGAAATCACTGATTAGTAGCTGCACGCTGACTCAGGAGCACCACTAAACCAGCCACATGAGAAATGTCTTTCATCTCTGAGCCAGGAGCCCACAGGCCCTGTCCACAACAAAGCACACATACAAACATAGACAAATAAGTATGTGCGCGCGCACGCACACACACATACACACACACAATTAGATCTAACGGTTTCCTGCATCTACATCTGACACATAGCTGGCCATGCCTTCCTCTGGCAAAAATACCACAGCCAAACAGATTACAGAAATTGCTTTTGTGAATAGCGAAATTCACTGGACATGACTCCAACAGCAGGTGGTTTATTCAAGCTCACAGCAGCTTTTAGCCCATTATTCTGGTCTGTAATTTAATGGACCTCAACTGTGTGTATGTGTGTGTCTTTCTACGGTTGGTCGTTTTTTTAAATATAGGTGTACAGACATTTTGGCCTTGCAATTTGACAGTTTGATGGTTAAGACTTGGTTTAAAGGTTTGGGTTTGAGTATGGATTAAGACGAGGTTTGAAGGTCCATCGTTTATTTGCAATGGTTAAGGTTGGAGTAAGGGGCTGGAACTGCAAATGGGAACAGAAAACACAATAGTATCTAAACACTTCAAAGGGATGTTTCAGTTTGTTGTTTTAGTAATTCTTTTAAATAACAATTTAAACCTGCTTCAGCTTTTTCATTATGGAGTAGTGAGTATGGACTGATTTTGTACAACAATAAAAGCTGTAGGTGGCTGAATGCACAGTGTCACAGTACGTAGCATCAAAGATAAAATGCCATGACTCAAAAACTGCCTGTATTCATTGAGCTCACCCACATTTAACCAGAGATCGAGGTGTCTGAGGCTATCCTGTAGTTCGGATTAGTTAACAGTGACATGTTACATCCCTTTTTTTCCCCAAACACAGAAAAAATACCATATAGTCTGGTCATACATCTTTACACACTAGCAAAATATAAAAGGTATGCCTAAACATAGCAACAGTTGCTATGACAAGGTGTGGTAGGAACCCCTGGCAACACTTGGGAAGGTGGATATGCAAGCTTTAGCATGACTGTAGCTCATTGTTTTCGAAGGGTTTTGTAATATGTTAGGGCAACTGAGCCAAGACTGGAATAAGATGGCATGTTCGTCACATAAATACTGCATGCTTTGTGCAGAGGACATCCATCTACAGACACAAACAAAACACTACAGGATACACAGACACTTGCAGTCTGCGCTATCAAAAATGCACACACGTGTTCAGCACTAAGCCTTAGGACGTAGTGAAACTGGAAAAACACATGTGACGCCAGCTAATCCACATAGCCAGACAGGTTTAACCCAAAATGTTCTGGACTTATCGGGCCCATCTTGCTCCATACCGACGAGAAAAATCAGAGGTGCTTTTGTGTGAAACTTGGTAACAACAAGCAAGTGTGTTCACTTAGCAGCCAGCCCACAAATGATATGCTCAGTACACACAACAGGCCTCTGTCTCTTCCATGCCCTATCTCCAGGGTGTGTTCATGTGAACCTTGATAGTAAGTGCATGTCAGTCTGTTATACATGGACTGTGTATGTGTATAATGTGTGTAAGTGTAATAATGCTATAATAGTTAGGTAGTTTATAATAGTTTATTTGTAAACTCTATTTTCAGAAACCTATACTGTTTTTGGCCCATTTTGATAAATTTTATAATTTAAATAGGAAAAGTTCTTAAACTATTGTAATTGCTGTACTACACTGACATCATACCGACGGGTGTGGGTGTGTTACACGTTCTGTGTTCTTTAGTACAACATGGCACACCCATCACTTCAGTCAATATTTCACAAAACATAGACATGACATATAGGGTGTTAGCTACGCCTGTGCATTGTGACATTAAAGCACATAACAAATGAGTAAAACAGATTTATTTTTAAAGAATCATGCTTGATTATTTCAGCAGCTGAACACAGATTCCCTAATGGGTTAGGGTTAGGGTTAGGGTTAACCACCTAACCCTTTAACCACTGTCTGGTTCTGTTTTTCTGATGTTGTAGGTCGTCATCCTGCTGCAGGATGAACTCCTGACCAGTCTGCTTTTCTTTGTAGCTTTCTCACTTTTCTGGTAATAATAAATAATATTGCTTCCCACAGTGCAGAGCACAGAATGTGCTTAGACTATTTTGTAGAGCAAGAGGGTTAGATCAGGCATATGTAGGAATTGTTTACATTAGCTTCCAATGCAGCAGGTTGGCTGTAAGTTAAACAGTGTTTTAAATTAGCAAAAGGCTTGCTTTCTCTAACATTCACATGCTTTTTCTGTGGTTGGTCACCAAACCTATTTGTTTTCCTGCTGACTTTGGTACTAGTTGAGGTGATTCACAGGACACCATTTCAATAAAAAAAAAAGGACTGTTGTAAAAAGAAAACAATTTTAAATGGTAGTGTACGTTACAAGATTTTGAATTGTTGCTCAAAGGGAAAAAAAGTAAGCTCTACCTTCAGAGTCATTCAAGCAAACAAACCCTAGAACATGTTCAACAGTGACCTTCCTTCATGCTTGTTGTGTCTGTGTGAGCTTTAGATACAGTGAGGGTGCATGTTAAAGAGGATTTCTTTGTATGCGGTTTAGAACTAATTTGTGCACGTTATTAGTGAGTCATGCATTTCCAATTATATCCATATCATCAGTGTTCCCTTTCAGGAAACAGGAAATCGGTGAGGGAGAAGCTGGGTAGGGCATCAGAGACAGTAATGATCAAGGTGGGGCAAAAAAATGGTAACACTTCATATTCTATTAATGCATCAGTCAGTACAGACTTAGGGAACTGTTCTTTATGCAGAGACCATACATTTATACTGTTATCAATATATCTTATAAGAATCTGTATATGAGGCCATTTTCAATAAAGTTTGGCCTGCTGCTGTCCTCTCTAGGCTTAAAGAATGAAAACGTTTAGAGGAACAGATGACTACTATCAGGTAAAATAATGAGGGGGAAAAAACATGAGAAACTGAGGCAGAGCAGACAAAGAAGAAAGCAACTGAGTTCAGTGCGTGTGAGAAAGTGAGACTGGGCAGGACTTAGAGAAAAGCTGAGACAGAGCATCTTATACTCAGCCCCAGTCAGCAGCTGAGCCAGTTACAGTAAGTGTCCAACCCTTATGCTCCCACTGTGCTCCAACCCCATCCCCAAACCCAGAGTAGGATGGAGGGACATCTGGAAGCCATAATGGGGATTATTTACAACCACAGTGAGGTAACGACACAAAAATGCCGCTTGCAAGAAAGACAGGGGAGATGAAGAGATGGAGGGAGAGAGAGTGAGAGAGAGAGAGTTGCTTTCAAGGATCCGATGTGGAGAGGAAGAGAGGTGGGGAGGAGAGGAAGAAACCTGGCGATAGCCTTTCCTCCATCTGACCAAGGCGGAACCACTGGAGGGGGTAACGTTATCACACCTCGTAAGCAAACTGGGTGTTTTCCTAGACTGTGTAAACGTCTACCAAGGAAATACTATGCATCGTTAAAAAAAAGAGCAAATGATAGGCCTGAATAACTCTGGCCTATGACTATGCCAGGGTCATACATAGCCAGTCATGAATGAGATCCTGATTCTTTTCAGTGGAGATTCTTTTAATATCGACAGTATTCACTGGCTTCCATACTCTTTCAAAGAATATAGTAATAATCATAAAATATACTCTTCTCTTGTAAAGAGGGTATAAATATAAATGTACCAGTATGTAGTTTCACAGGTAATTACATGCTGATACATGTAGTTGTACATTGATTTATCTCAAAAAATGTTACAGGCCAGGCTGTATTTCACAATACCTGTTTAAAAATGGCAATGTCTGTGATGTTCCAGTGCCACTGCATCAGCAGAAACCCCCCCAAAAAAATCAACTCAAGACAGGACTTCTTTTGTGCTGCAGCACGTTCTGCCCCAAAAATCAGCCTGTCACTCTGACACAAAGTGCATTAGTCTCCCAATTACAAAAACTGTTTTCTAGTGAAACAAATCACACGAGGTAAGCATAAGATTAAAAAAAAAAAAAATCCAATGCTTACCTCGTGTGAATTGTTTCACAAAAATAACAATTTGGTTATTACAAAACTACTTCCTGGTTAAATAAAAGCCAAACAAATGCACCGAAAGCAGGGCTGAATAAATAGCACATCAAGGCCATCGAAGGAAGAATTAGAGCTGTGTGATTCAAATAGCATTGTCCTTAAAAGGGAAAGTGACTCATTCACTTCAAAAACATTGCCCTTTAAGCATTCAATTGCAAGTGGCTTAAAAACATTGGCTAAATTAGCTAAATTACAGATGGAAATAGAACCCTTTAAATCACAGCCAGAGGCTCTCCTAACAGATGTGTGGAGGGAGGCACAACCAATCTCAGCGGGTTTTTCAGTGTTTCACTCCCTCTTATGTGACACGTGCAAAGCTGTCTGCTCACCATGAGGGGTACCAGGGGGCACTGACAGTGACCTGTCATACATTTTGCATGATGCATGTCACATATCAGAGCGGTGGGGGTATGCCATTAAATCAGAGCAACACATACATGAGGGATGAACAGGGAATCATTTACATAGCATGTAAACATGCCATAGCATATTCAATTGCATTTAACGCAAGGATGCACATCAGGAACACCAGAATTCCCAATGCTGTCTGTCTGCAATAACTCTCCCCACCCCCTCTCCGCCACAACAGCCAAATTCAAGTTCCCCTCACTTCTGCTCTGCCATCCCCGCTTTTTCTCTCTCTCTCTCTCATTCCTTCCCAGTTCTGTCTTTCTCTTTTTCTGAGTGTCTTCTTATCTTCATCTTCTCCATCAGTCATCATTCTTGTCACATTAAAACAAGGGCAGGGATGGTCAGAGGCTTTCAACGAAACATTCTGTGCACTGAAGCATCAAATACACAAACAGGATGTTCCCAAAATATTAAAATACCACAATCACCAAATAAAACGAGGGAGGCAGGGTTTGCCCTAACAATAGATCAGATCTTGCATGTTATAGCTTCTACACTGCTGCAAAGAGCATACACCCAGGCCAGCAAAATGAGAAAAAAAAAAATCTCCTTGGAGGAGCTGGGCTACATCACTTTCTGCTGTCTGTACAGGACGCGTTGCCAGCACATCAAAGATTTCTCCGAGCCCACACATCGACCTGCTCAACCCATATCACAAACAAGCTGATTTATACAATTCTGTGTCAACACAGTCTCCTGATACCATCTGGAGATAAAGGGGTGAATATGAAAGGACCCTGCTTGGCCATGTTAACCAGACTGGCAAGGCTTTTTTACTGTCTGCCCCTCTGTTAGTGTTAGAAGCACCAGGTGCTGCATTATTCCTCTGCAGGGTATTGATAGTAACAGAATGATGACTGCAATAAGACAGCAGGATGTCACAAATCAGACAATGCCACACAAATGACAGAGCAAATCCTGATACTTTGAAAAGATGTAAATGCATAAGATGTCACAGTATAATTAAATGTAAAATCCAAATGATTATAAAAAATAATAATTAAAATTATTTAAGTTTGGTTGTGGTGGGCTGCACATCCTGTCCAGCTGGCACTTGGGCTTTAGGTGTTTTAACTGAATGTCACTGATATCAATAATGACAATGTACAATATCACAAAGAGCTACAGAGTGGGTCACATATGTTAGAGACAACCTTTTTTCTGTGCTGTAAAAGGCCATTTATTTACAAATGTTGTAGGAAGATTATACAAAACTTTTTTTTTTTTTTAAAGGTGATTTGAGATATTGTACAATTATCAGGGGAAAACAATTATGTTTTAAATGGAATAACTATCAGTGCAATCATAGAGGTGGGTGCCAAAGGAAGAGACACTGACAGCTGTTTCAATCTTCTAATTTTACTGCCAGTAGAAACACTTGCTTTTCAGTCCCAGGAACAAATGACTTTATGGCATCTTGTGAGTGCTTTCACAGGCCAGAGCTCCCACATCGACCTGACAGAAAAAACTCAACAGGGTGGTTACAAGAGCCAGAGCTAGGAATACTGGGTATGTGCTGTGGGAATATTCAAGAACCCAGATAATATTTTCCAATACGGACCTTGTACAACTTGACCTGGCACAGTACACATATAAGAATGTAGCTGTTCTGTGGCACCTAGTCAAGCTCCAACAGCACCTTATAAATTTGAACATCAGTCAAATTAAAGTCTCCAATCACTTAAACAAAAGTAAGGCTTTATAGCCAGTGGTGTTCCAGCACCAACTTGTCACAACATCCTGACAGATATTATAGCACAAGTTTCCTACTGCCTTTTCTGGGCTCATCCTCTTGCTGATTTGTTTTCCTCTCTGGATGTCGGCAGCTTGTGGAAAATGAGGGGGGTTCGTTACCACGGTGCAGTCCTCTGCAGCTCAACTGATCCAGCACTGACATTACACCATTTAAGGGTTTGAATCGCATTGAGACCACCCATGCTATAAATGGATCCACCGGAATGCATAAAAACATCCACAAGGCACTATTTACGTGCTTTAAAGCAATGGCGAAGAGTATAACTATAAAAAGGAACTTTGGATGGAACAGGCATTTCAGGTTGCAGGTAACAGACATGGAGTCAGATAAACTTTAAAGGGTGCTAGAACACTTAAAGAATTCTACATTGAAGAAGCAAATGACCAGCGACTATGATATAAGGAAAAATATTAAACAATAGAGAGGATGGGAGGAGCAGTAAGGAGAGGAAAATAAAATAAAAAAGATCTGAGAGCAGGGGAAAGACGCACATTTTAGAAAAAGCACAGATGCACTCTATGTATACACACAAAAAGGTAAACTATTCACAAGCAGACACACCCCCCACCCCTACAGAAAACAGCAAATGCCATTTAGTCCAGATGATCCAGGTCTTTTCTATTCAACACCAAGAAGTGTTCGGCTTTGGGCACCCTGTGGCAGTATGCGTCATGATGAAGGTAACCAAAGATCCTTTTCATTCTCTGGAAATCTGCCCAGCTATATGTGCTCAAGCTGGGGCCGACAGGAAGGACCCGAAGCGATGGCAAACACAGCTGAGACAATGACCGACAGAATAACCAGGCCAAGACTACACAAATATTGTTGAGACGGATACCAAAATGTGCAGAGAATTATTGACACACAAGTTGTGGGTGACCTCATAAATGAAGCTGCTGGTGTGTTAGCACCCACATAAGATCACAACATACACATTAAAACTAAAGGTACAGAGCGAGGATATCAACATAGATAGCACCAGTGTTGGCAGCTATTGCTGTTTAAAGCACACTATTTCAAAGCATGAATATATGCAACTTGTTGATGAAAAGATTTAATAATTTTCATTGGAACGAGTCTTTTAACTAATTATTGGTGTTGCATCAATGCACGATACCAGTAAAAGCAAAAGACACAAACATACAATTGCTCAGATGTTGTAAACAAGCAAGAAAAAAGTGGGAGAGAGCACAAACATAAACTTAACCACCAAAGCAATCTGGCAATTTGGAATTTTATTTACCATTTAATTTTTTTTTTATTTTCTTTACTATATAAGTAAAAAGATAAAGTAAAGATTTTTTTCAGCAGTGGGCGCAGGTTCTTCGGGGGGCAGTGGTAGTATAAACAAATGACACTTGACTGCAGATTTAACATTTACAACCTATTTATCGGCTGGCCAGTTGAAAATGGCTTTTTCCCTTACAACCACTACAACCTATACATTTCTGCTATATTTATGTCAGATAAAGGCTGAATGGAAAAAATAAATAAAATAATAAAATGAAGTCAGTCAAAGGCTAATGAGAGTCATCGTCATCAGTTGTCTGTCTCTTCTTAGAGAGATGTTTCAACAAGCTCATCTGAAAATGCAGTGAGCAGTTAATACATCATGTCATGTAGATATTAGCTTAATGCTATCAATTAGTTTAACCCACGTTAGTATCACTGAGTTGGCACCGGGCCCAATTAACTTGGCTGGCCATTAATACTTTGCAAATGTCTATTTAATTGTAAAATCTATGAAGAATTATCTTAAGCTAATAAGTCTACCTTTTCTCCGGTAAGTTGCTGCTCTATTTTCCAGGATGACATCTACATTCGTTTAGGAGTGGCGGCCCACCACTGTGCCTTCTCCCCGTGCCTGTGTGGGTTTCCTCCCACCGCCCAAAGACATCCATCTTCAGGTTAATTGGTGACTCTAAATTGTCCGTAGGTCTGAGTGTGAGTGTGAGTGGTTGTTGGTCTGTCTGTCTCTGTGTGTTGTGTCTTTCGGTCCAATTTTTAAAATACCTTTTTCATAAGATTTCGGGACAGAAACACAAGCATGTTAATTTTCTCTGGCTTGAGGTTGGACCTCACTGGGCTGAACATTCGCTGTCACGTTTTTTATTTTGTCTGCTGGCTGAACGACTCCACTATGCCCAGTCACCAGGAGGGTCCATCCACTGATGCAGGGGCACTGATCAATTTGTTTAATTGTGCAAATTGTGAGGGATGGTCATTTTTGAGATACTGTGTCAAATTGGTTGTGCTAGCATTTTTTATCGTGACCGTTTTCTTACATAGCTGGCAAATCGCCTCTTCCAGATTTGTGGGCTCTCCCCTCAGTTTTGGCTTGAAACCAATATAATCCCACAATGGACAAGTTGTACTACGTTTAGAAACAACATCCATCTCGTGTCTCGTTTTCCAAAAACTGTGTCACAATGATGCTATAGCTGAAAGCAGGATGGCAGTCTAGTCCCTCCCCAAATAACTGATCATCCAATCATAATTTAGCTGTAACCAATTGGGCTTGCAGACTCCCTACATTATGACAGGACCAGCGGGACAGTGTCAACTGACACTTTTTCTTTCTTTCTTTATTACCAACACCAAACAAAAACTCCAGTGAAAACCAAACGTGTACCAGCTTAATGTTATGGCCATTTCTCAATACCACTTCTCACGAAACTACCCAATTCTCTTTGGATTGTTAACGTTAGAAAGCCAATTTGACTTTGTAACTGTCAATCATTGCACGTGAGCCGTCCTCCGATGGGACAGTTACTGTTCTGTCGTGCTGCAGGATGCACACGGACACTGGAAATGTGTTTGATGGGTGTAAACAAAGGTGTTACAATGCTTTGAGCCATCTCATGAAAATAAACCTCACCACCCCCCCCCAAAAAATTTCTTTAATTGCGGTTAAACAAAGAAACTGCAAATACGTCAAAAAAATGCAATTACACAATTATGAAATAATTGTTACAGGCCTATGTGTGGTTTTGTTACAAATCTGTGTTGTTTTTATATCAGTTCATGAACTGACTGACAGGGCTATAGACGAAAGGTCATTACTTTACCCAAGTGCTTCCTGTTTGTCCACACACAGGAGAATGAGATCAGAGCTAAACAGACAAATGCAGTAAGGGAAAAACTGAAAGTCCTGGCAAATCATTATGAAGTTATGTAACAAAAAAAAAAAACAAACAAAAAAAAAAAAAGAGTAAACTTGCAATTCCTCACTAATGCCACAACACTGCAACATGACTTCTCCAGTGCAGGTGGGGGCCTCTCCTGTTCCAAAGGCGTAATGGACAGGCTGTGAAGTTAACCGACACTGAAATCTGGAGAAAACCACTAAATTACCACTTTCAGCTCCCAAAATAAATGGAGGGGCCTGTCATGCTTTGCTATATATACACACGTCCCCCTCTGCTGCGGCAGCCATACACAACAGACACTTTCTAGGCCACAACGAGGGCCTGTCGCTGCAAAAAGGACTAGCTTGGCTACTAATTATAACCCCCAGAAAAAAAGGTGTCAGTGCTGGGACTTGTAACCAAAAGCATCTTGAAAATATGCATCTGGCAACAGCTGGGCGTGTGAGGACATGCTGCCTGTACGAAGAAGGAGAAAGATAGACGTGTGGACACAGCAAAAAAAAAAAAAAAAGAAGAAGAAGAAGAAGAATTATGTTTCAAAGCAAGGATACAGTGAGGCCAGGTTACATATCAGATCATGGCAAGGTCTGGTCCTCTTCATGGTGTTATCAGACTATCTATATCTATATTACAGAGGCTCACATTTCTACAAATTTCCTGACAAGCAATAATAGGGAGACATACTAATCATCTTCTAGACTCACAAGACCAGCTTTCAGAATAAACTAGACTATTGGTATGCATTCATAAATTGACGTAGCACTAGATACACGTGTAATAATTAAATTAACTAAGTAACCAAGGATCCATCCAAGAGTTAACCAGGCAAGGAAAACTCAAGCATTATCCATTTAAGACTAGAGGCCCAATGGTGTAAGCTGCGAGGACAAACATCAACCATGCAGTAGCAGGCAGACACCTAGACAACTGTTAGGGACTAATGACCTCAGTGATAAGCAGATTGAGACAGCGTAGGAGGCTACAGCAGGATGGGCCCTTGTTTTGACACAGATACAAGACATCTAGGTGATCGCAGAAACCTACTCTCTGAATAGCCTGATAAACCACAAGATGCATTTTGTCTGGTTCCACGGTAGTGTGTGGGACTAGAAAGAAGCACCTAGCACATGGAAGTACTGCAGTGTCCCTATACACTTGACCTTGATGGTAAATATCATGAGGTCATGAAAAAGTGTGAAGGAGAATTCATAAGAACTAAGAAAGAGAGACTGTGAGAAATGACATTTATGTATGAAGTATTTTGTTATGACTGTTTCATAGGGATGCCTAACAGACTGCATTAAGGTGGGAAGAAGATACATTCATAAGATTTGGATTGTGTCTGACTCAGAGTATGTGCTGTATTGTTTTCTAAATTTGTGTGTGTCTGCTGGGATGAGTGTACAATGGGGTGTTATTTTTCAGAGTAGAAAGGAATTGTGGGACAGCATTATCTACAGTCCTTTTCTTTACAGAGGAAAGTCCAGTGTATCCTAAGATAAAGGAGGTAATATACAAATCATATAAGTTCCTGTCCTTAACTTTTAGAGAACTGAACCACTTCTCATCATGGCTGCCAGATGGATACTTACAGATCATGCCACTCAGTTAAGAAATAAATGATACTTTTCAATCCAAGTCTCAACACCTGTGACTCCGACATGTTGATTCATGGACCACAACTTCTTACAACTCATTCATTACTGAAAGGATCAATGAGTATTAAAAATAGAGGAGGGGAGAATAAGCCTGGGCACTTTAGAGAATTTATGAAATAAAACGAAGCACCTCCATCTATGGTTGAACCCATCTCCTCAGCAGGAATTGCTCAATCACAGTTAAGCAACCAAAGCTAAGCACTTCAAGCCTTCAATTTCAAAAGGCTGAAGCAGTGAGACTTCAGAGCTGGAGCTATAACAGCGTTTCAAATTTGTAATACAAAACAAAGCTGACTTGGCCTGAGACTTACCAGCTTTAGCCTTAGACTTTGAATGTGACATCACGTTTGTAGCAATCAAGCAAATAGTAGCAACTATTTCAACCAATCAGCTTGGCATGGGGGTTTTAGTTAACCTCATGGAGCTAAGAAAAACTAGCAAGAGAGGCAGCTACTATAAAATATGCTTACAACGGTTGTCATTACAGTGGCTCAGATCAATAAACAATAAAGCTGCTAAGAAGAGAATAAGAATAAGATGTATTGCTTTTAAGTAATAAATAAGTATCACTGCAGATTTGTTATGCTAAAAAGGAAACCAGGCATTGCAACACTTACAGTGAGGTGGTGGCGGCTCACCAAAAGGGCCAATGTCAAAGTCAGTGTAGTCTTCACCAAGAGTACCTTTCCAACTCCAACAATTATAACTGTAACTGCAAACATCACACTAATTCACACAAAAAAACCTTTAATCCCTGACAACTTCTTTTTCTGTTGCTGATGATACACACCAAGGCTAATGAGTGCACCAGCTAAGGTTTTTCCTTGACCTTGGAAATATTAATATTATAATAATATGGAAATGCATCATTTACACTATTTCCTTAGCTGAGGAGGACTAAGTCAGGGAGAAGGGATTTGAACAATTCAAACAGATGCAAACAGCACAAGGCAATTAAGGATAAACATCTGGCTAAAGGGGCTAAAGCATCTAGAACATCTGTAGGGTAATTATTTCCTAATATCAGCAAATTGTATGCTGATATGTTTGTTAACGACAGCTATTATGGTTAATAGTAAGGAATGGGAGCAAGTTTGTGTATGCATATATGTATCAGTAATTAACGGAGGGCAGTGCCATAAATACAGTTCCAGGAGATACTATCGGATATTTCTCGAAATAAGTAAATAAATTGTACCATAATTTCCGGATTAGAAGATGCTACTTTTTTCACACACTTTGAACCCTGCGGCTTAAACAACTATGCGGCTAATTTATAGATTTTTACAGGTAACAAGCTTCATACCGCCAATACATTTAGCGTCACATCAGGCCAATGAAATTACCCAACAGGTCACAGTGGACCAATGAAATTGTTCGAATTGAATTAAACGCACCAACACTAAATTCTTCAGACAAGTCATTTATTTTGCGCTTCATGCACACACCCTTATCCTGGAAAACACACCAAGCAATGCATATGATGCAGCTTTCAAGTTAAAGGTGATCGATCAGGCAAAAAAGGCGAAATCTTTCTGTTTAACATCATTCCTGCCATATGCCATTTCCTCCCATATTTCCTGCGGCTTATAAACAATTGCGGCCTGTATATGTAGAAAACTGTTTTTCTCTTTAAATTTTGCAGGTGCGGCTTATATTCAGGTGCGCTCTATAGTCCAGAAATTGCGGTAGTTTTTTTTCTATAAAGAACTGAACAAAACTAAATTGATTCAAAAGAAACATCCATCAAAATCAGCTGCTATAAAATATGAGCCATCAATAAACGTGTGCTAACAATAAGTCTTGTTTCAAATGCCTAAGAGGGATAAAGTGGATTTAAGGTGATGAAATTTATTCATCAACAACTTGTCAAATTGCTGTGTCTGTATTATGACCTTCAACACAGAGAGGAAATGGTGTGAAGCAGCTCTCTATATATAGGAGGTGAGCAGTGGAAGACAATTGAAGTGACAATCGCAGCAACCACAGGATTTCCCCACCATAGAGATCTCAGGAGGGAGAAAGAGGATAGAGACAGAGGGGTGTGGGCTGGTCAGACCACATATGAAATTCACTGAAATATATAGAGGAACTTTCAAAACAACCATTTATAGTCATACACAAACAGGTCCTCATTTCTCAGTCTTTCAATTGTGCACAAAACCAGTCACAAACTTGCTCTCACACGTTTCCCCACAACCCACAAAACCCCTGAGAAAACAGATACCACCAAACCACTAAATCTCAGTCTGGGTGTAACAGTGCTGAGAAGGAAACATGCCTATAACTGAACATGTATAGAGTCTACCGGGTGCTGCACAGAGGCTTACTTTTATTAGCAGGCATCTACACAGACAACACCAGTGATTTAATCAGAAACACTGATTTCTTGACTGATCCAATAGCACACCAAGATTTGACCCTTATGTCTGACAGTTCTGACTGTTTTTGTTCTAAATGCATCAGGGATTACAAGGTGCTAGCCAGCTGGACTTCCTCAACTGAGGTTGGGTGTTGACAAAACGTTTTAACCAAAAGATCCCTGGTGAGCTCCCAGCGCTTCTGCCTGGCAAAGGGTTCAAAATAAGGCCCTGTCGGCTGCTGTGCTTGAAATAAACTGGTGGTAACCCACAGTGATTCAGACCAAAGCAGAAGGAATGAGGGAGAGTCGGATCAGTTACACTTGAGACCCACCGGCGTGAATGACCACCATTCAGAGAAGATGAGTTAATGGTGCTGACAAACTGCGTGGCCATCTAACATTAATTCAAGCCATGTGTCTACATCATCAAGACAAGGAGGTCATAACAGTGAGTACAAGATCCAGGCGCACATACAGCAGTGTAGGTATAGAGAAAGGCCTAAAAATAGATCAGGTCACCGTCAAACTTGCCACCACACCATGAGCCAAGGTCGATGCTCCATCAGAATCAGCAACTGTAGGCAGCACTGTGACATGAATGAAGAGCATCACAGTGGGATGAAATTACTTCAACTTCTATTGCTCATGAAATGAAAGCTCACTCCGTTATTCTCTTGTTTTAGATGTGTCTCTCCCATTCCACAGAACACCACAAAATACAAGTTTAAATGCCAATGTGTCCAGACAAGTCTCAACAAACATACTTCCTTTCTTGAATTGAAATAATTCTCTTTAAAGCAACTTACAGAGTCGTGCCTTGGAACAGTTCGGGACAAGGGCATTGTCTACTTCAAACAATGAGACTGTTTTCAAAAAGATATGATGAGGACGGTTTAACTTCATGCATCTTGAAGGCATGAACTGCCATATAATAGTATAGTATGAATAATGACACAGGTAGTCTTCGAAGGCAGCAGGTCTTGACACTTCTTCTGACAGTGGTCATCTGACAGATACTGGGCATTTGAAATGACAATTATAATGGAAGATATTGTTATGAGTGAATTAACTGTGATTCTAAATAATTATGGAGTTATCCACGATATCCACATAAGAACATATTACATATTTAGAATCAGCTGCTTTTGCAGTTACCTTTCACGTACTTAATGGTTACCCATTTGAAAAGGTACACTACCAATGAGAAGTGGGGACAAACGAGCCTGCACGCATTTTCCTGCAGCTCTGTGACTCAAAAGATCCTGCTTGGGTAACTTGTAGACTGCTGCAGCACAGCTCTAATAGTCATGCTAGGCAGCAAATTTAGCCATGCTTGTGTGCAGTTCTTATTTAATTTGAACAAATGGAAAATGCAAATACCCCTTGATTTTATTTGACATGAAGTTCATTTTAGCAAGTATGACGGAAAGCAATACAAGATCAAAGCCAGTGGATGTTTGTTGAGTTGCCGCAGAAGAGCTTTATTAGGGATGCTGCTCAGCTCTGCACCGTCATGATGTTACTGACCAGACTAAATGCGCTGTGTGGTCAATTCAGTCTTTGCATGCGTGTCCCTTCTGCACACACAAACGCATGCAAGCCTACGCAAAAAAAAAAAAAAAAAAAAAAAAAAAAAGATGTGACACTGACACACACACACAAACACACATGCACAGTACCTTTGGTACATGCCCTACAAAGACATGCACCAACCTCAGCCTGCTCTGTCACTAGGCAAAGCTAGGAACAGCAGTCTAGGAGGAGAGGGAGGGGCAGAGAGGAGACAGGAAGGGGAGGGAGAGGACAGGAGGAGAGAGCAAAGAAAATAAGACAGGAAAAGAGACCAAACAGAGGGGTGGGCGATGATATGAGATAAAGACAGCTAAATAACTAGCAAAAGATATGCAGTTGGGGAGACAGCACATCAACAGTGACTCAAACCGAAACAATGAGAGAGAAAGCGATAGCAGAAGCTGACAGACAGACAGACGGGGAGACTGAATGGGTGGGTGGCAATGGTGGACAAAGAGGCAGGCCTCTACTAAACGGCAGCTGCTCTCCCGAACGTTGCACCTCGGCTCCAAATTCCACAGGCAGTCCGAATATGAGGGGCTGGGGCCTGAGTCAGCGCTTTTTGCACACACAGCTGAGCCCTCTGCTCAAAGCAGCTAGGGGATGCACTAGCTACAGCACATGCAAACTAACATAAAGCCCTCACAACCATGAGTTTGGAGCACAGCCTGGGTTTTTCAGGCTTCTACACCTAAACTGTACGCTGTTACAAATATAAAGAGCTGTGAACTGTTTTAAACATCAATATGTGCATTTGAGAGGTTATGTCACATTTGAAGATTTCCACATTTTTGAAGCTCCTGAAATTGTAAATGTCATAGAGGTTACATTGAGAAACTACAGAACACCACCCCCAATGAAAATGGATAAAAAGTACAGATTGTACAATAACCCTAAATCAAAGCATGCATACCTCCACCAAGTCGGAAAAACTCTGCCTGTTTGTCTGATCTGTACCATACTGTCCATAAATATTGATGTAAAAAAAAAAAAAAAAAAAAAAAAAACATAAGCATGTCTGCTTTTTTCCATTTTAAATTCAAACATTGCATAGTGAGAAAATGATGATGATGGTGTTAAAAAAAATAAAAAATAAAAACATCAGCTTTCACAAGCTTATGGATACTTATTTTAAAAAATCTTAGCTCCAACCCTTTAGCCATAATCAGCAATATAATGTAATTTAGAAAATTCTTCTCTGGCCCATGCCAATTTTAGCAGATACCAGTTCAGTAATTTTCACATAATCCTGCAGCGTAAGAAACAAAGCTTGACAGAGGTCATAAAATAAATAGGGGGCAGAGAAGATCACATGTTACAGTTTTCTTCCATTTTATTTATGAACCTGTGCCCTGACAAGGCTCCTGAGGGCTCAGGTTTTAAGAGCATCTAAGTGGTGGTGGGTCTGCTGCAGGCAGTTATAGATTTAGAAAGTAAGACAACAGGGTGAACTTACATTGTGTTTTAGAGTTGTAAATGTCTTCCAGAAACCTGCCTTCTTAGATGGTTTGGTGTAACAAAAAGAAAATATTCATTTAAAACAAAACTACACAAATAATATAGCCTGTACTGAATGAAAAACTGCTAAACTGTATAAAAGCCAAACTGTCTATGGATACTGCCAGAGAAAACCCAGGATTATTAAATTCCTAGATTTACAGCAGTGGTTTAACGCTAAAGGATCCATTTATTAAGCTTCTTTCCCAATAAAAAGTGTATCACGGGCCAATTGATGGGGGCTGTTAGGGCGAGTACCACATGGGCATAAAATCCCTTGGTTCAACTCCTGGCAGCACTATTTACTGCAAACAACTTTCCTACATTTCCTGTCTTTCTCTGCTCTTTCTGTCAAATACAGGCATAAAATGCCCAAATGAAATAATACATGGACATTACCAGTATCTACCATACACTTTACATGTAGTGCACTGACAGAATCAGTATAACAGGTAAGATACTGGTGGTTTAGAGGCTTTGTACTACAGCAGACAAACAGATCCATGTGATGAATTTGCAGGAACATTCCTCTTGTCTGCTGTTGCAATTACTACAGATTCCATACGGTTTTATGAATGAAGACAGGGAACAATGTCTGTGATTTGTCAGGTGATGTTTTGAATGGGCTTTTAATTGCATCTTGTTCTGTTAGGCCAGTGTGGATGCCCCTCTTATCCAACACATACTCATCCAATTCAGCAAGTATGGGAAGAGACAAAACTATGCAAGCAAGCGCCTCCACCAGTTGGCAGCAGGACCGTTTCAACTGAACTGGCGGAGGGATAGAAAACCCTTTGACAGCATACAAAAACTTGTGAAACAACAATGTTGCTCTCCCTGCATGTCCCTTGTGTAGATAAAGACGAAGACTTGTCATTTGCTCCACTGAGTTGAAGAGTTATTACAAAGTAGGTAGGACCAAAATGCTTCTTTCATCATCAACAAAACGTCACATTTTAAAAAACTGAAAGTGCTCTAAAGCCTCCAGAAATCTAATTCATGTTAAATAATTTAGCTAAAATTGACTTTCTAAATTAATAACAGATATCTGTACCAAGTACAGCTCAAGTAAAAGCCCTGGTTGAGGTTGTAGTTATAATTTGTACACTACCATGTATATTCATGAGACATTGTGTTAAGTCAGAAATAAAGACTTGTTAACACCTCACTCCTGCTAGAACAGGGTCATCTAACAGAGGTGGACCTATTTTAAAAAGCTGCAGTGGAGAAATAAATATTATAAGGAGATGAAAGCAGCCGCTTCAGCAGCTCCGCTGTCATTTACTCTGAAAACACTCGGATGGACAGACAGCTGAACAGAAGTCAGTCAAACCCAGCTAAGAGCCACAGGGGCTAAAATAGGTAGAAAAAGAAAAGAGGAAAGGAAAAAAGAAGATTCGGGTCGAAGGAAATGATGGTCAAGAACTGAGAGGAAAGGGGGAAGGGAGAGGACATGCCATTTGAAGTCAAATCCCATGAGTTCTGAGAGGTTGGCTAATGACCTGCGTGGCAGTGTGTCCTCTGGGAGATGGAGAAAGGAAGCCAACCCTTCCCCTGCCTCTTTCTGATGACACATCACAATTAGCAGCAGGCATTTCTCTGCCTACAAAAGCCCCCAGATAGATTGACAAAGTGTTTTAAAGGCCATATGAATAATCTGATGCTGAAAATGCCATGCATAATTTCACATGCTTCTCCGATAAGGCCCAGGTAATCCTCAGCACTGACTCCAAATATGATAGCTAGCTGTATTTGAGGCACGAGTTCATCCATACATCACTGGCCTAGAACTTCCATCTTCAAAAAAGAGAAACTCTCGATTTCTTGTCAATTAGGCTATCCTCTTTGAAGGCAACCATTCGTAGCTGACAGACAACTAACTTCTGGCGTCTAACAGTTGTTAGTGTTGGGCTCCACCAAGGTCAGTTTATTCATCGTGGGCAGTGGGGCCTAGCATGGGGAAATTTTTGTTTAATGTATTCTCAGCACCATGCAGGTCTCAGGCTAAGAAAATGAGAACGCTCTAATGATGTCATTACAGTTATCTGAATTGAAGCTCTAAGAGTCTAAAATGTAAATGTTACTGCATGGCAAAGGCAGATGCGGAATTTCAAAGACATGGTAACAGAGGGTCTCCTGAAAGACACTATTGATTTGATTTGCATTAGGGAAATTGTAAGGATACAGTGTTGCAGGGATTTGACCCGTAACAGGGCCTGTAAAAAAAAAATAAAATACTGGATTCTGAAGAGCAGATGCCAACCATTCTGGGTTAAACCGGACCCAACTTTGCGGAAGAAGAATATGAATTGCCTCCTTAAGACTATGGTTCTGAGTGTTTTATGAAATAATGAACAACTGTGTTATGATTGAAACACATGCTCCTCATAGCTCATGGCACCAGTCCCACTCTAAAATTTGACCAGAGCAATTACATGACAGGCATGCTTTCATAGTGATGCTCTGCAATTGTGAAAGATTTCTCTTTTCCCTTTTTCTGGTAGGTTTGTTCTGAATGTTGTAGGATTTATTCTGACAGTAAATTAATTGTGGAGGGCAAAAGGAGCAAAAAACATTTAAGTGACTGGCAGACTGCTCCCAAAAGGATACTAAACTCTGGTGTGAAGCAGCAGACATCAGGAGAGAAGAGAGTTCACACGGGCCCCATCTGCACATCTAATTCCTTGTGAGTCCACTTGGGACAATAGAAAAAGCTTGTGTTGGTGTTTAAGTGTTACAGAAAGACTGCCCTGTAATCAGTCTGCTGTATGTGAGCTAGTGTGAAAAGGAAATAAACACGTTAGTGACCTTGAGTCTTCCCAACAACACTAAAATGTTCAGAATGATTGAGCCACAGAGTACACAATGACACAATGTGATCCAGCTGTCCCACTTCCTTGTATGACATCATGAACCCGTTGGGTCCAGACTAGCTCACTGAGAGTCCTTGTGGTTCCTTCCTGTTTTTAGTGTCCGTCACAGCCACCGGACAGCCAGCCAGGATATAGCAAACCAAGCAGAGGGGTAACAAGGATGTTGGGAGAGATTACAGGCCATACAGGACTTTAAGGTCCAATACTAATATTGAACTATTGGTTTAATGGTACAGATTACTGACCCAAAGTATCAGTGATTAATAAATTCATTTTCTTATCTTGACTTAAATGTAGGATTTTACTTAATGTTACTTAATACAAAAATGTTATGACTACTGATCAGGACCGAACCCCCCCCCCCCCATAAAATAATGCTTTTTGCAATCAATCGTCAAATCAGTCTTTATTATCCATCTGTCAAAAAACAAAATAAAAGTACATTTCCTGCCTGATCTCTCACTATCTAATAAGGATATACTGTACAGCATCACTGATGTTGTTGCAATTCTGCTTACTTCTACCAAACAATTGGCAATGCCGCTGGAAATCCCTTAGCTTGTGCTGGTGAAGACACGTTTACTACAGCAGTGGTGGTTTGGACCACTTACTAAGGATATGAGGGGCTATTTGTTTTTGGTGGATTGCCCTCTGAACTTAACCATGTGATGCAAAAACTCTGCTTTGAAACCCACAAAACTTTAATTCTTCTACTTGTAATTGCAGTTTTTATGGTCTGTTCAATAACATAAATAACAGGGAGGGACTCTAGTCTGTGTACTGGGAGATGGCTTTGTTGGGCAAAACCACAATAATACACAAGTGCGCTTAGTGTGTGTCTATGTGATTACGTGTGCATCTCCACTGTGAGTAGTGTGTGAGGCATGTTGCCAATGAAAGCCTTGCAGGGTGGAGCACACATCAGCTGCAGCTGAACAGCTGGCCACTGTGGCCTAACACTGAGTCTGGCTTGAGACAAAGTCAGGCTGCCTCCCCCATGTTTGCCAACTGTGGCTGGCATGGCTACCCATTTTTATTCAACTACCCTGCAATCCATTTCCCAAAAGAGGGGAGGAGCTTGGGTGAAAAAAAGAATCAGGAAATGATAGGAAAACAGGATATCTCCAAGTGTTGTGCCCGCAGAAAATAATCCTCACTTTTTTGAGAACACCTAAATAAAAGACAAACTAAAAAGAAAGTTTCAGGTTAGGTTGTAGAGAGAATAAAATACCAGAGCAGGCCTGAGCTAGTGATAGTGGTAGACACAGTAAATGCTGCGGTATATCTGAGGAGTCAGGATTCTGCGTACTTTCCCGTCTTCATTTCCCCTGTGTCTGCAGGTCATGTAGGGGTCTCCATTTCAGCTGAAATGAGGTCACCAAACAAAAAGAAAAGAAAACCCAACACAAATGTTTGTCTTCTTCTCCGGCGCATATACATCCTCGGTAAGAAAAGGGGACGTCACTGCAGCTTTGTCACAGCTGTGCCACTGAATCAGAAAGGTGCACTGTGAAGTACGAAATATCTTTATTTTATACCCTATTAGAGCTGCAAAGGTCTCCTCTGATCCTCTGAGAGGTTGACAAAGGCAGATCACTCTCAAGTCAAAGGGGTCTTAGGTTTCATGAGGCCCATCTTGAACTATTTTTCTGTATGCAGGAGTTAACTGTGTTTTGAGTACGTGTTAAGGCAATCTGTCTGATCCAGTCTGTTTCTTATAGCATACAGTCAAGTCATGTGCTTTCCCTGGCCTCGTGAGCGAGTACAAATACAGGGACATATTGGTGGTATCACTTCTTCTGCTAATATTTATCATGTAATCACCACAAAAAGTCTTGCATTTCTACGATGGCCCCCCCACCCCAAAAAAAGGACAAAACAAGACTTGACCTCTATTATACCTTATTTTTGTTGATGGCTAGACCACAAATATGTGGTTTACTATTATGTGATGTGCGTTATCACAATACTAAAAACTTTCCGAAGCAAGTCATTTCATCCCATCTCAAAAGATGGAAATCTATTCTGCAATGTTGTCTGCTGCAACATCCAGCATTCATGACTCAGTGTTTGTTTCTGACTACCAATGAAGCGCATAAATGCTTTATCCCAAAACAATTGTCTGTAGCTCAATGTAAACCACTTGATAATTCTCCAATTTACCTCACTTAGCTTTAATATAAGACCCATAGTAAGTCTTTGCATCTTCTGGTTGACAAAGTGGCCCTGCATACTAAAAATAATTACAGAATAGGATAATTAATAACATATCCTGAAATTCAGCTTCATTGACCTCCAGGGACAGACACTTTGTTAAAAATAATTGATATTAGACATTGAATGACTCTCACAATAATCCCTCTGGAGCAGAAAACAATAAAGCAGCTAAATCGGCACCTCAATAAAACCGTGACAGGTTGGACACATCTGCACATTGTGTGTTGTGTCTGGTTGAGCTCAGTGTGAGTTTCTTGTGTCAACACAGGAAAATGTCAGGTTGAAGTCACCACTTAGCACCCAAGCACCGGGCAGCTCTCCTTTAAGGCCAGGGCATGCAGGCATTGTTAATGACTAAAGATAGTTGGACAAGACTGAACAGAGAGGAAAGCACCTCTTTATCCAGTCACAAAAATCCAAGAATCCAGTCACTTTTGGTATTTTACCAGTCAGTGTGGCTCCATTTTAGTACAGGTTGGTTATCCAGATGGTAGCTAGTGGAGTTGACCAATAGCCGCAGCACAACCAAAATGTACTACCATTTGACTTGTCATACTGTCTGTCTGACTATTTATTAAGAAGCCAAACTGCAGCATATTTAACATTGTAGTTGTGAGTATATAGGGGAAAAAGCAAGTAAATATGTAAAGCAGCAGTTTATTTCCATTATTTTTTTCCTCTTACTGCCTGCTGTATTAATAATTTGTCTAGATCCAGAGCAATGATTTGCTCCAGCTCTGCCTCAAAGTGCAGCTTCTTTCAGAAGCTTAGAGGACAACTGGGCCAGCCAGGCATGCTGCAGCAGCTTGCTGGGCCTCTGTGCCAGATAAAAAAGGTGAGTTGTTCACATTCCTGCTTCATGCACAAACTAAACCCCCGATGTCACTCACACATACACACACAAAAACACAAATGATTGAGTTGTTTGTGTGTGTGTGTGTGTGGTCCTCCAGTGTCCTGTGTGTTGTTTTTTCTAACCTTGCTTTGAGCAGGGAAGTGGAAAAGTTACAAAACTCTGAAAGTAAGCTTTGCTGCTCATTATAAACTAATCAAACCTGGGATAAAACATTTCAACAATTGATCTCTGTGCAGCAGATGGTGACAAAACACCGCTGCCTTATATCATTACAACATGAATATTACAGGGAAACCCACATAGGTTATTGACAAGCTTTCTCCGACACACCCACAAAAAAAGGAAAACAAACTGGCATGCAGAGCTGTTGTGAAAACCAAACTACACTTAAGAGGGTCGGTGTGATGAGAAAAACCTCTAGTTTATGTTAAGATTGCATTGACATAAGAATGGTGGACCAAAGGTTAGGGCATCTTTACGAGATCTTTCCTGGATTCATATCAAACCTTTAAGAGTATCTGCTAAAGATTGTCCCCACTATAGTTAATGCCCCTCCTCATTGTCGACTTCGTGCCACCTTTTATTGTACAACTAATGGTTCTGACGTCCTTTGTTGTGTTCTTGTAACCCCAGCATGGTGCCATGTAACACGCAAAACACATAAAACATTTCATTACACAGGAATAAGTGGCCTTGCTTTTAGGTTCAGGGAGGGTTTGAGTGAGAAGGGAGCAGGCCAACAGAGCCCCACTACTACTATAAAAGGAATGTGATGGGGAAGGGAGGGCCACTGCACCACCAACATTATTAGCCTATCATCTTACCAAAAAGACAGGGGAGGCTGAATGCACAGGCCAAACCAGAGGATATTAAAAAATAAACTTGCTTACCCCAGTCCAAAAACTCCAGGATGTTTTTCTCCCTCCTGAGTGGTGAGTTATTGCACTCATCGTAGAGGCAAACCAGGATATCCAGCAACGTTTCCACACTCAGGCACTGACCATTGGACTGAGCTGGCCCGTCCAGGATCAGCTTCTCCAGCTTCTTCAAACGCACCTCTCCCGACATTATTGGGGCTTATTGGTTTTAAAAGTAATGATGATCGGGGGGGGAGTGTGTGTGTGTGTGTGTGTGTGTGTGTGTGTGTGTGGGGGGGGGGGGGGGGTGAGCAAGCACCTCCTCGGCCTTTTAGTTAGCGCAGAGGGGCCTGTAAAGAAGTTTTCTCACCTTGAATGTATGTCGAAAATAATAAAACTTTGACTAGAGGACAAGCCGGAGATAATTCCACGTTAAAACCGACCTATTCATGACCGCCCTCTCGAGATCCAGCATCGAGTAGGAGGATAAGACGTGAAGCACTTCCCCATTTTATAATGCCTATCCCAACAGGGTGCATAAGAAAAGAAGTAGTCACAATTGCAGCCCCTGACTGCCCCGGGCCGGCTGATTTTGATGAAATCCCGACGCTTGCTGGAACTTTCTGGTCCCCTCTGTTTGAAAAGGGGATAAAAAATAATCGAGTCGATGCGGTTCAGCAGATCCCCCTGAGTTGTTGTGGTAGATCTATGGGATTCTCCATTCTTGCAGCAAACCCCCCCAAAAAAAAATGCAAGGCAGATCTGCAATGCTACAAAGCCCCAGCGCCCCTCCTCTGCTCCAGGAATGGCAGGGCGACACAGGCTTAGTTGGTAGCCTGCTAGGTTAGCTATCCGGCTAACAAGCGAGCTAACGTTAACGCGACTTTTCTCCGCTCGTAAAAGACATCGTTGCCCCCTTTCCCCCAGGAGTCCGTGTATAATAAGCACAGCGTTGACACGGATTGAATCAATTCGGCCTGTCTCGGCGGTGTGGTTGGGTTTTTTTTTTTTCTTTATCCAGACGGAAAATATCCCCCCTTGTTTTCACAACTCAGAGCTGGTGGATATGTTCTTTAAATCCCATCCTTCGTCCAGAAACCAAATGTCTCTTTAGTTTCTTCACAGTTCAAAAGCGACGGCTAGTTGGAGTTGCAGCGGCCCGGGAGTGGACCGTCAAAATGCGGGTCCTTGGTGAAGGTTACTGTGGAGCTCTCTTCATGTCAAAGGAAAGCTGTAGTCTGGTCTGGCTTGGTCCAAATACGGGACACAGCCTGAATTCCCCCCTGTCCTTCCCTTTGCTCTGCCTGCCTCCGCCGCCGGTCGGTCGCTTCTTTCCGCGTCTGCTTAGCGAAGCTACCAGCAGCCTGCTGCCAGAGACTTTGGACAGGGGAGACAGGCTAATGGACAACTCTGTCCGTAACGCCGCGCTGGATTGTGGGAAGTAAGGCTCGGTCATAAAATATGAATGAGTTACAAATGGACGCTTAGCCTGTACAGCTGCTTTTTTACGCGCTGAACAAAACAACTCATTAACCTTTGTAAAAACCCTGGTCTCGTTTTTTCCTTTATGGAAAATATGTCAGCTGCTAATAGATATGTTTCGATTCAGTAATTGGTCGCTTTTTTTTGGAGGGGGTGGGTAATTGTGGCGATTCTCCAACTTTTACGCATGCGTACAGCTCCGAGTCCTAACACACGCCATCTTTGCTGCGCTCCGGCGTTGGACTGGCTGCTCCTCCCGCTGTCATTGGACAATCTCCCTGCTTTACAGCATCTCTGGCTGCTGCTGCAAGGCAAAATCCCAGATCATCATCATGGCGGCCGGCACGGCATCTGCTGTGCGCAGGAGTGGGGGTGTGGTGGCGGAGGTGCTGGTGCTGGTGGCGGTGGCGGGGATGGTGTTGGCGCCGGGTGGTGTCAACATTGTGAATGGAAACTGCGGGCCGTCTGCCGGTGTGTGTGTGTGGCGTGGTGCGGAGAGGACTCATTTTCTCCAGACTGGAACAACAATGCGCGCTGTCCCTTTAACTGGATCTGGAGCACAGCGCTGTGCGTCAGTCGAACCTGTGTGCGCAGACCGGGGAGCTGTTGCAGTGCCTGTTCCTTGCACTGATGCAAATAAACATAGACACTTCTGGCAGGCTTATGGTAACCTGGCTACAGCTGACTCATGAAACCTATTTAGTTTTATAATGATACCACCTCAAGCCCACACGTCTTCTCTGGTGGCTGACTGCACCAAACAAAAATGCACTACACCTTGACAGATGGCACATGAGACCTCAGCCTGGAGAAGTGTCTGGCCTTTGACTCCAGGGTCACAATACCGAAGTGTGTCAGTTTCAACTCAAAATTTTCTGCCACTGAAACAGTTCTCTTCCCAGAGAGAGCAGATGACTAAGTATAGACAGGCCTGTAGGCTAGAGGAGGGTTTTCTGATGACTCTGAGGTCTGCTGTGTTCCTGCAGCAGGAGTGAATCAGATTTTTATATGCACAGGTCGGTATATGGGAATCGAATGCAGATCCATTCAGAAGCTGAGTCACACAGACCAGTCCTCAATGATTCAGACTATTGTACGTTTCATCTGCCCTGCTGAGTGAATTGTTTAGCTGGTCGACCAGCTCACATCGCCACCTTAAATTAGGTTGTAAAACACTAAATGTAATCTCATACCTCATTATAAAGGTATTATATCAAAAGTGATATGTGACAGGGTAATCCAGCTCTGTTAGATACAGCTCTTTGATGGAACATAGGACTAATCTATGAGCTTTACAGTAGTTTTAGAGTGTGTTACTTTGAACTTTTTATCATCTCTCGTTTGGAAATGTCCCGTCCTTTTGAAGCGCAGCTCCTATCACTGCTCAAAGTACATCTGTAAATGATTAACAACCCTCACAGCAGCTGAGTCTTAGGGGGTAGGAAGCCTTGGGAGTGCGTGCCTGTGTCTGTTCACCAGCACACACCAACATCTAATGAAATACTTGAAAATTTTAGAAAAATTTCAGATCAGCTCTGGTTGCAGTCCTTTTTCTTTTCCAGGCAGGAAAAAGGGACAAAGAGACACTGTGATGACATGAGAACACGCAGAACAACTTAGAGTGCAAGATGTGTCCAATAAAAGTATGATTGTGATGCTGACCAAGTTGTAATTTGAAGCACACTGTCCTGGCACGAGTGTTTATCAGAACCAGCTAAACACGACTCCATATATTCTTCTACGTGTACCCGCTGTGAGATAATTGATTACATTGGTTTGTAAATATCCTCTGTATAAGAGTGTGTGAGCAACAGTACATAACAGCCCAGTAACATCAGTAAACAGAACAAAATGTTTTCCATTTCACAACGTTTATGATACCATGGCACTGAAGAACCAGGTTGCCTTATCACAGGAAACATCCGGTTATATCCAGTTGCAATAGTTGTCATGTCTGAATCTGTAGCTTTTATTGTTGTTGTGATTTTTTTAACCTGTCTGGGAGATGTGTGGCACACAAGCATAAAACCTAATGTTTTGCTGACTTCATAAAACTAAAAAGTGCATTGCATTTGCGTATCGCCTTTTTGACCAACAATGGAAAGAATTATAAAAACTCACTTCTATGCATCTAAAATCTCGGAATATATCAAAAATATAAAATACTAATTTGGGGTATACTTCAAATGGTGATTTTTTTTTTTTTTTTATAAATTGAAGAAAATTAGGTAAAAAAACATTAAAGATGAAAAGGGGATGACATGAAATGAAAAAAGAGAACACCAGAGAAAAAGAGAAAGTTTTAAATTCAATATAGATTATTCGTGAAATGAATACGTCATGTATGTGATATCTGGTTTGGGAAAGCAGCTGTTAAATTCAATAAGTACAACGATGTAAATATGATTTTTTTTTTTTTTTTTAGGTGAATGGTCTCCTTAAGCCCAAGCAGTTTGTATCATGCTGCCATTGCGCCCTCTGGTGGATAAAAGGCTTCCCCACGCGGTTTACAGTCATGTCTGTATTTTATTGCTCTTCCATGAATCAATTGTGTGTATCCAGAGGACTGACTTCGAATATAAGACAAATAATAATAATAAATAATTATAAATGAATAAAATAAATAGTACAGGCACAATCCTATTGTCCATGAATGTCTTTGTGAGTATTTTGGCACAGCGGGACAACTTTTTTTGAAGGAACACACAGCTTCTCTTCTCTCTAGCATTTATTTTCTGAACTGCACTGTAGAGTGGACCCTGGTTTTCTGAAATAAACCTCCTAAAATTGTGTTTGATGCTGGCAATGGAAAGCTACGTCTAACACGTGTCCAGAAATCTCCGGGTTGACATCTGTCAGTCATATGCCTGAGGGCCACAGTTATGATTCACATCATTTTCCGATCTCATACTCTAAATCAATCAGTTTGCTATGGATGGAGTTATAGTCACCCTGTTTCTCAACTACAGTTATGACGAAACTTTGGCCACACCCTATGAACTACTTTCCCAGTCATGGCCTCTGAAGCTGTATGTAGCCAATTATTTTAGGGATTTTAATCAAATGATAATCTCATTCCACCTTCCCATATCCTGCACAGCAAAGATTTCTTCTGTCAATTAATTAGATGATCAAAAATATTTATTGTTAGTCCTATCTAATCATGTCTGATCCTATTTGGTTAAGTCTACTCTGCTGGGATTAAACCCTGTCTCAGCGCTGATTGGCCTGTCATTAGCTGTGTGAAATGCAATTAGACTGTCCTGTACTTTGCGGAGGCCATTGAGCAATAATTGTGTTGTCCTTGCACAGGTCTAGCGCTTTCCCTCTCTTACAGACTGATCGATGATTATTGGCAGGCGGCTCGATGGCTTCGATCCAGACTCGCAGTGTATCTTTGACGTTTACAGGCCAGCACAAAAGACAGAGGGCCTGGATGGGCCATTATGGTGCAAAGTGGAGCGGTTTATTCCTCCAAATATTTGATGTTAAGCTAAAGTTGACAATGATAGATCAGGAAGTTGCTGACAATACGACCATGTGAATAATGAGGATTTAACAGTACCCACCAACACAAGTTCAATATTGACTTTCTGGAGCAGGGAGCAGCTCCTGCTGTTCCCAGGGAGATGTCTGTAAAGAAAGGCTGTGATATGATGTGCAAACCTAATGGAAAACACACCACAAACACAACATATCTTCCTCTGTCATATTTGTCTATAAGTATTTGAAGTTGGCTCTCTACAAACAGCAGCTTTTCAAGGGGATTTCATGTTTCACAAATGGAAGGGAATGACCTATAAATTGGACTGCTTTCGAATGCAAATAGCTTGGATGTTAATTAACACCTGTGTTGTTGATTGTGGGAGCTTGTTGGCCTTTGATTGAAAAGAAATGGCACCTCAGAGCATCAGATGTGGCTTTGAACTATGCAACTTGGCTTTGATTGGCAATGGGAAGGAAGAAAGACTGAGAAATATCACACAAAGAGCTTCTTAATTTCCCGAATTAGGGGTTGTAATGTGAGGAAAGGAGGACAGCGCGGGCCTATGTATTTCAGGCTTTGGAGAACTTCTGGCTGCACTGGACAAAAGATCTACTCTGAAATTTACATGTCTGTACTGACGAGTCGGACAGCAGACAATCTGATATGCCAGTGTGGATATTAGGGTTAGCCTTAGCTTTGAAGATGAGTTTTCCTATTACTGCTATGCTACAACTGGGATGATCTAAAATGAATTTTTCTGTTTGTCATTTAGAAAAAACTCAATATGGTTGTAAAGTTTGTGCATCAATTATCAATGATAAATGTGTTTGTTTCTAAATGTTATGTGCATTTAATATTAAAGTCATGTGTTATATCACATCGGTAGATGTTTAAATATTTAGTGTTCTTAATTAAGGGAACGTAATTAATACTGTCCCATCATATAAACTAAGAAAACTAAGAATGATTTTATTTTCTTATGATTTGATTTCGATTTTCCATCAACAATTTAAGAATAAACATGAAAATTTGCAGATCAAAAAAGAAGAAATGTTTTTAGATTCTACAAAGAAATAACACTAGCTGTGTTTGGTATGCACAAAAGAAGGCATTATTTAGTACATAATTCTGACCTATTCTTACATATAAGTTACATTTGAAAAATTGCAAAAAAAAAAAAAAAAATGTCACATTTGCACTAAAACCGATTAGTTGTGTTTAAAGGCTAAAACAAAATGTAGGTGGTGAAAGTATCATCATCATGTTGAGGTCCTAACGTATGTTTGGACACATGACTGCCTTGACCAGCAATCAAGTGGATAATTTAAGTATCTTTTAAGTGTCATAGTGTGAACTGTTTCAGCAGCACACTTTGTGATATTGTACAGCCCGCAGAGTCACAGTGTCGTGGTGTGGTCTCAGGGGCCCGGCGCTAATTAATAATTTGTCTTGCTTGGGAGCTGTAGGCAGTGGCTGGAGCGAGCAGGTCTGGCAGTCATCTGTCATTTGCTCTTCCTGTGTGTCCCTTCAGTCTGTCTGACATCTCCAAGCAAACACAGCCCAATACACAACCACAGGCAGGGCCTTCTGGGCAGCCAGTGAGAGCACCCCTCTTCTAATGTTTGTGTGACAAAAAAGGCAAGGCAAATCCTCGCAATGGAATCAGATAATCACCAACCTGTGAAGAGCCTCCCCCAATCCACATCCACACCAGCCCCCCGGCCCTTGGATTAACTGTCTGTTTGGCTAATAATTTTAATCTGCTCGAGAGGGCCAAGAATGGGTGACAGGGCTCCGAATAAACATCTAATCCTCTGCTCCCCCTCCTTTCTCAAGGCTCTGCACCACTTCCTCCTCGGCCCCCTGTTCATACACTTGTATCCACAGTGGACAGACTGGATGGCACATTGGTTTTAGTCCCGATCTTTTTAGCTTTGGCTGGACAAAAACCGATCCCCAGAAATAAGGCTGCTATGTGACAGACTGTTGCCAGACTGCCCCGGTCTGACATCGTCCAGTGGAATGTACACATTAGAGTGTGGGCTGTGTGTGTGTGGACAAGGGTGCGACTGAGGAGAGGGCACTTCAGGTTCACAGGGTCAAGAGATGTCTGTCTGGGGCACATGTGTAGCAAAGGGGGGGGGGGGAAATATACAAAATTTGGAGGAATAAAAGGGTCAAGACAAACTGATTAATGAATTGATTTTTCCTGCTAAATGAATAAACCTGCCTGAAGGTCACACTTGTGAATACACCGTTTCTGAGTGTCTGATCGATTGGAAAATAGTACAACACGTAGAATTAAGAGGACGTGATCAAATCAGATGTTGGTTTCTCAGATCTTCTTCAAAAAAATGTCTTACCTTAAATTATTTTTGTGCAATCATTATCTTAACAGTTTTAGCTTTTATATAAATCTATAGATTGTCTAGTTGTTGACCCTAAAAGATTTATACGATGAAAAAAGCAGATTTTGGACACTCACCCTGACATGAAATGGAGCATCAGGCCACCGACATCAAGCACAGTTTTAGTGGAACTATGGTGACATTACACCTCCACAATACGGATGGCACTCGAGTCTAATTGTTGCTGTTTGAAGTATGGCCACTTAGATATCCTGTTTAGGATGGGGCTGTATTGTCGCACCTTTGTTCTGATAAGGGTCCCTGCCCCCATAGACAAAGTGCGAAAGACTGGGAGGGCCGCAACAATATAAGGGGCCGGGATGTCTGCGTGCCACCATCAATCTCTGGGTGACTTGTGCTGCTTGTGCTGTTTTGTTTTTTTTTTTTTTAACTCATGGATTTCCTCCGGGTTTGTGTCCTGTTCACGGCTCTCGTCGGCCTCGCCAGGGCTTTTACGCACCAGGATATGAGGGAGGCGCTGCTGAAGAAACTAGGCTTGGATGAGGTTCCCAGAATCCAGAAGAGGGATTTGGAGAACCTGGTCGTTCCAGCTCATATCAGAAATAAATACCTGTCCATGCTGAAGATGCACCACAGCAGGAGACGCAGATCCCTGCCGAGCCTGGCGGGCATCCTGAGGGGAATCCCCGGCAATGCAGGTAACGACCTTTCACATTGTGAATAAATACAACATCTCATGTGAAGGAAGTGTATACGGAAAGAGCTCTGACAGCGGCACGGCGGCGCGTAATTGCGTGACAGTGCGCAAAAGCATTTTACGCGCCAGGTCTCCTTTAGAAAATACACATTTTAAGACGCTTGCTGATGAAAACCGCCTTAACCGCTTGATTTGTATCGTTGTGTAGACATCTCCGGGGAGTTTGTGTACTCTGACACCACTCGGTATCGAATGGTGTTCGACATGGAGGCGAGGATCCCGGAGAACAGCGAGGTGACCATGGCTGAGCTGAAGCTCTACCAGCGGGCCAACTACCACAAGCGGCTGACGGTGGAGAGGAAGAGCCACCGGTCCGTCAGCAACGCCCGGGTCAGCATCTACTGGGTGGAGGTCCTGCCCAACGGATCCAACCGGACCTCGCTGGTAGACTCCAGGTAAAAGGATCATTCCGCTCACATGCAGTTTGGAGGTGACACCGGCGTGTTATCTTAACTATAATTCGATTGTGTTCCCTCGCAGCTCTCCCTGTCTTCTAATTAATCGTCCTTATCTGCCGCGTTCACAGGTTGATCCCCATTCACGAAACCGGCTGGAAGAGCTTTGATGTGACCCAGGCGGTGCACTATTGGTCCAGGACGCAGCAGAAGACACCTATGCACCTGGAGGTGTGGATCGAGGGCGAGAGACCCGGCAGCTACGCGGCAGAGATGGCCAAGAGTGTCCACTTTACCACCCAGGAGCAGACGGACAACACCTTGGGGAAGCCCGAGCTCATCCTCTACACACTCAACCTCGAAGAGTACGGGTAAGGGCGCCGGCTTTTGATATACAGGAAATTGTATCAGTGTGACAATTAGCCCGCGGCCTCTGTTGGTTTCTGACCTGTCAACCATTCATCAGTGGAGCGGCAGCAGTGTGGCACAGGGGCGTTAGTTAAAAGCCACCTCTGTCCAAACTGCATTTAATAATCCTGACCCTGTTATTGGCTCTGAAATTGTGGACAATGAAAAAAATAAATAAATAAAAAAAAAAATTATAGTTGTTTAGCAGGCAGGGGTGTAGCTAAAACATGCTGGTTCCCCTGAAGCACCTTTATGGCCACCCCTCCCAGAACCATGTGATCTAACGTTCAGAATTTCCTCCTCAGTTCTCGTGGAGACTGTGAGGTCAGCCAAAACAAAGACGCCTGCTGCAGGGAACAGTACTTCATCAACTTCCGGGCACTCACATGGACGCAGTACTGGATCATTGAGCCGGCGGGGTACCAAGCCTTCAGGTGCACAGGAGGCTGCAAGCAGCCAAAGCGCAACTATGGCTACGGGGAGCGAAGGTGCACTGTGTCTGAGAGCGCCCCCCTACCAATCATGTACCTGGTGAAGAAGGGGGACTACACCGAGATAGAAGTGGCTGAGTTCCCCAACATGATTGTAGAAAGGTGCGCATGCACAATGGACAATTTGTCCATAGTGTGAAGTCATGGAAAACAGCTGTAGTAATCCTGTAATCACCTAGTATTATTGGAACTATAGCATCTTTTTCACCGGGGTGTTGATATATTTAAGGGTTTTAAGTGACACGTGTAGTACTTTCTATTTAAATGGACATCTATCTGGAGTTTCAGACAGCAGTCAGCCCTGCTGCCATCAAACTCCCTCTCCTTCCACAAGCACTTTCTTTTATATATTTTGTAAATTTTGATATCGATCTTTTTTTTTTTTATTTTGAATTTGTGTGAGTTGTGTCGATTCTGCAGCTGTCATCCAAATTCTGTCTGTTGTGTATTTCAAGCTGTACATAATATGAATGAGTTTATGTTTGGAAAATAAAATATTTTGTTCCACTTAAAGCTCCCAGTCTTCTTCCTCCCTGTGGTCCGCCTGGCCCCATTCACATGCATGATCTCGTCCACATGCGGTTCACATCCAGCTGCCTGCCTCCTCTTTCACTCCTTGACTTACACTTGTTGGAAATAGAGGAGCAGAGCAAATAATTTGCCTAATGACTTATAACACTTGTTGCCAAGGGTACCCTGTCATTGGCATTGACGGTCAAACCCTCTTGCGGGGCTGTGTTGACAGTGGGATGGAGCTACATGGCCACATACAGAGAAACACAAAGTCCATTCACATTAAGCCTCCTCATATGTTTACATCAGGCTTAGACCGGGCCAAACGTTGCTAATCAGGCCCAATTCCTAATGCACTGTTTGCTGTCTGAGTGGGGGGTCTTGTCATTCACTAATATGCTGCTGATGGAGGTAAACATGCTGCTCTGCCAGAGACAGGCAGCTGTCTGTCTGGGAGGGAAGCGGATTCCCATCATACGCCTCCAGGCATGAGAATGGAGGAAAGACAGGCGGTGCTGGAGAGGAACATGAATAACATGAATGTCAAAAAGCTCATGCATACTGTTCAATTACTTCACCCAGGCAGTGCCTTTAAAAAATATCCACCCTCAGACCCTCCCCTCTAATGTAGTGATGAAAAAAATAAAAATAAAAACAAGGGGGTGTATGTAATTCAGATATCTTCAGTTGACTGTGGTGAATGCACCTGCATTCACATTCATGCATAATATTAAGTAATGTGACAAGAATGTGCAACTCATCCAGTCAAATTCTTCCTTCCTACAATACAACGTCTAAAAGGAAAAATCCTCTCAGTTGGGAAGCCCTGGGGTAAAAACCTCACCACGTGGCCTCGTCAGCTCATCAGTTCGGTGTTCACTGATGTTGGTGACTGGGTGAGGCTTCCAAGCTTCAGGGGCTGAGAACGGAGAGGAAGTGAGACAGTTCATCTGCAGCGAAGAGGAACCCAGAGCATAGCGGCTCCATGAGGCCGTAGGTCTGAGGTACCTGTTAGCATGTGGAGGTACAAGAAGTAGGTTTTACAGCATGGTCACGCAACCTCTACAGTTTGGACTGACGAGGACTTTGGCAGTCCACTCAGCAGTTAATGAGATATGTCAATCAGGCACTACTATCTCTGTAGCTACAGAACAAGCCCGCCCACAACTCCAACACACCATTGCCTCTTGGTGGCAGCATCATTGATAAGGTGGGGCCAGACACACAGACACCCTGGGAAAAAACTAGAATTAGATTTACTTCACCTCACCATCGTCAGGCTAATATGACAAAGTTTAGGCAGCTTCTGGAAAAGAATGGGATTACTATACTGCAACGGGCAAAAATCATCAAACCAAGTAATTTGTGCTCATCATTTAGATATCGCTGCAGAGATGTTTTTTTGTTTTTTTTTGATTGGTGTCAAAAAGCTGATTTTTGATTCACTGTCAGGATAATGAACTACTGTAACAAACCACAAAGCCACAGTATACCAGCTTCTTTAACTTTAATAGAGTTGAGACAAATTAAAAAGGAAAATACAATCCCAAAGTTTTAAACACAAAATATCAAAAAACTGTCAGATAGAAAAGACAACAAATCTGAAAAAGTCTCAAAGCTTTTGCGCTGTTGGTTTAATAATAAAAGACCTGATATACAACCTGCAACATAAAGCGATAAAAATATAGAGTCTGTCGTATTATAGATTATACTGTAAACTCAAAGCTTGCATTCTGCTAGATTTATGTATCCAGTACAATAAAACAGGAGAGCGCAAACTCTCCAGACGTTTAAATAGAATCAACAAATCATCACACAGAAGTACTCTGGCAAACTAACACTTTCTTAATCACAATACAGTTATTACTCAAAAGTCAATTAATTCATGAACATTCGTGCATGGTTGAAATAGTGAATTATTTACATGTTTATTAAATATCAACAAGGGCAGTTAAAAAAAAATAAAGAACAAAAATGGACACACACCACCAAATGAAGTCTGATCTGCTGTAATCGTTTGTTGTCTAGCTCTGGTGTTCCAGTGTTGTAACACAAATTGGGCGTCCTCTGCCAGGACATGTTAATGAGCTGTTTGAATGAGCTGCCGTTATTGCTGGGCCACACAAGTCACCACCGTGGACTCTGGAGTGCTTTGGAACAAACAGAATAATGCCTTCAGACTTTCCCTTCACTTCCATCCATCTGAAAAAGGTCTTCATGGACTGTTGCTTGGGTGGTTGTGATGTGACACTGTGTAGCCCTTTAGGTTTGCTGGTGAAAATGAGCAACCCTTGATCACTCCCCTCCCATCTCTGAACAACCCACTTTGTGCTGAAATAGTATCAATTAGTTGGAAATGTAAATAGTTAAGCTAAATTAATTTAAGTGTGCATGCAAAAAAAAAAATAAAATTAAATTAAATAAAATTAAAAAAATGCTGTCGTGGTTCTGGTCTGCAACTGATCAATTCTAGATATATTTCAGAAGTCTACTGCACAAGAGGAACCATCAATATAGAAACCACACTTCCTCCTGAGAATCAAGCGTAGTCAGTGCTCTAATTAGAGAAAGAAAAAAAAGAAGAAAAAAGCATAATCCACTAAAAATGGCTTACTTATATCCTTAAAATGGCTAGGCCAAAATACTTTCTCAAAACAATGTGCATCAGAATAGTTAGGACATATCAACGACAGGACACTTGGACAGAATACTTGGGGCTGATGTCCTTTTTGTTTGAAGTAGCAAACGAGGCCATCGCCCATTCAAAGGTCTTTTACGCACCTTTGAACTGAAACAAAAGTCATAAGACAGGAAGAATGTAAAAAAAGCCAACGAGTTGTTTATTGTAGGTCTATGGACTTTAGGTTACAGATTTGATAGTGGCAACAAGAGACAAAAACTTGCTGTAATTTATCGGCTGCTTCAGTTTTACTGTTTGACAGTGGACTATTGACATGTACAGTCTAACAATATGAGCTACCACGCTTCTTGCTAAGAAGCTAAGGTTCCTTTCAATCATTACCATTTTTTAGACCTCTTATACAAGCTATGGAAAACAAAAGCAAAAACACAAATATTTACATTTACATAAAAAAGAGAAGGGGAAAAAAATAATCACAGCACAGATAAAATGCACAACCCTGTGTGGGGAAAAGAAAAGGAAAGGAAGAAAAAAAAAAAAGAAAACAAAAACCCTTTTCTTAGCATCTGCCAGGCTGGCCAAATGTTTGTGGTTCCTGATATTACAAACATTTATTTTTAAAAGCACATCATTTAAAAGTGGTGAAAAAAAAAGAAAAAAAAAAAAAAAAGAAATATACAACAAAAGAAGTGAACTGATGACTGAATAAGAGACTGAACCCACGTTGTAGATGTGTATATAGATAGATATATAAAGCTTCAATTACACTCCAGTTGCCTGCTCTCAGATGTGGAATGTTGTTGCTCCATATCGCTTTACTCTTAGTAGTAACATGGTTGTTTCTAGATTAATAAAAGTGGGTTCAAGGGAAAAGAGTAAATGAATACCCCCCCCAAAAAAACAAAACCAAAACAAAAAACAGCAGGGGCGGAGGGATGTTCCGTGGCAATCGGTGGGTCTGTCAGCCACCAGTTCTTTAGAACAAGTGTTTTAGTAATATCCAGGCTGATACTGCTGACTCCATGGCTTCTGGTTCCAGAACTGGACAGGGACAGAAACACAATTAACTCTGTAAATGCCTCCCAATGTAATTAAAACCTGCTACATAATTGAGGAAACGACAGTCTGCTGTCCATTTCACAATGAGGTAAACGTGTACTGTCTTTGGAAGCAAATGGAAACTATTTTAGGATGTGTGAATGTGTGAAATCCAGAGTGTTCTACACAGGCATTTCACTAATATCAGCTATGCCAGTCTGAGGAGATTTATTTTAAACATGTATGACATGAGTCATTATTCCACATTCTGTGGAGCTGTATAAATTCCTCATTCGTCCAATTACATTTACAAAGAAAATTCTTAGCTCAGCTAGTGCAGGAAGAATTTTGAGATCCAACTTCAGCCTATAATCACTATTTACAGTACAAATGTACAACATAAACAGCCAGGTGTGGAGAGCTACACAAATACTGACCCCTTGCTGCCAGCTCTGGTTGAAGGCCTGAGCCTTGTCCATGCCGTTCCTGTTGCCAAAGTTTCCACTGTTCCTGTTATTACCAAAGTTGCCATTCTTGTGGCCATAGTTGCCACGGTTACCACCCCTCTGCTGGAACTACAAAGAGGAGAAAAATATCCATGTTGGAATCATTGATCAAAATTGTGCATGACAGAAAGTGGCCAAGGTGTAGTTATAAAACCCACCTGGTTGGGATGCCCTCTGTTTCCACCACGGCTCATGTTGGCTCCACCTCCTCTGTTCATGTTCCCACCTCTGTTCATTGGGCCACCCCTGTTCATGGGTCCTCCTCTGGGACCCATGTTACCCCTCATTGGCCCACCCCTGGGGGATCCACCGAGGCTGGGAATGGGGCCACCGCCCCTGTTGAAGTTTCCACGACTGGGGAATCCTCCTCTGAAAGCGGGGGGAGGCAGGAAGCCACGAGGTGGACGGTTGAAGCCACCACGTGGCCCAGGAGCTACAGACAAATCAAAATGGGATTAATGTGTTTCCAACTACTTAAAAATATACTATACATAAAATCCCATCTCAAAATATCAATCCTACCTCCTCTAAAGCTGCCTCTGTTCTGGAAACCTCCACGGCCACCGCCCCTCTGTCCAGGGCCACCACCACGACCAAACTGGTTCTTTCCTCCTCGGCCACCACCACGCTGTCCTCCGCCTCTTTTTGGTGTCGTGCTCCCCTGATTGGGTTTCTTTTCAGCAGGCAGAGCGGTCTTGCTTTCTTCTTTGTATTGTTCAAGCAGCTTGCTGGCCTCTTCATTCTGCATCTCAGCATAGACGACCTCACTGAAGCTCTCTCCCTCCTCAGGCAGAGAAAAGAAGCCTAGAGCAAACAAGCAGCATGATCAGATCCAAGAACTGATAAAAAACCCCTATCAGTAAGTCCAGTATCAGCATGAAATACGCCAAAGTACGTGTATAATTTATTCCTCACCTTTCATTTTGAGGACAGCATGCTCAGGCACTTCTTTTCCATCACTCTCAACCTTCTTCTGGACTCTCTGTTTGTACTCATCATCAGAAGGGCAGACCACTACAGCCTTTCGCTGGAAGCCTGCAAACAAACACATCTTCCTCTTCTGGCCTGGGGCAGACAAGTTGGTCTGGCAAAAACAAAGAAAGATGGTTACTCAAAGCGTAATTTATAATATTCCATTGTTCAGTGTGTATCATAGCATCACAGACCACTTACATGATCCAGAATATAGTTTCTCTTCTTGCGGGCAGCAATCTCAATGAACTTTCCCAGGAAAAGAGGTGCTCGTTGGGAAATGGCAGTCAGTTTTGTGATGTCCTTTGACTGGCGTTTCAGGCTGTTGATCTACATTAAATGAAAGCAGATCAGATACACAACTTCTGTATGACAGAACCTCTCAGGTACAGGTTGAGAAAAGGCTATCAGTACTGACCATCATCTTGTCAACAATAGTATCACTGCCCAGGATGTAGTATTTCCCAGGGTTCTCCTGGATATGGTTCTTCACCCACGTGGTCTTCCCTGAGCCTGGCAGACCCACCATCACTATAATCTATATAAGAGAAAGAAAAGATGAAGATGAGTCACCCAAAAAAAAAAACAAAAACTGTTTTCACAAACTATAAAAAAAAAAAAAAAAAAAAAAAAGCCAATGACCAAAAAACTCAACATGAGACTCCTTAAAAGAAAATCTACAACTTAGCTTACCTCACAGTCTGCCTTGGTCTGTGGCCCCTTGAGTCCCCGAACCCGCTCATTCACAGGGATCTGCTGAAGGAAGGTGTAGCCCTCTGGCTGAGGGAAATATGGAGTCTCCATCTGACCAAAGTTGAACTCCACAGCACAGTTGTGGCAGATGACGTGGGGGAAGAGAGCCTGGCCATTCAGACTGTCCTTGCTGACCTGAAAGGCAACGGCAGGATCGCCTCCGTTCTTTGTGAACGACAGAACCACCTCCTCACCTTCAAAGTCCTGTGCAAAGAAAGCAAGATGAAACTTAGAATTTGGCATTAATGTTCTTGCTCACTCTGCTCGTCATTATAAGATGCCAATTCAAATACAAGCAGCATATGATCCGTTAGCGCTTACAATGAGGCAGCAAATGACATCGTTCTCCTCATAGGTTTCTCCAAAGTCCTCCGTCACACAGTTGGTCGTCTTCTTTCCTTTACCAGAGTAGCCAAAAGAATGCTCCTCCTCACCTGAACACCACAAACAGAAAACATAACATACTGGCGCAAAACACACTTTGCTATAGAATTAGGTCTAAATCCCAGTGGCTGGTGTGTGAATCATCTTAGTTGGCACCAGGCCAACCACCATTATTATGATGCAGCCAGAGATGGAGCCATTTTATATCGACATGTTGTGCTGCCTGACAACCACTAGAGGGAGCTGGTGGAACATAGGCTTCCACAGAGGGTCACAGCAGCCTGTGCCTCCAGTGACAATCACGTATATGCACACACCCAGTTTTAATAATTTTCTTTGCAGAAATCCATTATTTTAATCAACTTATGTATGAATCAATGGAAACAGAAGCACTGGATTGATACTGATAAGGCCATCATGGTCAATCATGTTTGGATCTTTAAATATAAAAGCTTCAAAGAGACAATTATCTTCCACAAATCTGTCCAATATGTGTGATGAGAAATTAAAAACTCGTCTGTAATTAATTAAACAAATCATTGTTTGCATATAGACACTAACCCAGGAGCAGAGTCCCAGTAGCCAGGGACCAGCCAACCTGCACATCATGGATCTCCATGTTCTTGCTGGAAATGTGCTTCACAGGGATTTTCTCTGTAATCTGTTAACATGGAGCAAAATACATGGCTGTATATTTATTTGTTTGTCTGTGTGTGCGTCATAGTCCATTTATTTCACATATCATTCAACGCTATTGTTGCATTAAGAAACAGTGAGGCAATTAAACAAATGGTCAGAATCTTTTAGTATTGTTACTCTACCTTCATCTCAAAGCAGGCTTTGCCTTTGTCTACACCATAGGTAGCTTTGCCTCCAGACCAAAGATAAGCAAAACTCTCCATTGTGAGAGATGAGGCGCTGTAGCGATCCCTAGACACCTTAAAGTGCAGGTCACAGTTGTCTAGGGTATAAGAAAAAAAGAAAACATAGCATGTTCAAATGAAGAGGGGAAATAAAATTGTGGGTAATGCTTCCTTTGAAGTGCCATCCAAGTGTCCCAAGTCATCCTCTTGCAAAGTACTAAACTTACAGGTATCCAGGCAGACTTTTGTATCATCAAACTCCTCATCTTCTTCCTCCAGAGGTGGCACAGGAGACTTGAATGAGGCCCTGTAAAGAGACACCAGCCAGTCAGTTAGAGAATCCACATGTCAATGTGGCTGCATGGAACATTTAGATGCCTTGGGTGGCACTTCCTGAAAGACATTTGGGAGAGAAGTGAAAACAAACTAGGGGAAACAGTCGAAAATACAAAGAATTAACTGGGTAAGCGAGCGTCCAAACTTTTTGCAGTATTTTGGGCCTTGGCAGAGAACACTTACCTTGCAGTATCCAGCGAAATCTACAGTGTGAAAGACACATAGAAAGAAAGGACCTCCAACTAGTGAAAGTGACCATCTAAAAAAAATTTAAAAACTAAATAAACAAAAAACAGACCTCTCTAATTTCAGGCCAGTGTGTTTATGACCTGTAAAATTGCTGTTGGATCAGCCACAGCAGTAGTAAGTAGTTATATTTAACTTCCCATGTGTGGAATTCCAAATATAAAGGTCATGACTAGCTCATGCTCTTCTGTTCAACTGTAGAGTACAAGTTGTCATGATGCTTAAAGTGTACTGAGAACTACAGCAACTTACCAACTCTGTAGTGTGATATTATGGACTGACATCTTGTGGGAAGTTTAAGAAACTAGTGAAAATGTTGTATAGAAAGAACATTTTGATGATGCTTAAACATTGTTCGACTTGAAGCTGAGATCTTAGTCCAGTGGTTTATAATTACTTAGGAGTTCATCCCCTTCTCATGGCCATGTTAATATCAGTAAATATCTCCCCTATTCCAGAGATCTCTCATTGTATTTGTCCTCAAAGAACCATGAACATTGTACCAATGAGAGAATTATAGAGAGGCTCTAAAAACTACATTACATGTGTTGGAGCATATGGAGAACACAGCCCCATCTGCAGCCCACAGGTTGTTGGTTGCAAATCAGGTAGATTAAAGCACTGCAATTTTATGGAGGAATATTATAATGGGAGAAGAAAAATTGGATTTTCAATTGGAAAATCAAAAGGACCCTTACAATAAATGGATATTAGCTAGAAAGTAAAAAAAACAAAAACAAAAACAAAAAACAAAGCAGCAATCTAAAAAAGCTGACATCCTTACAACTGCTAAGAGTCCCAGAGTTTTTCCAAAATGTTAAAATGTCCCCAAAAGGCAATTACATTGCCTTTTTCCTGCCTGTTGACTCTTACAGTGTGTCAATTGTGCAATGGAAACAAAACACTGACCAAGGAGTAGGTACATGTATGCACACGTGCGCACACACACACACACAAACACACACCCATGTACACCATGCATGATGTCACCTGCGCAGGGATAGAAAGTAGCCTTGCAAATACACACATTCACACCATGATAACACAGACACGCAAGACATGATACATGAGACACAGATAGCATTTTGACATCATACAACCAGTGAAAAAACCTAAAAGAAACAAAATAAAAAACAAAAACAAAGAAAAAAAAAGAGAAGACCACTGCGAGGTAAAACGATGGACGGTCGATAGCAAACTCCTCCGTGGACGTTCCAAACACTCTGGGAATTGTCCTAGATCCTTGTGTGCTACCTTGCAGCAGCGGACCTTTCCTCCCACACCTCTCAGCTACTCACCCCTCCCACCCACCCACCATTCAAAAGTGCACATCTGCTACTGTCTTCTGGGTTTTCTTTGAGCAGCCTCGAATTCACCTTGAGGACACAACTGGCTTTTCAAAACAGTAAGTGGCAGAAGGAACAGATGTGAAAACTCAGACTTGATAGATGCACTTCTGCTACAGAATGCAGTCCATTAAAGACACAGTGTGAGTGGGCACTGTAAAAGGTAAATGGTAAGGCTCTTTAAGTTGTCAAGGATGACCCTCAAAACATGTGTGTGAATGTAAGGTTATTAATAAATAGAATACTTCAAAATGAGGGTTCGCCTCTTGCTAGTTATATGTGCATTGGCACTTAAAGCCAATACAGTTCAACAAAGCTATGGATGGCGTTTCAGGGATGCTGAAGGCCATTTTTGCTCTGTCCCATCCTTACCAGCTGTATTTGTTCTCTTCAATAAATTCAAAGTAGCCCCTTCCATGTTCCTCCCGGCGTCTCTTAACACCCTTCTTATTCTTCTGATCAGCATTCGTGTCTTTGTCCGCATCCCCTTTGAAAATAGAACAAAGATATAGCATGAGGTGCTCCTTTTTGTGTGAGAAAGAGGTCGGACTGGCAGTGGGGTTCTGGCCCACAAAGCCCGTTCATTAATTGCATTGTGTCGACCATAATCATCAATATTAAAGATAACTAACAGGTAACACCTCATGATTACACTTAAACAATACAATCATATTTCAGAAATTGTAACAGCTCTAATGACCAGATAGTAATTATTAGGTAAGCTGGTCCAAATGAACATTGTGAACAGTATTTGCTGGGGCTGTAAAAAGTCTCTGCAAAAATAAAGGGACATTAACCCTGCAATAAAGGGCTTAGAGTATACTGCTGTCAATAAATGAGTCATAAATAAGTCTATTTCGTTAAGGAGGACAAGGCTAAAGTTGTCTGGGACAAATGCATCATGCAAAGAAATGTGGAAAGCTACTTAGACCTATTATGACACCCCTCCCCCATGTCTTGCCAAAGTGGCAACTAATTATACATCTAGATGTTCTGCGCTGGTCCAACAAGACGACACTTTCCATTCAAACCAAGGACAAACTAACCACGTGCTAGTTAGACAAGCGGTTCAGCCCCTGACCCATATCTTCCGCACAACTTTGGGTTAGCTAGTTCAAAACACTACATCTTATCAGTAATATGCCTCAGGGATTTCATGTGAAGAATTTTAAACCCAATAAATCCAAAGGTTTGTTTCGATTCTCGCTTAATTTTGCAATGCCTCTCTGTCAATCGAGTGTTCGGTTATCAACATAGCATTGGAGCCAGTATACGCTTTGAAAAGCTGTAGCAATCTTAGTCATTTTGCTATCTCATTCTGTCGTCATTAGAAGGTTTCAGATTAAAGGTTATTGTCGTGTTCCACCTCCACCGAATCACACAGTTTAAACGTCCAAACAAAACCACAGGGAACCCGCTGAACTAGCTAAACGGACCAGCGATTTAGCACTGCACCACAGACACAAAGAAAATGACGTTAGCTGGAAAGCTAACACGATAGCCAAAGCGAAACGAAAAGCCAAAATAAGATAAGCTGTTAGCGTATCTATCACCCACTCTTTCACTAACAGAAGTTCAAAATTGTCGCTAGCGTTAACGATTGTGTACTACACAGTCGATGTTTATCGCTACAGAGCGGTTGACGTTATCTAAGCGCCGATGTTATAGTTAGCTGACCGGCTAACCGTTTCGGTTCGCAGCTAACGCTGGCTAGCTTAGTGAGGTCACGCTATCTGACTCAACATGGACGCTCTGTTCTGTTGTGTAGTAGCGCATTCAAATGCGCTCATTCCCAGTCGGCTCCCTCCCGCGGTAGCATTAATGCTAACGTTGTAGCAGAAAACCGACAGCCAGCCACAGTCCATCCAACCATCACATTTTCATAACCAATTCGGTCGACTCACCCTCTGCAGCCTGGTCTCCGGGCTCACCATCCTCCGTGTCTATTTTCTCCATGTCGTCCACATCTCCCTTGAGCATGGGATCCATCTCGTCGTCTTCGTCCGCTTCCTCTTCCCCTTCACCCATTTCTTCGTCCTCGGCGACGGCAACGCCGTCACCCCCATTCTCCGGCTCTTCTTCTTCCTCCTCCTCTTCCTCGTTGGCCTCCATACTTTCTTCTATCGGGCCATCGCCCTCTTCTTCCTCTCCCATACACTCCTGCTCCGCGGCCTGACCGAAACCCTCGTCCGCTGCAGCTTCTTGGTCGAGCGGAGAGTGTCCGACAAAGGCCTCCTCGTCCAGCGCGGCCTGCAGGCGGTCCATCAGCTCGGCCTTCAGCCCCTTGTCCGAAAGATTACGCTTTTTCAGCTCGTCCTTCAGCTCGTTGACTTTGAGCTTTTTGACGTTGATTGAGCTCATTGTGAATGTTCGAAGGCAAAACGTATTAAATAAAACGAAACAAACACAAAGATAAATAATGTACTGGACGCTCTTTGTTAACGGATGTGGCTCAACACTGCGCCAGATAGCACCCGCTGTCCAACCAATGTTCCACCGGCTGAAGAGCTGAGCGGAGTCTGCTGTGGGGGAGGAGGATGACGTCCTCTACCGTAACTACCGACAGCGCTGCGCAACGTGGTTATTGCAGCGCGCCGACCATCTGCCACTGCTGCTGGACCCGAACAGAGCATTGTTGTGGAAATAGCGCGACAGTCTCTAGCCGTTTCCGAAACACTTACTTGTTTTAAGAAGATGGAAACACATAATATTACAATTAGAGAATTGTTAACACAGGCGCCTCTGGCGATAGGGGGAAAGTAAAGAACACATACTATCATACTACATACTGCAGAATGTACCGGAATATATGGTAAAATTATTAACCAAATTTAACTCGGCAAAACTTGTAAATCGTTTATGAAACCTCAAAGGGAATTATAATAAGCACGTGTCCTTCATGCAAATTTATTTAACCTAGATATATTTACATCATTCATCCCAAACTGGTAAATTCCTATAATACAGTAGCAAGTAAGACTTAAGAACCCACTGTGAATACAACTCTCAGTATTTTCACTTACGTCAAATATGAACGTGCTTTTGGTCTTATTTTGTTGCTTTAGTGACTAAATGCTCTCTTCTCTCTCTGAGTAGCCTACACTTGGTTTTGTTTTTAATCGACTGAGAATACATGGTGACTAAAGGGAAAGGGAACTGCTATATGAGCGACAAAGGTAAATTTTACAGATTTTTCTCAAAATGAGTCCTTAAATAGGTTCTGTAATCAAATTGCACTAATATGCCGTCTGGAGGAAAAAACGCATTAAAGCACATGTGATATATAAGCATTTTTTGATTGCATTAAAGGGGCTCTTAACAGAATTTAGTTGTGACAGTTTGCACTCTACTCATTATGTTACACGATCTTCTTTAGCTTGCATTTGAGATTTTGTCACATCTGTGAAAATAACCCTGATGATGTCATCAGGTGTAGAAATGTTGGCTCCTCAGTTAGTAGAGCTTAACCTTATGCTGTTATGCCTAAAAGCAGGGCATCTTGGTGACTGCATCAATTTTGAACATTACTATTTTTGAACGGTCACGGGGGTGCAAAAAATTGTAGCCCTTTAATCTATTTTTCAAACTGGGCTCTGTCTGATGTTGCAATCTGATAGTTCACTCCCCTGGTCTGCATAGCTCAATACACAGAAGCTAAATCTATTCTAGCTGCGCAGTTTCTCTTATCGTTTCTGTCAAAGTGACCCCTGTAGCAATAAACCCAGAAGTCACATTAAAGGAAATATATTGATATCCTGTTATAATATTTCAGGAAAATCTCAGTGATCTGTGCATGTGAATGCAAGTCCATACCCTGAGTCTGATGCCAGAAGAGTCAAATAAATGTGAGTAGCTCTGCTGTAGCAGCGATATTCATTTGGGATTATTTCTTAAAAGGAAAGAAAAGAACTAATATTCAGTGTGATCTCTTTGACAGTGTGGGTCTGCAGACTTGCTCCCTACCGCCTCCCTCAGGAGGTTATGATAAACAGACATGTAGAATCATGAAGTGTCCTCCAGTGCGCTCCCTCCGCGTCCTCTGATCCACAGTCATCACTTCAGCTCTCAGTCAGTGCCCATCGCCTTTTAGTTTGTCCCATTTTTTCATTCAAGTATCATGACTGATATATTTTGGCTTTCCATTCATGGAGCGTTGGCAAAATTGAATAAAAGTGGGCCGTGCCTTTGTTCGGATATCTTTTTAAATATTAACAAGTTGTCATGTCATCTCTGACTGGAAGAGGAGATAAATATCCTGTCTCGGTCAGAGGAGCACACTGGGTAAGTAAGATTTATTCCCACTGAGCGCAGTTTGTTCACATTTGTAAAAGGCTCCATGGTCAAGACTTTCCTGGAAGGCTAATATTGTTGCTCTGCCAGAAAAAAGCATTTGGGTGTGGTTACAGTTGTTCATGTCGATTGATATCTAATTTTCCACAGCCCAAAGCCCACATACATCCTTCTTATAATGATTTATTTCTCAGAGCCCAGAAGTGCAGCCTCACTGTCAGCCTGCCGGCTTTTCTCCAACTATTAAAAGGAGAGACGGCCGATCCAAGGAGCGCCCGACTCCCGAGGGTGCCGGAGGGTCCAGGGGCGACCCGCGTCGGAATATGTGCCAGAGAGCAGACGCCGTCCCCTCCTACAGGTCCCTGCCCGGGTCCGTCGGAGACCGCATCAGGACCAATGTGTTCGGGACTATATGCAGAGGCTCCGTGGCGGCGAATCCAGGCTTTGGGAGGTCCGATGGGAAAGTTGCATGTTGTGAGAAGTGCTCGGCGACCCTTGTTGCTCTGAAGAAACAGGCTCTGAGTCTGGCTGTTCACCATCACTTCTCCAGCAAGGTCAGTACCCGCGATGTTCGGATGGAGCTGGATGTGTGTAGGACCATAAACGCACCTTCAGGTCATCCCGCTCAGACTGTAAATTGCGTTTGGGCTCAGGAGTTGGCTGGGACAAAAGAAACTTGTCAGTATATGGTGTTATGAAGATAATAGTTAACAAAATGCTACTTATAACAATGATAAATGATAACTATTTAACTAATCTGATAATTTTACTTAATCATAATAAACTTGCAAGGTCATACGCTTGCTTGAGATTTTTTGCCCAGCGTTCAATATATGTGAACTAATTTTAGAGTTCTAGAAATGGAAAAAAAAAAAAAAAAAGAAAGAAAGAAAGAACAAAAATATAAAACGGTCTACATCCATCAGTGATCAACAGAAAATTGTTCAGCACCACGTTTTGGATGAAAACTATTCAAAAGAATTGTTCAAGGTTAAACTGTGCATGCTTTTCATTGTAAGCTGATGAGCTTGAACATTCTGACTCATGTTATGAGAAAATCCAATGAGTTTCTATTATGTCTGACATTTTACAATTCACAAACTGACCAGGAAAAAAAAAATGCAGTGAAAGTAGTCATTAGTTGCATGTATTATATATATTACAACTCCACGTATAAACTACTACTACACATGTTTTGGCAATGTTTGTCCAAGAAAATAACAAAATCATATTAATGTCATGGGGGAGAATCAGTTTTTACACTGCTGCTCAGGAGAAGAATGCAAAGCCATATACTTCTGCATCCATCTGTGCATTTGTCACCACAAGCATCCATCAAACACACTCCAATCGACAAAGTAAACCAGTGCCATTCCTGCATGAGTGGTTTTAAATGGGCATGAATATTTCATCTCAGCATCCCTGTGTCATCCCCACAAACCCATCCACAGAGGGAACACTTTATTTTTGTCCCGTTTAGTGGAATGGGGCTCAGTCAGCGTCGTGTTTTTAGACAGACCACAGTGGAGAGAGAGGGTATCTTGTGGCCACAGACATGGTCACTAGAAATCTGATAAACTGGTTTAAGCAGGTTTATTGATCTAAACATGATTTCTCAAAAGCATCATGGCTCCATGATGTTATCTTTTATAAGAAACTGCAATCTAAGATGGTCCAGTTACCCATTTTACTACTACAGAACATTTCTCATGATCAAATGCAATGTGTGGCCACACCTGAAATTGAAAGTTTCAATTTACTTAATGTGTCTAAGTTATAGCAGGAGAATATCAGGACATTCATTTGGCCACCGCTTGTTATTATTTTATGTAGGAAGTAAATTTTGACTGCAATGATTCAGCACTTTTGGAGTCTGAATGACTTTGTTTTACATCATAGCGGAGTGGTCCTGTAACGAAATATAGGTCATTGGCAATGTTCTGGCAGGATGGATGTGGTGGATACAGGGAGAGGTAGGGACTGAGTCAGTGTGTTGGATGTTACGAGGTGTAAAAGACAGACCAAACAGGACGTGACACGAAAATGCCCAAGAAGATGGTTTGATGCTTGATGCTCATTTTGTGAGATGTGTCCGCCTGGGTGCAGACAAGGAGTTCAGATGACAAACTTGTGTCAAAAAGTAACACAGCATCATTTAATCATCATGATATGAGTCCACAAAAAAGATGATGCTGAGTAACTGTGCAGCGCTCATTTATAAAAAAAACAAAATAAAAAACTTCCCATTTAAAAAATGTTTTTTCGTATTGTGTAGTCTCGACAGCTATAAAACCAGATTCAATTTACAAATATTAAGTGAAAATGAAATGCTTCATGAAAACTGCAAGATGACATGTTGGTCTCAAAACATTTTTGTGTAACAACAGAGTCACGATTCATGACATGTTTAATTTGCAGTGGCAGCATGGAGTAAAAGTGATTAGTGCTGTTGCCCCAAAACAAGAAGGTCATGGGTTTGGTTCCCGGCCTGGGGCCTTTCTGTGTGGAGTCTGCATGTTTTCCCCGTGTCTGTGTGGGTTTCCTCCCACTGGCCAATGACATCATGTTTGGGTTAACTGGTGACTCTAAACTGTCTGTAGATATGACTGTGAGTGTGTGCGGTTGTTGGTCTCTGTCTGTCTCTGTGTGTTGGCCCTGTGATGGACTGGTGACCTGTCCAGGGTGACCCCGCCCTCACCCAGAGTGAGCTGGGATTGGCTCCAGCACCCGTTGCAACCCAAAAATGGAAAAGTGGTAGAAGATGAGTGAGTGAGTTAGTGATATAGTTCCCTTCCGTTGACAGCACTGGTACTAAACACCCCAAAGTTACAGCTTTCCTGTGTATTATTTAAAGTGTTCATATTCACAAGAAGAGACATATGTGGTTTTATATCTCATCTTGATGGCTTCTCTCTAGAGGCTTGGTAACAACAGGTCAGCGAGCCAATCAGAGGAGGGAATCTGAGTGCCTCCTCTGACTGGCTGACTGCTTTCTGAGAGATCCAATAAATAGCAGATTTCAGGTGAACAGTCAGAGAAAGCAAACCATGTTGGATGTGTGACACAGGTGGGCGGGGCTTGTGGTATGACTGAGGGGGGATGACTACTTTGTTCTGACATCACAAGGTCCTGATGTCTGCTTAACTTCTGTGCATTTCTCTGTGGACTGAGCCCTTTTTAACCTTCACAGTGTTAATATAGAACCTAGACCTGCTTTATAATCACAGAAGGCATTAACATGCATGGAACCTTTAATCAGCACTACTGACTTCATGATTACTTTAAGTGCTAAGATTGTCTGCAGTGTCTTTTGTTGACTCAAACGCTAAATGATTATTCGTGCGATTATCAAGATAGATAAGCAAATTAGCTTTGTTATTATGTCCTCCGTGGAAGCTTGTATGGCATCTGATCTTATTAGGATCTTATTAGTCAGATTACAGTTTTCAAATCTAAAGCTATGTCCACTGTTTTTTTCTGCAGGACTCTGGCGACCTGTCAGCATTTCTTACGGATAACCTTCGAGTCCATAGTCGGTCTGCCACTGAATCTAGAGACAGAGAGAGGGAGCAGGGCTGGTGTGCAGCCTGTGGTACAAACCTGAATGAGCTCAAACAGGAAGCCATCCACCTGGCTCTGAGCAGGGGTCAGTCATTAGCTAAGCCTCCCTTTGAACCCGGCCTCAGCACCAACTCACTGCTGGGACAAAGTGAGACAAAGCATGTGGATAGGGGTCCAAGGGATGCTGCCATGGCTGCACATCAACCGCACAGCCGAACCCACAGTCCCCACAGCCCACAGAGCCCCAGGACGCCTCAGAGGACCCCTCAAACCCTCAGGCGGAGGGGGCCCAAGCTGCCAAACCCCAATATGGACCGCTGGGTAGAGGAGCAGCATCAGCTGGTCACGTCGAAATTCAACACTGATGATGTCACCGTCTACCCTTTCCATAAGGTACCCCTAAAAGCTTTCTCTTACCACTAAATCACACATAACACATCCCTCAGTGAACACCCCCTCCTCCTTTTAATGATCTATATGGGTAAAGTACATCTTTACGGGTGCACGTGCCAGCAAGGCAATGATTCACAGTGCCTAATCAGAGCCAATTTAGATCCTATGGCCAAGGACATTGTTTAAAAGTACTTTTGCTAATGGAATGAAATTGGGTCATGATTTACCCCTGTCATAAAAGCCAGCAAGTCAAAATACGCTTGTGATCAATAGGGGGATGGTCATATTTAACAGGGTGGCTGGTGAAATATGCATTACTGTGATGGAGGCAGATTGAACCCTCCTTTTCCATGTCTCCAATGAGAAAGCTTATGAAGCAGGAACAGTTTTATATGAGGATGTTGAGTTTCTTTTCACATCTGATCCTTTTGGATTGAAGGATTATCCAAATATCCTTCCTCTGACTTATTATCTGTTCATATCCTGTGAACATTGACAGGAAATCTGTTTAGACACCATGACACATTAAAATAAATTTGATAAACCACTCCCTGACAAAACTATTTGAGTCATACAAGAAACTGTAAAAGACATAGCAGCTCTTTTCTATTCATCTTTGGATTTCTCCACATAATGAGGTGGTATGCATAGGAGTGAGTGAGTGAGCGTGATGGACAGGAAAGTGTTTGAAAGGTGACTGTTCTTCTCAACCTTTGCGCTACAAATATATGAGATACACATTTTGTATTTGCTTTAATATAGTTTTAAAATTATGTTTGGCTAACAAGCTGACCCATTTTTACTTTCAATGCCATGGAAATTTGTTACATTGTTACATTTTAGATCAAAACTAGATCTGTTCATAAGATCACATCTTGGCAAAGCTAGCATTATCAGCTCACTGCTGTTCTTTGGAAGGTAACAGTCAAGACAACACAAACCAGCTAAGGCTAGGTTTTCTTTTTGTAACATAAAAAAAATCTGTAAATCCTCCAATGTTGCTTATGCTTACCCTCATATATGACCAGTATGAGCGTACCAGCAGCAACAGCCTGGTCATCGTGGTAAGAGTAATAAAAACACTTTAGGAGAAAAAAAAATATTTGGTTAGGCCCTTGAAGAAATTTTGTAATTAACCACATCACCAAATGAGAGTCATTAACAACAATACAACAGTTTTAGTCAAATAAAAGTGTCCTGAGTTGAGCAAGACTGTATCAGAAATTTGTCATGCAGACCCAGGATAGGAGAGGCTCAAAAACGGGTTTGTTTAGCTGAGGTGAAATAGTGTGAGAGAAGTGAAAATGGAGAGGAGAAAAGATACAGGAGGCAAAAAACAGTAGTGGAAGCAAAAAGGAAATTGAGGGAAAGAGCAGAAAGGATGATGGTGTGGAGGCTTAGAGAGGAGAGAGGAAAACAAGAGATGATAAAAGAGAAAAATAAGTCCAGCGGGAAAGAAAAGGTAAAGATAAAAATAGGTTATGACAGAAGATGTAAGTCACAAAGAAGGGAATAGGGGCATGGAAAGTGCCGTGTGTGTACTTTATCTATATCAGCTTTGAAGGTATATCGCATCGACTTGGCTCCGTCTTTGCTATCTCCTTCCAGTCTACTTCAAAGCCACTGCTGTTGTTCTCTTAACATGCCACTAACTGGCATGGCTGGACATTATTAAGATGAAAAAAAAAACAAAAACGTATCTGACGTCGTTATCATACCCTAAAAAGGCTGAGACACTGATAAGCTGTGGAGCCTGAGAGCGGTACACAAGAGTACTGTAAAACAGAGATGTCGGCTTTGAGGCCTGCGGCGAGGCACAGTGACTTCACGCTGGGCAGCAGCAGATGCATGCTGAATACGCCATGTTGCACACACACAGCGTTATGAATGAGTGCAAAACACACACTGCGTTGGAATGACTTTATATAAAGCTGCTTGACTGATGGTGTGTGACTGTGTGTCAGAGGCCATGACGGTATGTGAACTCCACTACTTCAACTGGGTCGTGTCTTACACTCAGGCAGCAGTCACTGCTGCTCTCAGAATCATTCCCTCCCACTCCATGTGCAGCCATTTACAGCTGAAATATGATTTAATGGTGCATGTTTAACCCAGTGTGCTGTCAGACTGGATGCCCTACTTAAAAAGATGCACCCCATGTTTGTCCCCAGAGTAATTCACAAGATAACCTTTTGGAGTGGGTGCTGGAGAGCAATTACAAATTTGGATTTTTATAATGAGCTTTCTCCCCAGCAGGCTGCAGATGATGCAACACTGGCCTGTGGAGGTGCTGGGATTGTACAGACAAGCTCAAAGATCCCCAACATCTCCAGAGTGGTGAACATCGCCAACACCGCTGCTATGTCCTTTTTGGCCAGGTAAATAAAGCTGCATATGGGTTAAAACAGGAAATATGTGTCTGGTTTCAGCGGCGTGTTATGGTGCCTCCCTTCTACCCTGCAGGGCAGCCGAGAAGCTCAACCTGACATCGAGGAAAAAAGGCCAGGCTTCTGATCCAGCTCCCACGCATTTCTCCACCTGCTTCAGGGAGATTATCCAGAAAAATCCACCGCCTGTCCCCTCCTGCCTGCTCCAAGCTGCCACCCGAACCAAAGACTCACCCAATGTTGGCAAGGTAGACCGTGGAGCTTGAAATTCCTGTAAAATTACAGTCATGCAGATTTTTTTCAGTTTCCTAGAAAATATCAATTATCTTCTGCTCCAAAAAATTCTGATCATTTCGACTCCAATTAGAAAAATTTCCTCTGATTGAATATAGATAACAGCCATCTGATGTGTTTCCTGAGACAAATGAAGATGTAGTATTAGAAGACATAAATTTAGAGACAGACAAAGACAAAGACCTGTGGGAAGTTCCGTGTGGTAGGTGTGGATGGATAGTTCCTTTGAAAGCATATACTACGTTCTCACCCACAACCACCACCTTGGAAGTGTTGTTACCACCCTTGCTGTGGAGTAAAGAGATTGCAGTCAATTGGGAGGAGATCCTGTATCACTCATCCTTCATGATACACTGTAATGTGGTGCTAATGTCTCCATCTTGTTCGGCCCCTCCTCTTCTGTCCTCTGGGAGAGACTGGCTAGATCAATATGGCTGCCTGCCCTTGCCTTGTCTCCTAGATGGACTCTTGGGCTTAGTCTAGAGTTTCAGATGAGGGCTCGGGTAGACCCCACTGCTAGATGCACCTGCCTGAGCACTCAGCCCAGTGCGCCTCAGTGTGCAAGAATATTTGTGTGTGGGAGCGGAGGAGGATTTTCTCTGCCTTTAAATGGGTCGCTTAAATAATTGAACCCTCATAAATACAGTTTGACACATGCTCAATAGAGTTAGGGAGCTGCATCTTGCATAAGGTATTGAAATTATGACCAGGAGAGAAGAGGAAAAAAAATCTTTAAGAGACATTGGAAATTCATCATGTGGCAGATGGAACATGGCTGTCTCGTTTTCAAATAGTCAATGCTGGATGATGTCATTGTGGTCCCATGCAGTCCTGCTCATTTTCAACAAAACCGCATCTGACTAGATGTTTTGGTGTACTGAGCCTTTTGCCATCTTGAAGACCTGAATCCTGATGAAAAACTTCATAATTGGATTACAGACAGCTATATTTCCTTTTGTGAGAAAAATATTGCCCTGACTTCCTGCAGTCTAAGGCTTTGTTAAATGACTGTCAGACTCAGGATCAAACCTAATTTAAGACCTTAAAGCCTCTAAATTCTCAGGCTTCCTGTAGAGAACTGCATTAAGGGATTAATGTCATGATGTGCAGAAATATAGCAGGGGGTATGCATCACCATGCAGTTGTAAGTGCATATGTAGTTTCAACAATAATTTGATCAACAGGCTGTCTATATCAAGGAAAAAAAAGGCACACACACACAAAAAAAAAAAAAAAAACTAAATAAGCAAACAAACAAAAACCCTGATTTACCTTTTGCTCAATTAAACTTTAAACATCTGCTGCTCATTTTTGGGGGGGGGGTTCTGTCAAAACACAGCCAGATGTGTTCAAGGCTACGATACAGGGATTCTGCTTGCAAACATTCACAGCAGCAAAGCACACCATAATTAGCTCTCTGTTCGCACTACTCAAACCTCACCCTTTTTGGCATTTACCACTGTGTTCTGGCACGACTTCCCATTAGCAACTGAGGTTTCTTGCAAGCTACATTGCATAAAATAGTAGCTCAGGCTCCCAGGGCTGACGGTCAGGAGCTTGAAGCTGAAGTACATCTCTCCCTCGTACAGCTTTATTTATGTAATGGAAAAGTAAAATGCAGCTATAACAGGCGGCTTTGAACAACAAATTTGAATATTTTGTGTTTTATTAAGTTTATCTTAGTTTTCTCAGATACCTGTGTTCTCATCGGATGGTTACGACGTCTCAATTTGCTATGAGGATACTTATTTTTTATTTCTTTTCCAAAGTTAAACCTCCATCTTGCTGCTGAGATTCTCTGCTGAGGGGGTCAGGGGCTTCTTCTGAAACAATTTAAATACATGTTCACATGGAAAACTGAGGATACACAGCTCTTTGCATTTAATAAATAATTCAACTTCACAGCTTAGTGTAGTATAAAACTTTCCCATGTATAAATACACAGTATGAATACAAGACTAAGGTTAATAGAACTGCTATGCTTCCTCAAACAGTCCTTGTAAAAGGTTTGGTCCCGGACTGCAGCTGTGTACTAGTGATGCAGTGTTAGCCTCATACACACATAAGCTGGATGTAAGTAGCAACAAGATATATTAGCCTATTAGACTAAATGGTCTCAACTTATTTTTTCGTATAATATACAAGCAATCCAGGAAATCAGATGACAAAAAACATATTTTATAACTTATTTAAGGTATCTAGAGATGCAAATGCTTTTTGTTTTGTGCGTGTAAAATTTGAATTCTTTATTGTTATTATTATTGTTCATTTCTGTTGCTCTCCAATCAAAAGTGGGTGAGTTTTAAATTTACACTGAAACAAAACTACTTTATTCATTTACATGTTCTAGCACAGCAAATCAGAATCTTCTTGATGCTTGGCACTGTCAGAAATACCAGTTCACGACAACACATTAAGTTCTACATTACCCATAAAAACCAAATGGAGAGGCAGCCATCTTGGATTTTGAACTTGGGTTAGGGTTAGAGCTAAATGCTGAAAGTTATTCTACTTGCATTGACATGATTATCATGATGACATGTCAGATTAAAGTTTGCATATTTATATTTATATTTACTTATGAGCACTGAACACTAAGTGCTGCTCGGGTTAATGTGCTAATCGAAGTTGAGATATTTTGGACTGGTGGCTCTACTGACACACACTCCAACTGCAACATCAGAGTTTAAAGCAAAGCACTACTTACAACACAAAGTGTATTCAAAATCTTTTTCACATTTTTATAACAAAGTGTAATTCTAAACATGGTTCTCCTTCCCATTCCATTTCTTATACAGGTCAAAGTGGTGCTGAGAGTAAGTCCAACACTGTCAGGGGGCCAACGCCAACCACCGGTTCTCCAGGTTGACCCATCCAAAAAAAGGGTCACTATAATGGAACCAATCAGCAGTAGCCAAAAACCCACTGCATTGACATGTGGCAGGGATGGCAAAAATCTCCTGAAAACATTCAACTTTGATGCTGCCTACCCTCAGGAGTCAAACCAGGTTTGGGTTTTTATCCTGATTACTGCTGCCTGTCATTTAGAAATGAAATAAAATGTTTCTCTTTGTACTTTCTTAGCACTGATGTGTCTACTGGAATCATTTTACTCTGAAAGATACTAGATGGTGTAACATGAGAGTAGCGCATTCTTTGTTCGAGTATACAAAATGGTGTTTTCACTCCCCTGTGAAGACTACATACCACGGCTAGTTTGCTCTCTCTGTCTGATGACCTGAAAACTGATAGGGCCTGGATAACCACCATAATTATACAGTCCATCAATTATATTCAACTTTCTTCAAGCTCTGCTTACAATATCGGAGCCCAAGGGAATGTACAAAACCAGTATTTATCCCTCAACTGCTTCAGCTCTTACATTTCATTGGATGTTCTTTCTCCGTGTGGAGATGAATCATACGAAGCTCAGGATGCTTTGTTCTGTCTGACCAGGCTGAGGTGTGTGCAGGCGTCTTGGCTGATGTCATCCGCTGTGTGCTCAGTGGCAGCGATGGATGTGTCCTGGGTTTGGGATGTGCTGCTGTGGGTGAGTAATCGGTCACAGTGAGAGGCCATGGGTTAAAATCTAAAGATGAGAGTGAGATGCTTTTAGCTACGCTTAGCAGCCAACCCACGCTTCCTCCTCCTGCACCCCGTCCCACTCCTGCCATCGTTCACTCGTCCAGTATCACTTAATCTTCCCATCCGCATTTTATCTTTCTGTCCTCTTATCAGTCTTGATACACATCTCCAGCCATCCTACCTTTTTGCTACTCTTGCTTGCTCCATTTGTCCCTTTTCTGTCATTTTTCTCCAAATAGTGTAGCCATCTCCACTCCTTCCTTCTTTGCTGTTCCGTCTCTCACCTGTTAGTCTGGAAATAAAAGTGTATTCATCAATTATACAGGACATATACATACGCTTTAAAAGCTGGTCATTGGTATTTTAGCTTACTGCACAAAAAGACATGTTTTATTTTATTCTGCTCAAGCACTGAGCTCAGAGAAGGACTGTAAACAAAATGGACTTTAATATGTTGCTATTAGAGAGATGGGACCCTGCACTTAGCGTCGGTGAAGGGGTTTAATAGATTTGCACACACACACACACACACACACACACACACACGTTAAGGTAAGGACAGGGTCTCCTTGGAGCTGCTTTTTCACATGACGCCACTCTCCGTAAATCTGATTGAATTAGTTGGCCAATACAGACTACATGTGGCCCACAGCCAGGGGGATATCAATCTCCTCCGCAGAATACCATTCTCTCTGAATAACGGCAGGCAGCTCGCCCTTTAATTGGAGTAACCCAATTCTCTTATCCTCATTCAATTAGAGTTTGGATAAGACAAGAGAGCATAAAACAGGCCTATAACTCAAATCTAACATGGGCCCAAAGGACAATAGGAGATACAGTGTGGCATCAGTCCATAAAGAAAATCTGTGTGATTGTGGCCATGTTTCTGTGCATCTCGGTCTTCATTTATACAATGATTCATATTGCCAGTAAAGCCCAATCACCTACACATTTAGGCGCTGTCAGCAAGGACTGTTGGCATGGAAGCATTAATCATTTTTCCAACCCAGTTAAGATGATACCAGCCTCCCTCAGTCTGACAAAAGCTTCAACAGAACAGCCTCAGCTCCATTCCCTACCCAAAGCAGTATAGAGGTGGGCATGTTTTGATCTAACTGGGTTATGAAGACACTGTCTTGGAAAAGGTTGTGGACAGACATGTGCTGCCTCGGTGAAACATGGTGTTATCAGCAGCGTCTGCCCTTCCTGCCAAGTTTTAACAGGGGGATATAATGCATGGAGCCACACACTGTCTCCCTCAGGCTACGTTCCCATTATGCAGACAGTGACAACGCTAACTGGCTTCCCACCTGTGACCAGGCCAATTTTGTTTGCCGCAGCGTGCTTTGGGTTCAGCTGCAGAGGCTCAAACCCCTGATACTGCAGATATGGTCTGCGGATCCTGGACTCTCCACAAGTAAATCGGGAGGCAGTTATTTTGGTTAAATTCTTGTCAGGTCGCAAATATTCTGGCACATGAAGACACAAAATTTAATTCTTGTGTTGAAGTTTTTGTTTGGATCAAATAAACAAAATGCGACATGTTAGTACATTTTTAAACGCTCATATAAAGCTAGTTATATCCAGTCTTCTTGCGAAGATCAGCACACCAACCCTAGGCCTAACCCTAAGCTGCTGGTGGAAGCCACATATTTACTGAATGGTGTCAGCGAAGCTTAATCCATACAGGAACTGTAGACAGACACCTTGACCATATTAGTGTGATATTTACAGATAAATCGTGAAAATATCAGTTCCAAACGGTATATTTTTTTGTATGTGTTAACAGAGTATACCTGTATACCAGTAGATATGTAGGTCATGTGTTTTTTGTATACCCAGGCTCCTGGTCCAGCATGGTGGGGAGTGATGAGAGCATCCAGAAGCTCGGGCTGATTCCCTGTGCCATCTCCTGGCTGTACAGTGCCATTGAGCGAAGGAGAGAGAAGACCTGGACCGATCTGTCTGTGTCAGTGTCTGCCATCGAGCTCTGCTGTGGTGAAGAGGACACACTGAGAGATCTACTGGGGGAGGTCGTGCCCTCATTAGGGAATATCCAGGACAGCCCGAGAGCCCGAATTAGACTCCAAGAGGACCCTGTCTATGGGATACAAGTAAGATGACGAAAAATATTTCTGCCAAGAAAAAAGAGCGCTTATTATATACACACACACAAACAGCTGCTTCTACTGTATCTCTCCCTGCTTGTCTTGCAATGACACAAAGATTCATTGATCTGACTTGGTGGAGGATTCATTACTTCATTAATTATCATCAGCAAAACCTAGATTTTACTTATTATTATTGGCTTGACTTTGTGCAGTCTAATCAGTATTTAATCAGTTTTGTAAACCTAAACAAATCTGTCCCAAATCTGAAAACCAGACAGCTAGTGCTTTACTATTTGTTCCAGACAAGTGACAAGTTCTTGGCTGTGCTTCAGAGACTCAATTCAAACATACTGCAAAGCACACAATCCAGTTTAATTTAACACGTGTTTTAACAGCTGCGAACAAGATAGACTCTCTATTACTACACAACTGGACATTTTTATTGGCCATAAAAGAAATTACCCTTTTATTTCCAGTGGGTGCCAGTGACATCACAGGCCTTGAGCTGGATTCCTCACTTGGAATTATATGTTAGCTGCTGTCTATAAATATTATGTAATTATCGTCAATTTGAGAGTCAAGTGTTCAAATGGTGTACAACATGTGTGAGAAGATGATGTTGCCAATGAAGGAAACTTATGAGACGGCATAAAAATGTACATCTGTTTGGATAATCAGTGAGTGGCTCTCCCTCCATCACATTGCTGTTTACCATTATGTTGCACCGGATGGGAGTAGAAGTCTCTGAGGAAACGTACAGTATGAATGGGAGCAGTTATACCAGAACACCCTGTTAAAAGGATAATATTAATTCAGTTCCATAATATAAACAGATCAGTATCCTGGCGCAGTGACTGGCAATAAACAAATAAATAAATCATCCTAACATTTAAATATTAAATGAGGATATTCCATCCATGCAACTCTTTCTGACTACTCTCTCAACTTCATTCTAGCTACGTAACCATAACCGGGTGAAGGCCCCCACCGCTGAGCGTGCTGCTTCCCTCCTAGACGCGGCCATCACAGCACGTCGGCACAACGACTTTGTCACGTACCTGTCGCACAGCTCCATAATGCTCTTCACTCTCCACATCCAGCCCCCTCGAACAGAGAGCAACACCATTGGCAAAGGTAGTTACGCAATATTCTGTGACAGGGGTTGCTGAATTTTTGGAAGTATCCATAGTTAATCCTGAATTCACAGATTTGATATGTATTCTATAACTTGCGTGCTCTTTTTTTGCACATTTGAAAGGATTCAAACCCTTTTTTGTAAACACTCTCCTCTGATCCCCACCCTTAGGTTCCCGTGGCCCTACTAAGTTGACCATGATAGATGTGCGTAGTGGTATGAGGGGCGTGAGCAGAAACAAACCTCCTCATGCTGAGCTGGGACCTGTGGTCTTGTCACTACTAAGTGGTCATAAAACTACCCCCAACAAGTAAGAATGCTACTACGAAATATGAATTCATTGTATGGTCAACTCCATATGTATTCAGATATATAACAGACTAAATTAGGAACTACATAAAAATGTTTCACAATGATCCATCTCTGGACAGGGGAAGCAAGTTGACGATGCTCCTTCGCGAGTCCTTGGGTCACACAAATTGCCACACTGCAGTGATAGCTGAAGTTGCTGATTCATTGGCACACCTTCAAGAGTCTTTATCCACCATCCAGCTGGCTTCTCGGATTCGCAGGACACAAAAAAGAACGAAGGTAACGTGTAATTTTTTTAAGGGGGGGGTTTAAAACTGCACTGCTCAAAAATGTGATAATTTCCATTCCACCTCAATGGTTTATGCGAGTGAAATTCTAAAATACTGTGATTCTTCTTTATTCAACAGCAATCCACCTCATGCTCTCCTTGCGGGAGGAGTTTAACTAGAGAAAAGAGAGGGCCTCAGTCTTTGTCTCTCCGGGCCTTCCACTCCACCGATGAAGTAGATGTAGATATCCATCCTTTCCGTCTACGTGGCGAACTGGATGAGCATTCCAGTAGTGATCAGTCCTGCGACACAGTCATCCAAATAGACTCAGATGGCTTTGTTCACTCTAAAGCAGCTCCAAGGCTGGCACAACCTGAATTTGTGCCTATCATACCTTCTTTGCATCCTAAAAATGCTGACTTGGATGACCCAGAGTTTACTGCTCTCCTCCAAGAGCTTCTGAGAATTCCTCAGTTGCAAGGAGAGAACAAGAACCAAGAAAGTGTTCAAGGGCATTCTGAGGTGCTCAAAGCAGATATGAAGCCGCCAGAGAGGGACTGCCTCAAATGTGAAACTTTTGCTGAACTTCAGGAGCGTTTGGGCTGTATTGATGGAAGTGAGATGACAATGGAAGCGCTTAAGTGTTCCACAAAGGGCCCCTCGGTTAAAAATGTTGCAACCAAATCACAACCCCAGAAAGAAACAGGGAAACAGGCAGACACCAAATCATCAGAAGCGCCACAGATGTTACTGAGTCAGGGTTTAGGCTGCAGCCAAGCCTCTGTTGGAGAAAAGCAAACAGATGGTGCCTTCCCTGGAGACAGCTTTCAGAGAGAGGATTCAGGTCTGTATGACTGTGAGGAGTGCAGTGCGACCAGTTCTAGTGAGGAGCTCCTGAATCAAACTCTCAGTCTGAGTAGGACCAGTCGTTCTGAGCTCCACAGTACTGCAACTCTTATGTCAGGTGTTAAGCTCCCTTCTCAGGACTATGATGCGGCAGCTCAGAGCACTGCTGTCACCGATTCCCGAGAAGTTCAGTCTTCAGGAAAACAAGGGGGTCCTGAATTTGCTGACTGGTTCAAATCAGACAAAAGGACCTCACCGGTTGGCAAGAGCTCTCCAATATCTCCGTCTTCATCCTGCTCATCTTCACAATCCCTTGCTACTAGTGTTATACGTGGGGACATCTTACCTAATGGCCCCACAGAGGACACTAAAGAAATGAAGGCTACCATCACAGTGACTGTTCAACAACCACTAGACCTTAAAGGTCAAGATGAACTTGTCTTCTCTATGGTAGAGGAGGTGACCATCAGTGGAGGGTTGGACAGAGGAAGGACGGGTGGAAACATTATTTGCATCAGAGACACTACCCAGTCACAGGCACGTGCTCATTGTTCAACCAGCTGTCAGCCAATCAGGATAATCAGCAATATCAGTGAAGAATCAGGAGCTACAGATCCCTCTAATACAACCAAAAGCTCTGCAGCTCAGCCTGTGGCCACAGAGACTAACACTGCAAAGCCTCAGTATCAGTCTCGGGAGAAAAGGTATTTGCCTTCATTTATTAATCCCATGCTGATTAACACAGATGTAGATTGTGATTCGGGTGGTGATAAACAAAAAGAAACTACCCATGACACTTTTCCAGGAGTCAAGGCAGAGCTCAAAAGAAATAATGTGCAATGTCCAGAAGGCAGGCAAACACTTGAGAAAAGAAGTGGAGCTTTTGCGTCTGAAACAAAAGTCAAAAATTCTGACATGGTATGCATCTCACCTTTTCGACAAATTTCATTTGACACGATGGTGTCTGAAGATCTGACATTCTGCGAGGAAAGTGCCAAGGACAAAATGTGTGAAAAGCAAGCGAGGAGCGCAGACAAGAGAACCCCCAGAGACAAGGAACATGTTTATTTCACTAACACTCAAAGGGGGGAGGAGGGGGGAGGAAAAGAAAGCAAACATGTTGGGAATGCCCCCAGGAGAATTGGTGCTTCACCTGGTTGCTTGGAAACCGCCTCTGCTTTCTTTAAAACAGGTAGTTTGCCTAGAGGCTGGCAAAGTGCCAACCACCAAGACAGCTACCATGGCGCCCACATGGTAGACGCCCACAGACCCCCCAGGGAAATGACATCATCCACCCCATGTAGCCCGGGGGTAACTCTAGAGAGGAGGCATGGCAGACAGCATTCCCCAGGGAACCACAGCCGCAAAGTCTCCTCTCCTCGGAAATACGTAACAGAGCACAAACAGAAAGATAGTGTTGCTCCCAGAAAGGATGTTGGATCTTTGTTTGAGGCCTCTGGCCTAAGAATGAAACATGACGATATGTGCGAGAGGATGATGTTACCCTATGAAGACAGTGGGAAGCTGTTCAACACAAAATTGGAGCAGCTGGCTAGCAGGACAAATTCCCTTGGGAGAACCCCAAACAACTTCCCAACACTCGAACGAGGCGGCAGCACCACCTCTATGAGCTCTAAAGGGAGCTCCAAGGGGAGTGTTGAAGGGGCTTGTAGGGGAGGCTATAAAGGGAATAATGAGGGACATTGTACTTTACCAAGAGCCAGCAGGAGCCTAAGGAAGAATCCTCAGCCTGACAATAGCCCTCACCTTTTCTCCTCTGAAAACCCTGTAACTCAATCTGCCAAGCATACCCATTACAAGCTCTCTGCTGTTGGGAAGCTCAAGATGGCTGCCCCCAAAGTACGTCGACTCTCAGCCCCCAGCGTCAAGAACCTCAGTCTCTCCCACAAAAGCCTGCGGCAGTCCATCAATCGTAGTGCCAGTCTTTCCCCAGACAGTAAAACTGTGAGCTTTGAGCGCACATCCTCGTTTCTCTCATCTTCCCCCCCAAGGTCTTTGCACTCCATCAGTCGAACTCCAAGCCAGAGCTCCACGTGCTCGTCCACAAAATCAGTCATTCAAGGGTTTGTAAACGGTCGCCTCTCAGACCTCCTTAAGGAAAGAGCATCCAGCCCGACTTCAGGAGGTGTGCACCATTTTCCCGCTCTTCCTTCTCCCTATAGTCAAGTGACTGCTCCACGCACACCTGATCACCTGAGTGGGCACGCGAGCGACACCACCAGCGTGTTGAGTGGCGATTTGCCACCTGCAATGGGGAAGACATCGCTGTACTTCTCCAACAGGAACAGTATGGTCAGCAGCGGCTATGACAGCATGGTGAGGGACAGTGAGCCCACGGGCAGCAGCACGTCAAACAGAGACTCTGTAAGCGACAGGAGCGCCTCTGTCCTCAGTGTTGCTCGCAGCTGCCGATCATCTCGCAGGAAAGGCAGCACAGGTAAAACACCTGGATTAACTGGCCTTTTATGAACTGAACTCATTGACTTTCTCAGGTGGAAAGATCAGAGCCTAAACCTGGTGCTGAGTACTTATTGTGTGTTGTCGATCTTTGTGTATAGATTTGCTTTACTAGTTTAAAAAAGTCTAAAATTGGATGTTCTACTTCAAAGGTTACTTGGACATTTTAGACTGGTTAACTTTTACCACTCAATGGTTTTTGTTCACTCTAACATGATTTGAATATCAACTGGCAGGCTTGTCTTTTTTACTATCACGCTTAGTACCACTTAATGCAGTTAATAACAGAGACTTTTCCTGTTATTTTGAGTGTATCCTGATGGTTTGGTATGTTGGCGTCCGTGACAGGTGCAGAAAAGTTCCATTAATTACTGTAAGATTTTGCTACATGACACCTGAGCTAACTGTATTAATAAAATTCACTTTTGTTTCTTCAAACAAAAGATGAAAATATGCTTTTTAATGTTAATAATGCTGCATAAATCTGCTGTATAATTTCTTCTCTAGATATAAACGTGTATATGCAACTTCAAACCATAAACAAACCTACATTTTCATAGATTTTGGTTTATAATCTGACCACATAACTTTTTAATGTGACATTAATTCGGGATGACACACATCTGTAGAATGCAGTCAGTCACCTAATTTCCTTACTGGCATTAAAAGCTGAATTGTGTAGGCGGTCCCATCATTAATATATGAGCCCAGTGTTGGCTCTTGCTAATGGAGGCATGAATGCAGAAAATTAAAGTTTTGGCTGATACAATGAATTATGAATAGAGATGTGTCCGTGCGAACTAACAGCACCTTATAATGATGTTACTTAGAGAAAACATTTACTAGCATGTTTATTGAAATTATGACTAATAGAGTGATGCCACTGCTAATGGGGCAGTTAAAAACAAAGCATTTTTAAAGTATCCCTTTGTATTAAAGGGCTTACATTTTGAGAAAATCTATAAAAGGTTATACATGTATACTGAAGTGAAATTAACTTAGGCCCTTAATACTATAAAACATACACAGTGTTCTCCTGAATTGGCTTGTCAACTTTGAGGTCTGAGGTCTGGTTTGAGAATAATGAGAAATAATGGTGGCGGCAGCCGCCCTCAGGCAGAATGTTCCAGAAGTGCACATGTTGAAGGGCACTCAGAGATACAAGCCTTTATCTATCGTATACATTTATTCTTATTGTGTAGTGTGATGCTTTTAGTGTAGAGTGTAGTAGCTCAGGAGTACTTGTAGATCCATGAGCATCATGAACAAATTCATTCATTTGTAAAAAAATATGTCCTCAGAGCAAAACTACATTATATTTCGCCAGGATTGCTGAAAATTTAGTTTATGCCATTTACTGTATTTCTATGACAAGGTTTTGAATTGTGTGGCACACAGCTGTTTCCTTTCTCCCTGCTAGCACTTTTGCTAGCAGTTCACAGTGGCAAACAATTCACTCAAAATTACAATAAAAATGGCATAATACAATGAAGACCTTTCATGTGGTTTTATTAGGTATGTCGGTAGAATTCGGGATATCTCAGCAGTACATGGCACAGAAGGTTTTGATAGAGGGGAGAAGAGAAATAAAACAGGATGTGATACAGAATTTCACTGCACTTTCTACCTCACCCTGCTGTAGGTACTCAGCAGCGTCGCCTTTCCCACGACACAGCCCCGTCCCTGAGACGCTCGGCTAGTGGTCTGCGGTCACGCTGGCTGGATCGGGGAATCCCAGAGGCCTACGAGATCAAGGTCTACGAGATCGACAATGTGCAGAGGATGCAGAAAAGAGCAGGTGCAGGCAAACAGGTGCTGGGTTTATTTTGGTTTTTATTTGGAGGTTAAAGGGCATTACAATTTTTTAAAAATGTATTTACTTAAGCCAACATTCGAGGAAATGCTGCTACACCAAACTTCTTTTAGAGTTTGGGGCTTATTGTTGGTTGGATTTTCTAAAATCTCTTCTCTTCTTGCTTGTTTTATATTGCCAAAGCGCAATGTAGAAAAATGTTTTGACTGGCACTTCAGTGGAGAGGAAGATAAATTGGCACCAGATAAGAAATGTATTTTTTAAAACTGTCTTATTCCCAGAACTGTGGCCAATTTGACAATGAGTCATTTCAGCTTGGCACAGGCTGCCTCTGCTGTTGAGACTGATGGGAAATTCAAGCAGTCTCATGAAGCTTTCCAAATGATTTTAGTTTTACATGGCGTTGAGTTCAGGTCACCAAAAAAAAGAAAGGAAGAAAGAAGGAAAACGTATCCATCTTCCTTGAGCGCACAAAATATGCCTGTGAACAGTAAGGGCTGTAGTTTAGGAGGCTTTGCCCTTGATTTGATTACGTCAGACATATTCAGTCAACATTTCATATTTCAACTCATCATATTTCCAGGTGGCAGGCTGTGAACATAAATTAGGCTGGCCCTAACAACTCAAATTAAAATGAAGTCTTAGTCATGAATTTGTTTAGATAAATACTTGTTAATCTAAACGTATTGAGACTTGATAAGGTATTATTAAGTAGTTTTCGATGTCATCCTATCCAAAAAACGATGAATAATGTAAAAGCGTCTAGACATGTAACTGGAAACGTGAAAACCAAACCCAGCTTTTTCAGTGGCTTCACCCCATCAACAGCTGCTTAAAGGTTAGGGCTCACACTTATGGCTGTTTGCTCACATGGAGGAAAAATCTGGTTGAGAAATGGATGATTGACACACCCTTCCTACAGTGCCACTGAGGAAGCCACGACTACACACAGAAGGATTATTGTAGCATTGGGCAGCTGCCACACAGCTAATGTAAGGCATCATGTTCCTGAATAACACCATGTTCAGGGAACTGACCCTGGGTAATGAAGGTTAAGTAGAAGAGCCCGTCTCGCGTGCACATTTGAAATGTGCTTGAAAACAAGGTCAGGTGCATACGGTGACGTAATGCCCCAGTGACATGAGCTCTGGCCTCGCGGGACTATTCCCCGCCTCCACCAGTCTCAGGCACAGCAACTTTGATACAATTTTAATGACCACATGGGGGAAATTGGGTCAATGCTTGCAGCGACGAATAAAGCACGCTGAAAGTGAAACAAATACCACCCGTTCAAGGTGAAAGAAAAGAGATGTTTTTTTTTTGAGAATATGGCAAATATTACATTCTGTATCTTGCTTTTGAATAACCCCCATGCATTTAAGACATCACTATCTCACAACACTTGTGTTCATATGTTTTGTTGCCCCATAAAAATGTGCAAATATTGACCTTTGAACCAGTGTTACAAAGTCAGCATGATAATTGTATTTAGTAGCCTACAGATCTGTCTGATTTCCGTCCCCAGAGGTGCCGTTTCTGCACTCAGATGGCATTCATGATGTGCTGTGTGTGGAGCAAGAGAGATACAGAGTGCATGATAACCAACCTGCTACAGTTTGTGTATGAAGGAGGTTTTCGTGAGGCAGGAGGGGCAGCTCAAAGTGAAGTGAGGCAGGAGAGCTGCGAGGTGGCGTGTCTAAAACCAAGGGGACACTGGTTGTTGTAGGTTCACTGTCTTAATTGCACTCATAGGTTAAAGTTAAATGTGAACGCAAGGTACGAACCGCATATTTTTTTGGCTTGACTTCATTCTTCAAGGACACATTATGAGGAAACATTATCATTATCCAGCTTAGAAACCAGAAAAAAATGCTCCTCCTGACTCCAGAACCTGCCTGTGATCACCAAGTGTTAGTTATTATTATGACTTATTAATGAGAACAGTAGTGAATCACTGTTATGCAGGTGGGATTACTTAAGACTGGGTAATATTTTGCACATAAATTTTTCATTTTCATTTAGTGCGATATGAGCATAAATAAAAAAAAAAAAAAAGTGAAATATGTGTGTGTGTGTGTGTGTGTGTTTTCAGGGCCCTGCACGCTTCAGTGCCAAGTTGAAATTTTTGGAGCACCGTCAACAGAGGATCTCAGAGGTCCGAGGCAAATACAACAACCTGAGGAGAGAGCTGGAACAGGCAAAACACAACCTCATGCTGGAGCCTGCCAAGTGGAACCAAGAGTGTAAGTCAAAGGGTTTTTTTTTTTATGCAAAACAATGTTGTGCTTTTGAGTTGTTTAATTTTTCATTTTCGTTTTACAGATAGACTGTGTAGTAATTGGTGTCTGTAGTGTGTAACCTGATAAATAGGGCCGGGGCCAACCATTGTTATGAATTATTTCTTCAATTACATAGTGAAGATAGAGCAAACTAGGCCTATGGATTGGTTTATTCATTCAAACTAACTGCAATTGATATTTATTACTGTTTGTTAGCTTTACTCCACTATTAGTAATTTCCAAACATAGAGGATAAAATATGTTACACAATATGGTTGTCAGGGATAGCCAGGATAACAATTTCAAACTGCAACACCAGCAAAGCCAGTCTCATAATGAAATACCAATAATTTGGGTGGTTCCACATATAATGTGATAGTTATAGGTTTGAAATGACACATCCCTTTTTTTTTTCATTGGGGGCTGTAAAAAAGTTGAATTACCATTAAAGATTACTGTAATGTTGTCATCATACATCTGAATGCAGTGGCACATAGGTTACCTCACTCATTTCTCTGCAGTCGACCTATGGCAGACGTTCGAGGTGGACTCTCTGGAGCATCTGGAGGCCCTTGAGGTGGTGACGGCTCGGTTGGAGAACAGGGTCAACCGCTGCAAGGCCAACGTTATGATGGTCACCTGCTTCGATGTCGCCACCAGGAGAAGGCAGAAGAAGAGACGGCGAAAAGCTCCAGAGCGCAGAGCCTTTAAAGGAATCCGAGGTCAAACGTGACAAGTGATGTTTAGAGGATCCATCTCTTTAACTCACTCCTCTCCTCTTAGCTTGTGTTTAATCTTTTTATCTGTAACACCTGAATACCTGTAGAGCACTTAACCCTCCTCCAACATACCATTTCAATACTACAAACGCTTCATGTTCTCAGCTAGCCCATTACCTCTGATCCCTTTAAATGAGCCATGTGCTAAAGACTGGGGCTTTGTACAATGACATTTCCATGATACCCCCCCCCCAACTCCCTTTCACTGGGAGGACAAAAGTCAAAGCTAAGACCCTCCAGCTTGCAGGAATCCTTCACACACAAAGGGCTGATTTATAGAATTCACTCTCAATTTTCTTTCAGAAATCATATAAGTTTCACTCACTCTTATACAGTATGGTCAAAGGACAAATATGCCCCTTTGTACTGCTGGGTATTAAAAACATCAACAATTTGCTCAAAGGTAATAAACCACGAGACCCAGCTTGTTTCTTGGGTCTTGGTTATTTTTAACACTAAGTGGACAATAGGCTAAATATTAGATATAAGTACTGTAGCTGCTGTACAAGTGCACACGGATCCTGAAGAATATTTGTAAAATTATTATCTTTCACTATGTTTAAGTTGTTTCTGGGAAATTTGATACATACATGTACCTCATTGTCTTCGAATTATGGATTCTAAGTGCACACTACCACTCAGTGACTCACAATAGACCTCAGTGAAGTGCATTTTACTGTGACTTTTATGTTCCCGTGTTTATATTTACACAGATCTAAACCTGGTAACTAAAATTATGATTTTCGGCAGCAGACATACACAATTGTGTTTTCACTAGAAAGTCAATTTCTGTTTTCCGGCAAAACTTAGAACTGGACCAGACTAGTCCATTTTTAAGATGCTTCTTTTTTTCAATAAGGTTTGGCGCTGCCTTGCTATCCAAAAAGGAAAAAATAAACTGATGCCATTTTGCACATATATTTTGGTGCTAAATACAATTATTAAAATACAACTGTATTTCATACCTTTTCAAACTATTGTAGAATGCACTTCTAAAATTAAAATCAAGCTTGGTTGAAGTGAACAATATCAGGAAAACAAAGCAGTTTCTCTGAGCTGTGAAACAGTGAGAGAGCTGTTGTCTGAGGAGACGAGTGAAGCATTGAAGGACAAGGTTTTCTGAAGTTACTGCCAACAGAGACACCGCTGTGAATGCTTTCCCTCTCTTCAGAGGTCAGGCGGTCTGCGATCAATAAAATTGGCTGCTGAAACACATTAGTAAATGATCGGGGCCAGAATAAAAAATGCGGCCTTTACTCTCAGTCTAATGGAGCCGTAATTACATTAAAGGAATAACGTCATCATGTCTGAAGGGCCTCGTGGCTCTGAAGTCATTGAGCCAATCAGAGAGGAGGAGCTGATGCATAATAATCAATAGGCACCACTGGGTTTTGTACCTGGATCGATGCATTTAAATATACAGGGATGACACACATACACACTCACACTGGATGTTTGTTTTGTGAATCCTATTACTCAGCATGTATCTTACTGTTAATGGATAACCGGTTCCTTCCTGTGATTGTACACATTGCAAACCGTGCATTCTTTGATGTGCAAGAATTAAAATTCATCATGCTGCTCCAGCTCATGGTTTCATCTCATACGTTTGTAGACAGCGATCAGAGTGGAGTTTGTGTACTCGAGTGTGTGCAGGAAGAGAATGAAAATTGTAATGCAATATAACAACATTATGAACCACAGCAAGTGAAAAGGTAATGAGAGCATGCAGAGCAGCCCTTAAGCAGCCCTATTATAAAGTCAGACTCATTACAGAGGAGAAAGAGAAAAACTGAACACACACACAAACACACACTTTCTCTCTTTCTGCTCTACTTCCTTGTTGTTCGGCCTAATTTGAGGTTGCACAAAATCAGTAGCAATGCAGAAAAAAGCCACAGTCTTCCTCACAGACTGTGAATCTGCATCCATGTGTCATTTAAACCTCAATATTTTATGCCTTTGAAAACTGGAGAGAAGTAATTTCTCCCTGATTGGAGATATATGGTCTCTTGAAAACACAGATCGGGCCTCACCAGGCCAAACATTTGAACTCAATGAAGATGTTTTAATGCAACGTACTTGATACAAGTAAGCAAACCTCCTGTTCAAGTGTACATTTTAAGAACCCCCCAAAAAAAGAAAAGAAAATTGGACCTGGGCTGCTTCTGCCTTTAACAAGTATGCAATGTTAATAGTTAGTAAAGGAAACCAAAAGCCTCTTAAGCACAAATGAAATTTACTTGACATTATTTCACAGTAATTATTAGCTCACACATTAACTGACACATTATGGTTTGATTAACCTCCAAAATGTTGTTCATTCATCTTCTATGGCCGGGTCCTGGGGACTGCTGGAGCTAGTCCCAGATCACTGGGGCGGGTGAGGGCGGGGTCATCCTGGATGGGTCGCCAGTCCATCACAGGGCCAACACACAGCGACAGACAGAGACCAACAACCACTCACACTCACACTCAGACCTACAGACAGTTTAGAGTCACTAATTAACCTAAGCATGATGTTTTTGGATGGTGGGAGGAAACCGGAGTACCTGGAGGAAACCCACGCAGACTCGGGGAGAACATGCAAACGCCACACAGGAAGGCCCCAGGCCTGGAGCTGAGCCTGCAAATTAAACATGTCATAAATGATGACTCTGTTGTTACACAAATATGTATTGAGACCAACATGTCATCTTGCAGCTTTCATTCAGCATTTCAATTTGGGGAATCGAACACACAAACTTCTTATTTTGGGGCTATACTGTGGCGCTAACCACTACGCTGCCGCACTGTGCTACACACATAGTAATAATAATAGTTGATAAAAACTTTATTTATAGAGCATTCTTAAATGTACCTTTAAGTGCTTTACAATTAAAACTAAGTGGTACATTATGGGTGAACCTATGGAAAATAAAATTAAAAGACAAAAGCAAAATAGATGATAGAATTAAATTGTGAAAAGAATGAAAGTCATTAAATGGCAGTCTTAGCGCTCTAGACAGGACATTCCATATAGCAGTTTTCAAAAGCTTCCTTCTGTCTATTACATGATCTATTATCAGATAAATATCAGTCCACATCAAGATGGAAAGTCAGAGCATTTACTGCAGTCATGTTTCATAACTTTATAACTGATGACGGTTTTACTTACTAAACAGTGATATTTGACATTTGATGGCAAAACGCACTTTATTACTTACAGTGCTCTAATATACACTACTGTGATGGCCAAACAGTAAATATTGAAGGCATCCTCTCTTTTGATGTCTGTAGGCTGCACAGAGAGCACAAGATGACCACAAAGAAGCATCCTATTTACTGTCTATCCAACTATGGTCCTATAACACGCCACATCTCATCAGGATGTTGAATGTGACGGACTTAAACGCGTTTTTCTATTTCTGCCACAGTAACAATAGCATATGGACGCTGTAGATCTTGTCTCTCCCTTGTAATCCGGTTTATCATCCCAACACCCCCCTTATATGACCGCCTCATCTGCTGTTACATAACGCCTGACACGCAGCCAGCAGCCAGTGGGACACATCTGCCAGGAGGGGGCAGCCTCGGAAACACACCGACACTCCGGACATGCAGGACTCTGACTGTGGGGGAGAATCCCCGGATTGAACCGTAAACAAGCGGGCATGAGCGCTGCCCAGAGACGGACAGCTGACTGAGGGAGGTGACTGTGGACCGACAGAGGACGACACTGCCACACCGCCTCAGGGCGTTGATGTCCGGGAGACAAACAGTGAGTACACCGCCCCCCCCCCCTTTCCATCCCTCCATCCCTCCATCCTTCGTCCCGGTTGATTATGTGACAGTAACTTCCACGAGCACGGCGGAGGAAGCTTGTGAAAGAACCGAGTTAGCGCTAAAAGCCGGTTTAACGGAGATGTCGCGTCAGAAAAAGCAAGAACCGGCTGCCGTATTTCATTATGAGGGTGAAATAAACGCCTGCAGCTGGAGATCATACATGCTGGCAGCGCGCCTCCGCCATAACACCGTGAGTGTGACTGTAATGAGCAGAAAAGTCTCCTCGCTGACAGCACGGAACATCTTTTTCTTTTTCGGTTTTCACTGAGCGCGAGGCGTCGTGGCGGCGAGCGGCACGCGCCCTCTCTGCACGTGTTGACCGCTCGTCGGCAGAGGCACGTGCTCGCTCACGCACCCCCGGCCGCCCACCTGTGCCATACGAAACAAATAAATAAGCCACAGGAGCAGACGGGGAACTATGGAGGCCGCGGCGCTAACGAGAAAGCTGCCTCTGTGCTTCTCAGCAGAGACTGGGCGGGAATACATTTTCATGATGGGATGCTGCCGAGCTCTGTTCATTCAGCTACAAAGGCAGGTCGCGTCATTTGACTACGCACATCTACACAACACACAGTTATTGCTTTTCCATCCCATTACTTTTCGTGGATGATGCGTTGCCGCTGACAAATAACATCCCCGATGTTGAGCGTTTTTGTGCACTGAAGAACACTGCAGGTAACACATCACAGCGAACCAGTGTCTGTTCTTATGTCTTATTATATTTATGGACATGTTAGTGAAGGCACAATTAAAGATTAAGCACGTGAGATGGATAACTGTAAACGATATGGAGGAGAAGTTTATATGAAGGTATTAATCTAACATTAATCTAAAGAGAGTTGCTGATTTTAGCCTAGCAGCCGGTCAGGCTCTGTCCAAAGCTAACAAAATCTGCCTAGTACCACGTCTAAACATCTCTGACTAACTTCTGATCTTGTTTTATTTCATCTGTACCAAAGCATGTGCTGGATTAATTATTGCTGGGTGCAGTAACTACCTAGATTTATCAATTTTTTTATTTGCATATCTAATGATTCCCACTTTACATACTGAGCGTAAAAATAAGGGAGAGTGATGGTACTCTTAAGTGGGCAAAAAGGGATTTGACTTAGTTGTGGGAAATGGGCAGCAATAAGATTAAATTGACTTGTATAATTAATACGATGCTGCTATTAAAGAATGTCGCAGTTCACAGGAGAAACAACAAAGTGCAAAAACATAAGTGTTTTAGCGCAATCTACACACATCTCCAGCCTTTCCCTGCGTCATTCTTAATATCCTCATACACTTATGTGTGAGTCAGTCTGTGCTCCCAGCGTTTGCACTTAATGTCACATTCTGTCACAGAATTCAGAACGGTCACATGACTGCTAATGTGCCGTGTGCACGTGCAGCATCACACAGCTTTCATGGCCCCAAACCACTCATGCTGAAAATCTAAGTTTCACAAGGCAGAAATATATTACATTTAAACCCACAGCATGTCAGCCATTGCTGATCAAAGCCGTGGTTTGTACAAGCTTTCAATTGCACTAATACAGCATGCATTTCTTATTCTGTCCCCACTTGTGGAGCTGAAACAGTCACACAAAGTTGTGTACCTGGCACCACTGAATCAAAATGAATAATTCCTGGAAAAAGAGAACTCGATCGAAACGATACAATAAATGGATATAATATGTAAAATGCTGTGTTGGGTTTTGTTGGATAATAATTACAGTGACAGAACTGGTTAGTGAAACAACAATAGGGTGAATTGCAACGAAGTTTGGTCAAAGAATTCATGTCCAAATACCTGATAAAACAGGCATTTGGTAGTGGGGGTATTTCCATTAGCTAAGATGAACAATATGTTCCCATTCTGCCCTAGCTTTTGCATATCTCCTTTAACTTCTTTATTTAAGACCTTGTCATTATCATAGTTATAAATCCATAGTGAATTAAATGAATTAATCCATATTAGGTAATCTGTTTACTGTCTAGATTTTCTGTCAAATGTTTCACCTTTCTCTTGAGAACTGTTGCAATATTATTGCCAATTATTTCAATATTTTAGGAAAAAAACAACATAATACCAAGGGTTATTTGTCTTTCTATGACATACTCAATGCCAGTGATGCTGCTGCAGTCTTTTATGAGTTATTCAGAGTGGAGCACTCAGATGTGACAGTCCTGTTAGGCATAGAAAACCCTTTCAGTCAATGACATAACCACCATTTTTTTTTTTTACAAGCAATGCTGCTTCTGTATGCACTCACTTGTGTCTTGCATCTTGTGTGTCCGGCAGGCATGAGATATACATTACGCTCCCTTATAAAAATGTACCTTATTGTTCTGACAGATCAGTGGGGACAAGGAAAAGAAGGTTCACTGATTTCAGCGTGTAGGAGAGAAGAGAGAAACACAATAAACCACAGAGTGAAGTCAGCAACAACTGGGGACTACATCCTCCTCAACCCAGCTTTGATAAGACTGTGGTGGTGATTTCCACTCTTTGTGCTCTTGGCCACCCAGAAGAGGTAAGTGAAGGTTCAATCACGTGCTCCACCAAGAGTGATCACAAACCAATCCTGATAAGACCTTGTTCTCCACTTCTTGAGGAGCCATCAAAACCTCTCTGGGAATTTAGAACACAAACTTTCCCAAGTAATTTGTTTATCTCACTGAAAGGAAACAATTTGATAAAGTTCATAAACATTGCTTATCTTTTTTTGGAACACTGATTTGGAAAAGAAGATTGTGGAAGTAACGGAGGGGATGGGTAACAAAAATGCCAGCTTACCAAGAGGTCCAGACACTGGGCACACACAGAAAGAGGACGGGGTGCTCATTGATTATACCATAGGTAAGATATTTTACCCTTTCTTTTGGTTTATTTATTAATATAAAATTGCCGAGTTCTTTTTATATTCATTTTGTATTTTATATTTTATATTTTTATATTTATATTTGCAGTGTCAGCTATTGTGGATGGAAATTACCGTATGATTCATACTATTCATTACAACTTAATAAAACGTCTGGTCTGTAAATGATCCTAAACTTACTTCATTAATGTTTTAGCACAGAAGAGAAAGTAAAGTAATGCCACACATTATCCTGCAGAGAACTGATTGAAAGCTTTTCAGAACAACTCAGAGCTTACCATCCATCTGTGGACCACATTTTGCTACTGACTGCTCCACTGTCAGAGCTTAAAATGATCAGGATGACACTAATCTGTAAGGAGGCAACGGTCAGTACTCTTAGATGCCTGTGGTGTACAATATAGCTGAAGCTGATAAGATAGGTTATGTAAGAGTAGCACTACACATCTTCAGCTAATAGTGACTAATTCTCACACCAACGGCTCCAGGCGAGGTGTTGACGGGCTGTCATTTATGGCCACCTGCTGAGGCAACAGCCCGTTCGCCAGTCTGCCTTAACTTCTACCATGTCTTCTAAGGCTAAGTTGGAGGTTTGCATGATGCATTCTCTCACCCGTAACCTTAACCCTAACTAACACGGCTAAATGCCCAACACAAATCCTGACCTCAACCACATACAACCTCATAAGTCTGAATCCTCAAGCTGGTCTTTGGAGAAAGAATTGACATAATTGTCCTCACTATGATGGACTATGACTGAAATTGGTTCGCACTATGATTTGCAAACTAAACATATGTTGTGGAGTTACAGGATTTTGTGTGCTTGACTATCTCTTGACGAGATGCAGTGAATTCCTGGAATCTTAAGCAAAGTAGCATGGGGCCAATCTGGCTGCTTATCACTGTATCCAGTCTTTGCAAAGCTAACCTCACTGGCTTTAGCCTCGTATCCATTTATTGTCCTTCTCATTCCTTTTTCCCTTATAGTTCTGAGCGTTCGTCAAAGTAAAACCCAGCACCTCTCATTTACAGAACATTTACAGAAGGATAATATTGTGTAGCAGACTAACCAAAAATTTTTTGCTGAAGCCACACGAGACTGAGTGTGAGTAGTACAAGTAAACTAACTATTGTCTATTAAGTAACATAATTCACAAGTATATATTTTCACATCCAAAAAGTGGCCATTTTTGAGAAATCTAACACAGAAATAACACAGCCATAAAACTGTGATCAGTCCATACAACAGCGTTTAACAGCATCAGAAAAATTAGATATATTTCAATGTGTGTTTGTGCTGTATGTTTCTAGGAAGTGTCTCTGGAGTCGCTCCCCTGAGCCTCAGTCCAGAGCTGCTGGCCTCCCTTCAGTCCCTGGGAGAAAACACTGACTACACTCTGCTGCCACACTCCCTGCACCAGGTGTGTTGTCTTTTTCTGACTGCGGTTGTGTGCAGGAGATTGTTTTTTCTCTTCAAATCCAGAGAGAAAATGAATCTTTATTTAGTTGGAGTGTCTTTGTGTGAGGGTGTGTGTGCGCATCTACCCCTGTGCTTACATGACAGTAAGTGAGTATATGACTCCTCCAGTGTGACCTGATTTCAGAGACAAACCCATTAAATCCCTGAGCTGGTGTGTCTCAAAAAAGTTTTGCCATCACAAAGCAAATGGTATTTTAGTTTAGAACATAAAAAGGTCAGGTAAATTGCACTGCTCAGGGAGATATCATCAATGGTACATGAAACAGAAGGGTATGTATGCTGATGCTTCACTCTGCAGTTGCAAGTGATTTGGACTGGCAACCCTATGCTCCTTTGTTCACCTCCTGTTGCCTCTACTGCCTCCAATCCCACGGTATTCAAACAGACATGCTAATTAGATGTGTGAGGAATACAGTTTGGTTTGGTCTCTGTGTTCAATAGTAAAAGATCATGTTTGCTTGTGAGATACTTTTCCAATCAGTTCTGAAACAACATGGTTCATTTGTCTATTGTAACTTATAATTTGTGTCCCTGCCAGTATCAGCAATCATTGAACAAAGGAAAAGCTGTTGCACAGCAGTGATAAAGCATCATGCTCATTTGACAAGCATCAATTATTTTTGTCAAATACTTTAAAATTACAATAAATTGCTGTTGGTGAGTGATGGTCCGTTGCTACAGATAACTCTGTTCCCTGTGTATATCCAGCTGTAGCAGGAACATGTTTTGTGTCAATTTGACATGAGGGTCCATATTTGGCCATAGCTGCTATTCTGGTCAAGAGAGTATTTGATGGCCGGAATTCTTTGTCTGAAACACAGAGAAAATGATATATTAAAGCAGAACCAGAATGTCTACAGCATGGGGTTTTATATAACTCCCCTGATAGGAAGTTCGACTCATGGCAAATCATGATTATGATGAATGCAAGAAGGAGGAGAAGGAATATCAGTGAAGAACCAGGAATTTGATATCTGAATATAGGAAGAGGGTTCCTACCAACAGTGATGGCTCACTGAACATGACAATGGAGCACAAATGGAGCAGCCTAAGTAGTTTAGCAGGCCCATAAGCCAGAGTTTTGTTTCAGTGTTTCAAGTAGGGCTAGAATATTGCCTATTTTCTTTGTAAATTGAAAATTACCTTGGTCAAATAGTTGAAAACCAAAATGAATCAGCAGATCTTTGGAGAAGTGGTTACTCTTACCAAAAATGACTTTGAGGTTTTCCTTGATAGCGATATCACAGAACATTTAATAACTTGGAGAAACTACGATGGGAAACATTGATTCCCATTTTTATACTATTTGAGACACATTGAGGCCTGAGCACTGAATTAATATCAGAAATGGACATCAGCCGAGACCCTAAAACTAGCTGGTACTGCTGAATTACAGACACAATACTGGGAAGCTTTAGATTTAGAAATCATACAGTCGAGTGGTGGAGAGGAAAGTACAAAGTGTCTGGATGGGAAAATAGCTCGCAGAGACATGTTAATCCAGAACATAAGTCTTAGCATGTGACTAAATGTCTCACAGGTTTTCTGCATTTTGGTATGATGATGCCATGTGACCCTCATCTTTGAAGGAATCTGGTGATTTCCAAATAAAACCTTTTACATCTGGTTGAGTTGCCCAATTAGTGTTTGACAGCAACATTTTCAGTATGGTTCAAGGTCACCATGTACTTCTTTATACCATAATTTCTGGACTATGGAGCGCACCTGAATATAAGCTGCACCCGCTAAATTTAGAGAAAAAACGTTTCCAGTACATATATAGGCCACACTTGTTTATAAGCCACAGGTGTCGGAAATATGGGAGGAAATGGCATATGGCACACAGAAGGGGTAGGAACGCGCTTTTTCTGCCTGTCTGGTTCTATGTTTGATTTTCATTAAACTCATTTTATTTTTGATGTTACACAGAAAGATTTCGCCTTTTTCGCCATATCAATCACCTTTAACTTGAAAGCTGCATCATATGCATTGCTTGGTGTGTTTTCCAGGATAAGGGTGTGTGCATGAAGCGCAAAATAAATTACTTATCTGAAGAATTTATTGTGGGTGCGTTTAATTCAATTCAAACAATTTCTACTTCAAACAAACAACTTCTAATGGCGATATGATTTTGTTTTGTACAGTTCTTTTCACAGTGCTTCATTGTGAATGAGCCACCTGCACCTCCTGTTTAATGAATTACCTTTTTTTCAGATAGCAGAGGCCTACTCACTCAAAGAGGACTGTATCCTTTCAAGCACACAGTGACCTCGTTTTTCTCTTTATAGATACCGTAAAACTTGCCAATTACTAGTAAAAACAAGATTCAAACATTGTTTCCTAATCTCTGCTCTATGAGAAATTGTCTGCATCTGTGTTGGCTGAACAGGGCCAACCTTCAATCCCAGCTGAGGCCAGATGCATAGACGATGTGTTCACACAAAAACCCTGTATAAAATCTCTTCTGCACATGGATTGGTCTTTATAAACTTCACACTAATGAATCTCACTGAGTTTTATGCATCTAATCCCTGGTCTGTTAAAAGTCTTTGAATTTGTCACCACAGGACAAACATACTACCATTGACAAATCATAGAATAGCAACTCTCAAAATGTAAGAACAATATTGAATATTGTCACTGAGCACAAAGCTGTTACTTTTTTCCCCAATGGTTTGCTCATTTTTCTGTCAGGCAAATCTTTGCTGTTTTTATTTTGTATTTGTTAATTTGTCCCTCAGTCACTGGGTGTTCCCCACATTTTGGCTCATAGCCGCGACAATTTGCAGCAATAGTTTTCTCTGGTTATGTTTGTGCTGTTGGCCTGGAAACAGCTGTTGGTCTGTCTTGCTGCAAAGAAGTTGGTGTTTATGTGTTTATGTCTAAGAGGAGCAGAGAGCATACTTAATGCATGCAGAAGGAGGTTCAGTGAACGGTTCAGAATGTGAAACATGTCTAGGAGGGGTGTTCACTGGGAGAGCACCCAGTGTTGGATCTTTACTCTGCTATGTTAATAACAGAATAACTAGTTAAAATCCCACTTGGGCAACAAGCCAAATCAAAACATTTGTTTAGTTTCATTCATTAATCAGCTAATTCATTTTGGGATCAAAATAGTGATTAAAAGGTTCATTGTGTTTCTGATGAAGTCTGAACATGAGTTGTTTGATTATGTCTCTGTGTTGTGGATGCTTTTGACATAATTTAACATTGTAAATGTCTAAAAGGATAACATTTTGAAGTGTATCCTCTATCCAAAGGGTCAAAGGTAAATTTCAGGAAAATTAATCTAACTCACGAATAGTAACAGTAATTCCAGGTCTTTGTCCAGATTCTTCAGTCATGATTTATGCCTGATGATGTCAACTGTGACCGAACTGGCAATTTTTCTGGATAACACCTTTACAATTTTTTTAGAAAAGGGTTTTGCTTTCTTAATTTCACAGATTAGTTCTAATTTCTTCTTATCATAAATGGTCATAAAATGGCCACTGAAACATTGTTTTATTTATTCAAGAAAGCAGCTTTGTCTGGTTCCCCCACACAGTATCAAGTACCTCACTACAAGTGACTCTATATACACCTTTGCTTTATTTGAGAAAGACTCATGGTATGCACTGACTGAATCCACCTTGTCTCAAACTGATACCAACTCACTTGCAACATTTACATTTGTCTGGTCTAATGGGTTATTTCCTTTGACTCCATCCTTGATGGTATCTCGTAAGTGGAATTTTTAAAAAAATCATTCATCCAATAGTCCAGACTGATCTTCAGCAACTGTGCGATGTTTTGCTCTTGTAATTGAACTTTTGGACATAAGAAAATGTTTTAACACCTGCCTCTTCAATTCAAGTATATGAGTGTAAATATGAATTAGTTCTGATGTCATGAAAAAATGGCTACATGTTGTACACTGTAATTCCACTGTTTACAATGGATCATCTGTCCCTGTATTCAAGCAGGTGTTATTTCCAGTTTTTGCCATAACACTTCTGTTGATGAAAGAATTTAATGTAAAAAATATAGAAAATACTAACTGTGGTTAAGCAGAGATGCTCTGATTGAAAATCTCAGTTGGCGTCTTTAACTTATGCTGCGACCAGACCAGTGGGCCATTCAGTTCCTGCAGCTGGAGAAGCTGTACCATGAACGTCTACTTGCCAACCTTGCTGTTCTGCAGGAAAATTGGGGTATTGCATGCATCCATTTCTCAGCTTTAATAAAGATATTATCAGTGCTCAAAACCCTGCATGCTGTTTGTTGATATCCTGGGACAAATGGCTGGCTGCATTTATTCTGTGTGCACCTGTACTCTACGTGTGTTCCCAGAGAGCCAGTGGAGAGAGAAGAACGACGCTGAGAAAAGTTTGCCAGCTGAGAGAGACCTCATCAGTCAGAAACACATCGAGACTCTCAGCCAGATATGTAGGACACATCCCAGGTATACTACAATATTGACACATAACATTTAGGCCTGTGTTCTGACAAACCTGTTCTACATCACTGAAGCAGACAGATACACAGGAGGGAGCCTAAATTCACCAACCGCCTTTTTATCTTGTGATCTGCCACAACAAGTCTTCTTTGGGGTGCGGTTGGAGGAAGCAGCAGGCTCTCCTCACTTTTACGGCTCTCTTTGTCAGTTAATATGTAGTTATTAACATAATTAAGCTCTATGATCATTTAGCTCTTAGGAGAGCCTAAATTATGCCTTTTATGTGGAGTGCTTCTGTGTAGTCTACTCAGCAGGAGATCAGTCACCTCTTAGGATCTCAACTAAATTCCTCTTCTGTGAGCATTTCCCTTTTACCTTCATCACTGCTGGGCACAATCATTTCAGGAACCATTTTGATATACTGTAATCAACCTCTATCTTTATCTTCCATGGCACGCTGAGGAATCCTTGACTGTGCCATCACACTGATTATGCATGAAGACACGATAATGATGAAGACACAAATAGGAAAGATTGCAAAACATTAATATTTCTGACTGGATGGCAAAGATCCCTACAGGATAGTTATTTCCTACAGACGTCTGCATGCCAGGAACTATTGTGTCTCACCTTTGCTGTGACTCCCCTGGAATGTCATTTCAGCCTACAGCCATTTTGTGCAGGTGGATTTGATTTGGTTTGAGGGAAATGCCAGTTCTGAATGGAAAATACTTAGGATTTTTAAAATGACTCGGATGAAAATCAAGTTTTTAACCTTGCTTAAATATCTATTGACATGTTTTGTTTTTTTATATAATGAGACATATACCATGACTGAAAGTAGTCAATGCCATTGCTGGATATTTAGTAGATAGTCTTTGTTCTTCCACTTAATCCAAGCAGCTATAGTAAGGCAAAAGGCCTGATTTAGAATTTCTCAATGAAGAAGTAAACACATATCCATTTTTTATGTGGAAAATTTACATTTTTATAGTAAATATATATTTAGAGAGGAATATCACACTATTAGCCGTCTCTGACCTTGCCCTATCTTGTTTTCGCTTTGTCCTGCATTCGGTCATGGTTGTACACTGTCTTGACATTTCTTTTCCTCTCTCTCTCTTTGGTATTACTTAGACCATCCCTCAGTATGCAACAGGTAAGTTGCGGGATTATTCCCTTTTTACATTGATCATTAATCAAGACAAGGGCTTTTTTTTTTTTATTATTATTCATTATTTTCCATATTTGATTTAACAGAACACTCTGAATGCGACACTGAAAGAAATACAAACACTACAGCCCTGTCATGATGAAGGTAAACACGTTTTTTCTGTCTATACACAAAACCAAGAGAAGCTCTGTAAGCTAACCGCTGACTGTATGCCATTATACCAACAATAAAAGGGCTTTCATCCTAATGCTAAGCAGCTACAATTATATTCTTCACTATATTCGTTTAACATATAATTATGCTAATGTTTGCTGGCTAACAATAAAGATGAAGTACAACTGAGGCTAATGGGTTAGTTTTGCAGGCTTTTATTCATAAACTAAAGTATTCAACAAATGCAACATAGACTCAAGATTTTGCACCTATTTGAGCAGTATCTAAGGTCTATGAAATCAAACAAAAAGCCAAATTTACTCCCTTTTATCACTTACATTCTTATTAAGTGGTAGTAGAGACTAATATAATAAAGAGGTAAGTAATTTCAGATTGTGTCATCTGGACATGCTCATCTACTCATGGGTAGATTAAGCTGCACAGAGGATCTGGTCTAATACAGATAAGGCTTCAGTAATTATCTGTAATCAATATCCAATGTCCTGTGTTTCGCCACCATTGTAGCCGAGAACCCTGAAACTTCATGTAAGGATGGGGAACATGAGCAAATCATGAACTCCGAACCAGCGCTATCTTTATCACAAAAAGATTGTCAGGAAGAACCTAGGGAGGAGAATGGATCGGGAGAGGAAGAAGAGGAGACGTATGAGGAAGGACGGGAGGTAGAAGAGGAGGAAGAAGAGGTGCAGTGTGAGGAGACGCCTGAGGAGGAGGAGGTGAAGGTGGAGTGGCCAACAGGAGTACCCCAGGCCTCAGACAAGGACCTGGCCAAACTGTCCCACACAGAAGGGGTAGGAACGCGCTTTTTCTGCCTGTCTGGTTCTATGTTTGATTTTCATTAAACTCATTTTATTTTTGAATGGATAAGTGGAGCAGATTCTTATTTTAATGTGTGTCCTGCTCTGTGTCCCTGCTTCCCTTAATCTCTCTCATCTTTCCTGCCGGCAGCCTTCCAATTGAACTCTTGTCCCTTCATCAACACCTGCATGTATGTATTTTTTTCCACCTTTACCCCAGCTGATTTCTCCTGTTTTATGCCCTCATACTTTCTGTCTGCAAAACACTGGACTGCATTCGTTTAAGCTTCACACCCTCAGCCACAAAGCTCTTTGTCTTTGGTGGACACTCCCACTGAAGATCTGTGTGGTGAGATCATCTCCAACTTCTCATAGTTCAAAAACCTCCACCCATGTTCACTGGTGTGGCCTCACACTTGGGATGTCTGCTCTGCCAAATGCGCTTCATTTGTGAGTCAGTGCCTGAGCCAACACATCATGTCCTGGCTCAAGCCCTGAGCTGGAAGGGCCCGGCTCTTCCTAGTGGTGGGGATGAAATCAGAGCTCGTCCAAATAAGCACTGCAAGCTGAAGGCCTCATATTAATGAAGGACCATGGCTATTGTAATGTCATCTAGTGGAGTTTTAAATGTGTGGGGAATGCCAAAGATTCCTTTCTTTGATAAATTGTATCACATTACACAAGGTTAGTTCTTCTACAAGCAATATCATATTTTCTGCTTTGTCTTTTTTAAATCCTGCTACAAAATACTAAATGTGTAGCGTACTACCAATTACACAAACCATTTTACGAATGAAATAATACTGGTGCATATAGCTGGAGAATTCCTATTAAGAAAAAACAAACAAACCTGTGAAGGAATCATTTCATTTCGATTTTAAAAAAGATATTTTAAATTGCAACAATATGTGCTATTTGCGTTATTGCGTTGAGTTATTTGCTTATCATCATGTTGGTCAATATACATAAGCTGATAAGTCTCATGCACTTCTGGTGGCTTTAGAGACAAAACTTAACTGCTCAAACAGACCTGGAATGTGGAGAGCTGCAAAAAAAACAAGCTCACCGCTAATTCAACGCTGAGTTGGCTAAAACTGACCTACTGGATGTCACTGAGCGGCAGCCTTAGTTTATGGTCCCTATAATAGATCACTTTGTTGCCAGTGCGATCTGTGAAAAGGCTTCACTATGTCCTTTCATAAGCCATGAAATGCGCTCTGGGAGCACAATGAGACATTAGAAATATTTGAAAGACATTTTTCTGCTACAGATGAGTCCTTTTATATTTATGTTTTGTGACTTTGAATGTTTCGCTTAGTTCTGTTCTGTTTGTTGGTGTTCATCTTGCCGTTGTCAGCTGGGACTCATTGCTCACCTCATGTCCATGCACCACCTTAACTCACTTATCACTCACTTATCTCAAAAGAACTTGTATGGAAGTCATTACTTTGAGATGAACTCATTTTATTGTAAATACTATTTGTATTTGCCAGTTCCTTAGATTAGATTGAATGTGGTTTTTGGTAAAAAAAAAAAAAAGAATCTTGACTACAGTTGGTTGAAATACAATATAAAGTTTGATTTATACATTCATATTTCCACAAGGACCAGTTGCATTTACTTTGATGAGAGCTGCCATCATCAATTTTTTTTTATTTATCCAAAACTCTTTGTTATGACCAAACCCCCATAAAAGTGACTTTCCATTCATACTCAGTTTCTGCTTTCTGTTGAGCGCTAATTAGTAATTGCTATTATGCATGCTAAATTAGGTGGTGCTATCATTTCGCCCAAAACACAGCCTCAAAGACCAGCAAGGCATATTTTGTGATTATGTGATTATTATTTCCATCCTGCTTTAAAAAAAATTTGCATCTGTGAAATTTCACCAGAGCGATGCTAAAACCAACCATGTGTTAAATAGAAGAACAAGTTCAACTTCCTAAATAAACCAACGATTAATTCAACTAATTCTAATAACTGAAAAACCAAAACTTGTATGTGACAAAATAGTGTAACACACTTTATCTACATCTAATTAGAATCTACAGTCAATAAATAATCAAATCTAATAAAACATTAAACAGAGAAACCCCTGAATGCTTGATTGCAGTGAACCCACAGAATAGTTTATATTAAGAATGATTTCATCATTCACTATAATTTGTTTTAAACCAGTTTTACATTATCTGTGCAGTTTACATGTCATACCGATGTGTCCTGTACAGACCCATGATGGTGTTGACCCACTGACCTCACTGAATAATTGACCTAGAAATTATTGCAGCAGATGTTGCTGACAGCTTGTGAGATGACGCCGTTGCTCTTGTCAGCATATGACCATAGTGTGTTGTTTCTGCTCTGTGGCTTCTTCATAGATTATAAATCAGGTCAAAAGGTTTTTCATTAGGATGGGAGGTGTTTCAAGATCTATTAGTAAATTCTACTGACCAAAGATGACTCTTGTTGGCTGTGTGTTTGAACTATAGTCAGAAGATTTTTTTTGGGCAATCAATGATAATATTTACATTTTGAGCTTGTCCAAAGCCAGCACACAGTGAGTCATTTATGCTTCTGTTTTATTACATCTGTGCTTTTGCAGATCTGTGTTTACTTGCCTCAGCCAAGCTTCTATGGCTCTGGTCCAATTCATGTGTCAAACTGGACTGCCGGCCCTCTGTTGACTAATACCAAACATACAGTAGTTCTCACATTAGTTTGCTTTTAGAAATTGTTCGCTGAGTACAACTGATTTTGTATGGTATATTTCTAGTATTATCTTTTGTGGTTTTGTTGTCCTTATTCAATACAGTCTATTGTAATATAATAGTTAAAGGTCTTATTCTGCTTCTGTGCATTTAAGGGTTTGTCGTAGTGTCTTGCCATTATTTAATACTATGAAAATACAGAAGAGGGGATAGTATACAACATCGCTTCTTGACTGAAATTGAATTGTAATTGTTGCAGGAACTGCGTGGCCAAACATTTAAAATGCCTCTCCTTACAGTAGGCTATCATACAGAATAATCCTGAATAAAGCTTAAAAAGAGTTTTATTTACTTTTGAGCACCCTAAATTATTGATGCTTTCCCATTGATACCGATTTTTTGGACCAAAGGTTACCACTATTTTATAAACAGGAGGCTTAGGCTTTTATTCTCAATGCTTGAGATAAATTATGATGTTTTAGTCTTGAAGTTGAGAATTATTACATGTTAATCAAATGTAGCTTTGGGTTTTCTAGAAGTTCAATGTCAATACTTAACTTATAAGTGACTTAATTGATTGAATTACACTAAAAGTAGAAAGCTGGAGACATTCCCAGGCTAGTTTACCTGTGAAAACATTGATTCTCTAACTTACGGTACAGACAGGTCCAAGCCCATTGCTTTCTGCTGAAGACCCAAATCCTAAAAAAAGGAGTTTCAAATATATCTTCAGGCAAACATATTCCAAGAGATTTTTTATTTTAGCTATGGTAATCTTTGGAAATTTTACTAAAAGAAATGGGATCTATTTTCAGCTGTAGATTAATACACATTTAGAGTACTGGGAGTTCTCATGGCTGCAAGTTGGGGTGAGAAACACTCTGACCATGTATGCTTATGATCGTGATGTAGGAACATGTTAATGCAACATACTCATTGATGTGTTTTTTTTATAGTATTTAAACATTGGTGAAACTTCATAGAATAGTATAAAAACACACTTTTATGGTACAGTTGACAATAGGATAATAGAGAATAACAGCCGACCCTGATGCACAACACATAAAGCTTCTGCACTTACCAAAGGGCTGATTTCGATGCCAGCTGTCTAATCAAACGGTGGATACGGTGACCAAACTCCCCAAAGTTTGCAGTTGTTCTGTAAACAAAAGCAAAGCATCAAATCAAATTTTCGTTTCTTGTGGCCCCTTCAGAGTGCTTCTCCTGATGGCCTGGTATCCATTCTGAAGAGGAGGAGGGCGTCGTTGGACGGTTTGCCTCCTCCAAGCAATGTTGTGACCAAACACAACTCCAAACGCAAAGTTCGTTTCAGTGAACCAGAGGATGGCATTGAACAAGGTGCGATTTAACTTGGCTATATTTTGAATGGATTCATGAACTGCATACCCTGACTCACTGTTGCCAATCCCAGGACTGATGTCAAGTGTGAAAGCTCAGTGCCTGCACGCTACAGATCTACTGTCACATGTTTGACACTGTAAATAAACGTTTTTATGCAATATATCTTTCTTTGTAGATGAGGTGGGCGGAGATTCCTGCCTGATCCTCCTGCTGCTGTGTTTGATAACTGTGGTGATCAGCATAGGTGGGACCGCTCTCTACTGCACCCTGGTGGACACATACTCCACCATTTGCACCGACTTCACTCAGAACGTCAACTTCTGTGTCATGAATGTTCAGAGATTCTTTGAAGGGCTCGGACACTGGCTGCCTCTCTGGACTTGAGACAGTTTCATTGACACTTTAGACAATTGTGCCGAGAGTAAATTATAAAGTGTTGATGTAAGAGTAAGACTGCACAGATATGGGACCTACAAACATGAATCTGATGCTGCCATCAGGCTGTCAGAGTGTTCATTTCCTCTGAAGCAACTGGACTCATGTTTCAGCAAAAGAACTTAATCTGTGGCCCACTAAGGCTTACATTTTAAATTTGATCAAAAGTTCTTCATCTTTGAAGAAAAACGATGAGAGTTAAGAGCTTGTTTGCTTCTGTCAATGAGGATGTTTAATTTTCACACTGTACCGTACAGATAACCACACCAGAGGGCTCATAACTCTCTGCTATATTTATATTTTAACAGAACTAGTTTATCTTTTTAGTGGTGTTTCCCTCAAAGTTGTAGCAGTCATAGCTGTGGATACGTTTGGTTCCAGAGGCTGTATTTTTATGTCTTTAGCATTATCATGATCATTACTGTGCATTCTTTTTTTGTACCATTAATGGGCCAAATAATGATTTTCTTTCCTTTTAATTTCATGTTCCCGTTTATTCTTTTGACCCACCCCTGCTAAATGAATATACTGTGTACCTACTGTATATCAGACACATTATACAGCACGACACATATTATATTCAAACATATTCAAACACCCTGATTCTAGATACAGATAGGCCTTTCTAATTCTGGACGATTCCCATGGTTACCTTTATACAAGTGTTTACATTTACATTCCTATTACATTCCTTAAAGAGAAGCATTGTACTGTATTGGATATTGGTGTATGTACAATGTGTCCTATTAAACACAAAGCACAGCACCATGAAACGGTCTGCATGAATGATGCTGTACAGTATATGTAATTCAGGAAATGTGTTGCTCCTTGAATGAATTTTTTTTATGTCTACCAGCTTATAACCGATTTCAGTGTACTCTTATGATCACAATACAAAACTAATTTATCAACTGCTCTACAAACTCAGGCATTTACCCTGTGATTATACTTTTGGTGCTCTATGTTCATCCTTTTCTGTGTAACTCTAAAAATTCCTGCTCGACTTTTTGACTCTTCTGCTGCAGTGTGGAATCAGCTACACCATGATATTTACAGCCCAATGCAGCAAGGACAAGCATTTGAATTGTGTGTACATAGGACACTAGATCAAACAAAGACAAAACAAGCTGTTTAAGAGGCAAAACTGAATTAGACATACATTATCACTATGAGGAAAAACTCATTTTAATCTTTCTTGAATGTTTATATGTCAATGTACACCTAGCTCTGATCATTTATTTTGGGTTAAAAGCACAATCTTGAGGCTTCCTCTATGCATTGGGAGTTTAATATCTATTTTACTGCAGTTTGTGTCATTTTGTCCAAAAGCAGAGCTTTATGGACCAACATTTGTGTTTCGGGGCCGGCTCCAGTAACACAAAAGAAAATACTGGACAAATTATATGGAGAAAATCTAATTTGATTTACATGTTCCTTTATCCATTGCATTCCTTCTGAACTCCAGGTTTTTGCAAAATGATGAATGTTACCTCTGTACTCTCACTATAGATATTGTTTACCTACAACTTTTGCATAAGACTATCTGTCTTTATATGTTTCAATATTTATGTTGTGTCCATAAGGGAATACAAACAAACAAAAACAAACCCCAAACAAAAACAAAACTAAACAAAACCGTTTGCCATTGTTTTGTTTTTTTAAACCTTGTTTGAACTGTTGGTGAAAAGAGTCTCTGAATTTGAATTAAATGTGTCCCATTTAATAATCACCAGAATGTTTTTTTAAGTGATTAGAAACAGATGATTTTCGGGGTTTGGACGCCACCCAAAAAGTTCACAGATGTAATCCCGACGTTTCAGCACGGGGTGTCAGTGTGACTCTACCATGAAACTGCCATTTCACCTGCTAATTCAGCCGTCACTGTCCCATTTAGCAAAGTCTGACACCAATGCAGGGAGAAAAATTTGGTCTAACCCTCATACTGAATCTAGCAACCTATAGACATGAAAATGTACGTTTTCATTTTTCTAATTAAATAAATGAAGAAAGAAAGAGTGAATTAACTCGACGTACCACTAACTCCGGCGGAGTGGCGCTAGCTAACCAAGCAGCGGATTGATGAATGAGTGCATCCTCCACAGGTGGACACCACCTACCTCGGCCCACGTGGCCACAGTCGGCCAATCAGCGCGCACTGCAGGAAGTTGCGTCACCGGGCGGCGGGACTGGGCTGAACTGACCTGAACTCAGCAGCGCCGGGACACAATGGAGGCCGTGACTCCCCACAGACCGTACCACCTTATCGTTTTCGGTGCCACCGGCTTCACAGGGCAGTTCGTCGTGGACGAGGTCGCCCGGTACGCCGCGGAAACAGCCGGGGACAGCGCTCTGAAGTGGGCCGTGGCCGGGAGAAGCAGGCAGCGCCTGGAGGCGGCGCTGGAGCGGGCCGCCGGCAGGCTGTGTATGTCCCAGCAGGGTGCACCCAGGCGGGGGTTAGCGGTCAGGTCCGGACGGTCCGATGTCACAGTGCCCCCCAGCCACAGGACTGACAGAGCTGCCGGGGTGATCTGTGGGTGGCTATGCAGCTGGGAGTGAACAGTTTTTGCACTTGAACCTTAAATATAAGTTATCCTGCTCCATGTCTGCTCGCTAGCTTTAAAAATACAGTTTATCAGGTTGTCACAGCTGGACCCGCTCTAACTTACCCCAAATAATCACAACATTTCAGGTTCATTACCGATAGCTTCAATCATTCAGACATACCCACCGATCCTCATGTTTTATGAATTTATTTTGTTATTTCCAGCTTTGGTGGTGATAGCCCCGGCAATTAGGTTAGTAGTAGTACATTGAATAGAATATTTTCTGCCATCAGCACCCACCACTAAACCCAGCTTAGGTTAGAGCGAAAGACAATCTCCCCAACATCCAGTGAAAGATTTTCTCCTGTTTAACAGCCATGCCTGAGTTAAGGACAGACACAGAGATCATTGTTGCTGATGTGTCAGATGAAGAATCACTGGCCATCATGTGCCAGCAGGGTGTGGTCATTCTCAACTGTGTAGGACCAGTAAGTGTTTGTCAAAGGGAATCTTCATGAAAAAATGTCCTATATATTGTGTGTGTGGTTTGTGTTTGAACAGTGCTGTCTGCTCTCTTTGTCCTTTCAGTACAGATTTCATGGAGAACCAGTGGTCAAAGCTTGCATAGAGAATGGGGCTCACTATGTGGATATCTGTGGGGAGCCTCAGGTAATGTGGAGTTAAATGCCAACTTATATCCTATTTGTTTTTGATCAAACCTTATTTGTTTCTGTTCATTTTTGTTGTGTGCACATGGTTTCTGTAACAGTTCCTCGAGCGTATGCAGCTCGAGTATCACACTAAGGCCCTGGACAGAGGGGTGTACGTGATTGGCAGCTGTGGCTTTGACTCCATACCAGCAGACCTCGGTATTCTCTACACGCAGAGGCAATTCAGAGGTAGGAATCAGAAGAGCTTAAATCAGTGAAGGAAATGGTTTATTCATTAATTCATTCATCTTCAACCGCCTATCTGTTTCTGGGTCACGGGGGGTGCTGGAGCCAATCCCACCTCACACTGGGTGAGGGCAGGGTACACCTTGGACAGGTCGCCAGTCCAACACAGATGATTTATTCAGTGAAGATAATAATAATCATCAAAAGATAATTGAATTGAATGCAACTGGACTTGGTTATATATTCATGAAGACGTTTCACCTCTTATCCAAGAGGCTTCATCCGTTCATGCCTTTCTGATTAGACTAAGCTAGTCTCAATCAGAAAGGCCCGAAGTGATGAAGTCCAGTTTATCTCGAATAAATTTTCTTTGGATAATTATGACCTAGATAAGTGAGAATATTTGCAGACAAAAATATCATAATCAGTAAAATGAAGGTGTACTTCAAGATTCCACTTTAATTTTATTGTCATTCAGCGAAAGCATCAGAGATGCAGAGCATAAAGAAATTATGATTATGGCTCCATTAAAATAAATAGTGGTAAAAAATAGCTAACCAAACATGCAAAACAATGTCGTGCTTGCCAGCAATTTTAGACTTTCTCACCTCAGCAAATTCAGAGTCATATTTTTTCTTGTATTTATTCTAATTGCTCACAGTGGAACTGTCAATAGTGATGAACTGGAACTTGGTTTGAACTGTATGATTTGTTGTGATTCCAGGAACGCTGACAGCTGTGGAGAGCTTCCTGCAAATCAGCAGTGGGTCTGAGGTAGCCTGAACAACTACAGCTTCTGCACTGCATGATGGGAGATGTAAACTGATATACAGCAAAAGTAAAGTGGCGGGTTTAATTGTCTACCAATAAGTGATATAATTGGGCTGCTACTATAAAGATACATTTAAGGATATTAATTATCATGGGTGCTATATATTAGAAAATGTCACAGGCACAAAGCTAAAAAGACTGTTAAAAGAAAATTATATATTGGTTTTACTTAACAGTTAGCATAGGACTGAATTCCTAAAGGTGACTCAGCAAAAACAAGTACAGAGCACAAGAATCAATATCCTTGTGACAGAAAGGTCATTTAACAGAAGCTGTGGGGAAATCTAAATAAACAGAGAGATGGTACAGATGCAGTCAGCAGGCCAGAGGTGCTCTCTTCCTTCTGGGACATTGTGATGTTACAACAACAAAGTTTCTTGAAATGAGATATGCGGATCAACAACCATAACATATCATTGACTGCTTTTGTGCAACTGCAGTTTCTGTTGCTTCTTTGACTTTTGTCATTATTTGTTTACTGGGGAGAAATTGGATAGCACTGCTCTTTGCACACCATGACTTGTGACAAAAGTGCTCTCAATCCTCACAGGGATTTTGCGGTCACGATACCACCTGGCAATCTGCTGTGCATGGTTTTGCAGACAGCAGCTCTCTCCGCCGGTTGAGGAAAAAGTTTGGCCACAAGCCGCTGCCGGTTGTAGGAGTCAAAAAGAGGTAATATTGCAACTGAGCAATTACTGTCTGGCCAAAATCTTTAAGTCTTGGGAATAACATTTTACTGCAATGTGGGCTTGGCAACAAAAACTTTGGGACACGGGTGAGCTGTGGTTTGTCAATGCTCAAACAGAGCGGGATTTTCCCACTGACACTAATACATCTTCTTTAAGCATGACTGACATGTTAATAGCTTGCTTCTAAAGATAATTATTCAGCTATGATATCTTTTTTTTTTTTTACATTTTGTGTAATTTGAGCAAATGCAATCATCATAATAGAGATGCTGGGTAGTGAAAGTAATTGCTCATAATGTGGTCGAAATATTAAAATAAAAAGTTGCTTCTTCAGAATGCAACCCTCCAGGGTCATAGAATGTGCACTGTATGTCAACTTTACGCTCCTGTATAAAAATCCAACACACATGGGGGTACAGAATTTCTACAAGATGGCTGCAATTTGCAAACTATTACTGTCTGGCTGATTTACATTGAGTGAGATTTTATTGTGACATGGGCCTGGCAGGGATGGAGGGAAGGATTTAGAGGACTATCAATGGATGAAATGAGCTTGAGTCCTACTGTGCCAATCCTGCAGGCAGAGATAGATTTGGTGGGTGGAGACACCATTTTCACTGTGTAATTTGTGTATGTCTAGGGGTTATGTGTTTTTCAGCAAGGAGATTGAGCAGTACACCATCCCATTTATGGGTTCTGATCCATCAGTAGTCAAGAGAACCCAACGTTTCCTTTACGAGGAGGAGCACCAGTCACCGGTAAGATGACAAAGAACTCAGACCGTGTTTCCACTTATTGATGACAAGTAGTTGTATTTAAAGTTGCCTTGTAGGATTTTTGTGGAAACCCACCTAAAATTCAGAACTACCAGGCCGACTGTTAAATTATATCACACCTTACTGCCAACAAATGTCATTGAAACAGCTTCAAACTGAGGGATGTAGTGCAGTATATGTATATGATCTCATCTTGACCAATTATTGAAAACATTTGCTGGTTTAGCTATTTTGTTACAAGCTGCAGTGCTAAGATGATGATGTTATGACACAGGTACTGTAGTCAGTGACTCACTGCTATGTGGTTTTAAACAACGCAAGTCCTAAAATAAGAAATCACCTTTTTCAAATATAATATGTGGGTGAAAATATTTGTTTGACCTCTTAATACACTCTGTCTTTATTAGACAGATGCAGAACATTTTAACATTAGACTAACCAAACTCTATCTGTTGATAGAAGAACTAACAGCTTCTTCTTATCTCAAGTGAAAACAGCTGACTTCAGATCACTCAGTAGTATCACTGCTGCAGGTTGTCTAGGTCCAGTGTGACCAGTAGCTTATGGTTAGCTACTGTTTTCAGTGCAAGTGAGATCACTCAGTCAGCTTGCTCACTTAACCCTTGTCTGTTTGTGCTTCAGTTAGACAAGATTTTAATATTCATCATAATCCTATAGCTCATTCCTGTAGCCACAGTGGTTGCTCTTCATTAGAAGTTACAGTCTCACTCACTAATGTATTGCCAAAGTAACACATCAATCATCTTACACCCAGTGTCAACATACTTTAGAGGATGCATGGAAATATATTTATTTAAGAAGGAACACAATACAGAATATTAAAAAACATTCTAATAGTTCAAGTTAGCCAAAAGGGTACTGATTGTTCAAGTCCCTGTGTTTCATTATGTTAGGCTTCCAAAAACAACAATAACAGTAAGGTTTGGCAACATACTATTTAGATACTTTAGAGGAACATAATATTATCATTCACGGCCACCACTTTGTTCAACAAAGGTTATATAGTGTATGGAATGCCATATTTCTTCAACTGTAATTTATGGTATACATGCTATACCAGGAAATACCACATGCATCAGTAATGTGCCGGCTGTGAAGATCTTTGAAGGTTAGAAACCAGGCTGGAATATTTGTCACATCTGCATACACTTCCAGTAGCCGAATCATCGTGAGATCCATCCGTACTGTTTCATTTTCAATGACTTAACACTTTCCTGGAAAGCGCAAGTATGCCACCGTGGAAGGGCCTCTGTACTATCCATGTCCCTGAAGAACACAGTTGGCAATGCTGAATTTAGTGGCACAAACAGATTCAATATTAGCAGCATTATCACAGGTTTGCGCAAAACTCTGTTTCCTGGTAGTGAGAAGCAAAACAATTTTTCCCTGATGTACCTGTAACTAGGTCAGCCGTCCCAGCAGCTGTCGCTGTTTTGATCACAGCCAGAGACACACACCTTAATGAAACTATCTCATTATGTTGTGTAGACCAGCCGGGTGGAAAAATGATGAGTCATCTGTAGTGATTCATCACCTTCTTCCCCACTGCTCATTACTCCCTTTGACATCTCATCTCGTCCCCCCCACCATTTCATCCCGCTTCCCTCCGCAGGCTGTTTCTCTTTCTTCCACCTTTCTCCTGCTTCCTCAATCTGATTCTCGGCTTCTTCTCAGCTTCATGCTTATGTTCCCCCTGTTCCCCCTGTCCCTCACCCCCCCCCTCCATTGTGCATCACTTTCCTTATATTTATCCTTTCTTCTGTGCATTCCTTCTCCTCCTTGCTCTCCCAGCTTACCACTTCCCTGTCTTTTTTTATTTTCTCCTCAACTGCTAATGTTATCTTCCTCCCCTTAATCTTTCCTCCTCTCTGCCACAGTTAATTTCACTTTTGTATTTTATACTCATTCTCCTTTTCTCCCTGCCTCTGTCTGCCCACAGGTTCAGTACAGTGCCTACATTGGGGTCGGTGGCCTCTTCTCCATAGTCAAGCTGTTCTGTGGTGGCCTACTTTTCTGGTTCATGGTCAAATTCAGCCTTGGCAGGAAACTTCTCACCAGGGTAGCTTTGTCATTCTTCTCACCTACTCAGTGTAACTGTGGTATTCACTGTCCAAAGCAGATCAGCTCTGGATATTACAGTCAAAAGCTGTAGGACACAAATGGTTAGATGGTTATTTTGTTCAAATGTTGATTAATGTCAGTTTGGTCGGCTGGAAAGCCAAGAAGTATACTCAGAGCTGGTCATGTTCAATAGACCAGCTAGGTGTGAGATACAGGTAGAGAACTATTTCAAAACTATCCAGATGATATCAGTACAATACTTTGTTTTAAGCCAAGAAAAAAGGCTAAAGCCTTAAGGAGTGTAAATAATAATGAGGTTTGCTACAACAAACTAATATTCCTTCCTTTTGTCCTTCTTTTAGTTTCCCTCATTCTTCTCCTTTGGTTTGTTTAGTAAGGCTGGTCCTACCATGAAGCAGGTAAGAGAGTAAATCGTAATATTAAGATTTTCGTAAGCTTGGTCTGTAACCACTAGGTGTCATACTAGACCACCAACATCTTTGACCAAAACAAATGCCTCATTTGCCACACCTCCAAGCTCCACTCGGACACAACCCTGCAGCCTGTCGTGCTCTCAGTCAGTGAGGTGTTATTGAGCTGAATCAAAATGTCACCAAGCACAACTGTGTACATGCCCACTCTATCAGTTGCTCAGTCACAGATTTGTCTCTCGCCCTCTGGCAGATTGAAGACACCTGTTTCAGCCTGACGTTTTTCGGGGAGGGATACTCAGAGGGAACGGACCCCTCAGAGGGCACACCAAATGCTAAGATCTGCACCCAGGTCATTGGAGCAGGTAAGACTGCCACAGTCCACTAGTCCACTATACACCTGTAGCTGTCAGTTCATCTGTCACTGTCTAAAACTACTGGACACTAACAATTCTTCAAAGGAGTTTTGGGCAGCTGGACAGTAGTATTGAGACATGGTAACAAAGGAACATCTCACACAGGGTAACAGTGTGAATCACTGCATGAGAAGTTGTCGGGACATGAATGGGGAATATGACACAAGGGGATATGTTACATGTAGGGCTGTGGATATGTGCGATAAGTTCATTCATTCTTGTCTTTTGGTGATAAGTGTCATATACTGGAATTGCTATTTTGCTTTAACTCTATGTTTGTCTCTTCTGATTGACAGAACCTGGTTATGTAGCCACAGTGTCTGCTGTGGTACAAGCTGCTGTAACTGTGCTGAATGAAGTACACTCTCTTCCCAGGAGGTGAGTTGCGTCTGTTCATCATCCTTAAAATTTCTTTTTGTTCCCTTTCTGTCGAAATATTCTCTCTATTTGCCTCCCACTTGATCCAGTATAATCCCAGTCTTACTCTGCATTTCCCTCTGTTGTCTCTCATTGCCATTGACAGGGGAGGGGTGTACACTCCAGGAGCTGCCTTCTATAAAACCAGCCTCATCGACCGCCTCCAAAACCACAGCATCAAGTTCTCAGTCAGAAACTGGCCGTAGCCCTGTAACAGTCACCATCGAAGGTCACGCCACCTAAACCACTCACAGTACATTGTATTTATACTGGTATCTAATTTTTATCCAATCAACATGACAACTTTTTATGATTGTCACGGTATAATCCTTGATCCTGATAAGTAAATTCACCCTGAGAGCCGTGGCTCATCAGTTTGTTCACAGTGGTGGCTTTAGCTAACAGAATTACTGGTGCAAGGAGATCTTGGTTGTGTTTGTCAAGTGTACTTTTGAAAATGTGCACAAATTCTCTGCCACCCACTGATTATCTGTTCATCTCCCTCTGCTCATTGTTTAAACATGAACAAACAGAAATCTTCAGTTACGCACAGAATCCTATTTGTAGGTGTGTGGCATTTTATCTATCTCGGTATCCAGGGGGCAATGCACTTCAGTGGGAGTTTGGTTTTGTAAACCATCATCTGGGATTTATAACCCGCTCATTTGTTTAAAAGACACTTCATGTGGTGACCCTCCACATGAAGGCACGACTAATAACACTTTGCTGCTTGACACACTTGTGTCTCTACTCTTTGTAAGCTGATGCAGTACAATGTTAATTACCCCTTTGTTAAAACAAAGCAACCTGGTTTCATCAAACTTTAGCTGTGCATTTATACTTATTTGTTATGAAAAACACTTACATGTGACACAGTTCAAATCAAAACCTAGAAAAGATTGTTTACTGCAAGCATTTTACTGTAAACGATATTTGTGCAATTATGTATTTATAGTATATCTTTGAATGCAACATCTTGTACAATGGTGAAAAAAAGAATACAAATATATAAATGTAAATATATATGCAGTGTGTGTAAGTTTGTTTGTTGTGTGAAGATGAAATGAGGTGACTGCATTTGGCAGCTATGTTCTCAGGACACACATTTAGTTTCAGGTTAAAGCTCCGATATGAACTGCTGCATCTTTGGTTAAGGGAACGTTTGTGGTTGTACATTAACTGTATCCACAGAAAAGCCTTATCAGTCATTGGTTGCCTGGACGCAGTTATAATGTCAGAGCTGATATCATAAATAAACCACACAGCCGACAACAGAAGGGTTTTCTGAATGAACTGCTCATAAAATGTGATGTCATCTTCATCTGGATCATAAGCGTAGACAAACAATGTGCTCCGACTATGCGCACAAACAGATCTAATCATTTGATGTCTTTATAGCATGTCGTCCTGGACAATATGCTCCCTATTAGACTGCTGAACACAGATAATAACCGGCTCTGATCAGTCCAGCTCAATCTGAGCTTCTCTGTTACGTTACTGATCATTTGCTTCTAGAGTCATCTATAGATGGAGAGGATTGGATGCCTAAATCCTCTCCATCTATAGACTCTCTCTGGCCTACTGCCAGTGATATGAAGTTAAGTGATTATTATTCAGCCCTTGGTCTGACAGCGCATATTGTGTATCTGCTAGTCTGATCACTTGAATAAAACTTAAAGCATGAAGGCTATTTGTTTTAAGATGGACTGGGATGAGATGCAGTAGGAATATCAATAAGAAGCGTTTGCGTTCTCATAATCTGCAGGCATTCGATCATTTTTGCAGTCGATGTACTTTGCAGGTCTTGCTTTGTTCTTGTAGCTGCAGAAAAGCAAAATCATGTACGACAACTGCAAAGTTGAGACTGAGACGGTGGTCCTCCCTCCTCCACCACCAGGTGCCAGTGTTTGCTCTGCTTCTCACTCTTGACTAATATTTACTTGACACATGGCCCAACACGACAGTAGAGGTCATTTGGTGCCTTTGAGGATACAGGCACGCAGCATGGCCTTTAATCAAGGAAGTGCACCATGAGAACCAGGGGGATCGGGGGACAGGGCCTCAGGGAGGAGAGTGAGCCCTCACGTCTGGGAGGAGTATGTTGAGGTGAATGAGATCTAGCAGCTTTTCACTCTGCTTTACTCTTCCTCCTCCGTCTGGGACATTGTGAGTCCCCCTCTCGTTCTCAGTGTTGGGGTGGGCGGGGGTGGTAGAGGTAGAGATTGCAGTGCTTTCCCATTGCGTAAGACAGCAGCCCCACCCCTCTGGCTTGCCCATGCTTATCTCTACTCCGCCATTGTGGCTGTGCAGATATTCATGTCATGTCCCTCACCTGATACAGCTCCTCCTCCTCCTCCTCTCCCGTTGAATCAGCCTGTCTGACCAATGATCGCCTTGCTCTCAGTTTCTCATTAGTTGTAATGGCTTAAATAAGCCGAAAGGCCTAAATAAGATTGGCACCACCGGGTTCACACTGTTGTACACTGATGACCACATCTTAACTCCTCGAATTGTTCTACATGTGACACGACATCCAAATAATTATGATAACTATGACACGCTATTGTAATGAATGTTTTATAATCACGGTGGACAAACTTAAAGGGCATATTGCAGGTAAAAAAATTTTTGAGATATACATATAGCCTTGTCTAAAAAATACCCTTTGAAAAGTTAATGGAGATGGGAAATGCCCGGTAGGCATCCACCTCCCTGCAGCACATGCTCTCCTCGGCTGTGGTCATGGCCTCGCATTTCCCACACAAGCACCTATCAAACAAAACGTGGATCACCAAAGTGTTTCCCTCCCACGGCAGCCGTCCAGCGCTGTACCATGTAGTGTTGACAGAGTATGAGTCACTTCATCAAGATCATCAATTTTGATTATTTGTAAGTATCAATACACCTGCCTGTGATAGATGACCATTAATAATTTTGCTACTGCCGGAAATATGATGGTAATCTGTGCCATATTGTGGCGTGAACACAGTATCACAGAAGCTAACACCACCTGCCCTGCTCTCCACTGACAGCTCTATTTCTCTCTCCCTGCCCTCTGGGGCGCATAACAGGCTCATAATTATTGGGGCTGCGGCGTCATACATGTAAAGGTACACATTCAAAGTTTCTTCTGTGTCAAAACTGAGATTGGGATCCATTGGCTTCCTGTTGCCCAGGTTCACTGCGCTCTCTCTGCCAACGTCACTTCAGCTTTTGCGTTTTCGAATGCGGAAGTAAAATTTTCTAAAAAAAAAACGACTCTAGAAACCTAATAAATGGATTTACCAATATATTTCGAAGAAAAAACAGTTTCAATATTATTTTTCTAAACATTGATTGAAAGTGGTTTTTAACCTGCAGATTTTCTTACAGCTCAGCTGTATGCATCGTAATAAAGCTGCACTCTTTGAAAGAGACGTTTCATTGTGCAACATTTCAATCAAAAACAATATGTAAGTATGCACACACACACACACAAGCCAACAGGGCAGTAATTCATTGATGCTCCAGTCTGTAGCCTTCCAACCAAATATTTGTATTTGCTGTGCATCATACATGCATATACTAGTCTGGACACATCGTCAGTGATGTGCCTGGACTCATCGGGCATTTCGGGTCTTTCAACAATCATACACCCTCCGCCAGGTGACCCAACCGGGGTTGATCAAGTCCCGGCTTGTGTCCAGACGGCTAGCCAGCTACTATGACTCCATGGATCTCCTCTTTTGAGCCACAACCATCTTGAGGCCCTTTCTGCCGCTTCGGTGGTGCTGCGAATGGCTCGCCTCTTCCTCTCTCCATCGATGCCTAAGTAACTGAAGGCTCTGGCCAAGGAACGGGCTGCAACTCCTTGGCATCCAACCTCCACAGGGAAACACCTTGCTCTCCAACCAGCCTGATGACAGTCGCTGACCAGACCTGCGTACTCTCTCTCGAAGGCTTCTTCCAAACGGTCTTCCCACTGCATTGTCAGCTAAAGAAACATTGCTTGTTTGGTGGGCTCAGACACAAGGACAATGTCTGGTCACAAGGTGGTGACTGCGATGCAGCTGGGGAACTTCAGCTGGTGTTCAAGGCCCACCAACACCTGCCAGTCTCTTGCAGACGTCAGAATGCCTGCTGACGCTCTTCTAGCAGGAGTTGGCTTGTACCCAGCTCTGACAACGGCGATGGTCTTCTTGACCATGCCAGTCCTGCGCTAATGGCTTCAGCAAAGTCCTAAGGACTTGGTCAAGCCTCCACCTGTACCGTCCATCTCCCAGTGCCCTTGTACAGGAGCTGAGGATGCGTTCCAGTGTTCCTCGCTGGTGTCTCTGCTGTGCCCCATGTGTGCAGGTTTGACGGGAGTGGGAGCACATCATGCACTGCCTGGATTAGGAATTTGATGCATTTGCCAGGTCAAGCCACAGCACTGTATGTATGTATAGTGAAGCACACACACACACATGGCTTTACAACATACCACAGCACTCTGTTGTAAAGGAAAAACAAACTTGCTATTTATCCCTCTGAACAGCAGGATGTGGTATAAATACAGTGAGCTATGGTCAAATCACAGATGAGTCAGATATTGCAGCTCAATCACAGTCGTGTGTTCTGTTTTATCCGCAGACTCTCACACTAACACCTTTTACTTTGACAAAGTGAGTGAATATCGAATTGTGTTGTGTTTGGTCTGAGTGTGTCATACTCATGATGTTTGTGTAAGTGTCTAGGTTTTCTACGGACTGCAGCACATGTGACACTGTACTGCTTTGATTGCCCGATTTTCAGTCTGATTCTTTCATGATGTTGCTGCTTTGTTCTCTATCTCAGTGTGTTTCATTGTCTCTGGTTGACCTCGTTTTCTTCCTTGCTGTTCTAGATGTTGTGTTGAATGTACATTTGAACAGGTTCAGTGTGGTTCAATGAGATCCATGATCCCAAAGTCCTCATTGATCCTGATCCTTTCACTGAACTACCACGCATGGCAATAAAAAACTCATCTCTTTAAAGTGTAAATGCACTCCATCCTTTCAAGAACCTGACAAAGTCCTCCATGTTTCTGTTTCTTCACATCTAAATTGTATCATATTGTCAGGCTTTTAACAAATACACAAAGAGGGCCACATGTCACTACAGTGTTGGCAATAATAATTGGCTTCATGGCCCAAATTGTGGTTATTTCTTATACTTTCTGAAGACTGTATTTATGTATTTGCATGGTAAATATCTTAATTTATTTATTTTTCAGTTTAATACAGCTGTCTGTGTAGGTTCTCACTTCAATACAGTCACATAAATGAGCCAATCCTAAGACTCTAAGCTATGTCATGGTTCATAAAGATGAGCCACCATCTGTACAGTATGAGGTTTTTATTAATGTGTAATCACACTGGAGAGATGTACAAGATGGAACATATTGTTATATTCTGGTGAGGTGCTGCAGTCCAAACTAAACAACAATAACTCACCTTATCACAGAGGGAAAAGTTCCAACCTCAGTCCACCACCGCAATATGTTTTTCACAGTCCCTTATTAAAGTATGTTTGAAATATATCATCACAAATGTAGAGGTCACTAGTCTTTGCTTGCGGTGCATTGAGGTGTGCTGAAGTGTGTTTGATTGTGTTGTAGTCTGTTGCAGTGTGTTGCTTCTGCAGCCTTTATTTGCTGACTCTGACAAAACTGAAGCTCAGACAGTGTCAGAGACTGAAAGGCTGCAGACACCACCTGGCTGCGTAGGGAGTGGAGACTGAGGACAAAACTCTGATCAACGGAATAGGAGAGGGATCGGCATGAATGACAGATACAGCAAAGGGGGTAGAGGTCTCAGGGGTTTCTAACACATCATCATGCTGTAATGTTTGAAAGCAGGAAACGGAAAATGATGATTACAATAAATAGTTTATGGTTTAGAGGTAAAAGAAAAAAAAAGCTTCCAACTCATGAGGTTTTCATGCAATATTTCATATGATATAAATATGCGTATAATAGAGCATTTAATAATAAATGAAAGATAAGACAAATCAGAAGAACGTTGAATTATGTCATCCGTTTTGTTTCTTCTCTGCAGAGAGAGGGAGACCAGGGAACACTGTTTTTGTTCTTTATCTTTTCTTCTAAAAAAAACACAAATTTTTGTATTTCTGTTTCTTAAAACAAATTCATGTTCAGTTTCATATTTGTAAAATCACCAGTTTCTCAAAGTCATTGGGATATTTCTAATCATATTAAAGTAAGTAATGTCTGCTTAACAGCTTCAAAGCCACCAACTGAACCTGCGGCACCTCCAGTGAACCTGCCGGGACACTCACTGTGTTATTTTCTTCTCCTGCCTGCGAAGTGTGGCATGTTCTTACATGAACAAGGAAGTTTTTCCTTGCCTCTGTTGCCAAGTGCTTGCTCGTGGGGGGGATCTGTTGGATCTCTTTAACTCATTTTATAAAGAGTTTGGTCGAGACCTGCTCTATATGTAAAGTAAGTTGATGTAACTTTGTTATGATTTGCCACTATATAAATAAATCTGGTTTGATTGGATTTGATGAACAATGGGATGGCTGAGACAAGAAAGATGTCTTGTTTTGATTTACAAGGTCAGGTCTCATTTTTTGTGTTAGTGTAGTGTGTCTTCCACGAGGCAGCTGAAAAAAAAAAAAAAACAAGTGTGTAGTATGCACCAGGACCAAAGAGGAGACTCATTTAGCTGCTATAGGCCCTGATATTTCCTCCAGGAGTTGGAGGAGACCAAAACAGAGGATTGCGGAGAGTGACAGAGACTCCAGTGTTCTGAAAGGTGACTCTAGCGTTAGCTGTTTGCTGACATGAGATTTAGTGGGGACAAGGAAGTGTGTTTCTATGACTTCCCTCACCCGTGGAAACGAACCAAAGCAGATTTTCTTACAGTTCAGCTGTATGCATCGTAAAGAAAGCTGCACTCTTTGAAAGAGACGTTTCATTGTGCAGGTCTGCGATGAAACTGTAGTCTCTGCTCGGCTAAGAGTGCTGCATCAACGCCTGCCCATGTGTCAGCACTTTCAGGCCCAGCTCCTGTCTCATTTCACCACTTGTGTGCCGATGGCTTCACGAAAACAGCAAACTAACTGATGAAACAAACGCAATAGGAGATGATGAGGATGATGAGGCACAAAAATGTTTCCAGTCGCTCCAGAAACCAGGACAGTCCATAATGTTCCTGTGCTATCCTCTGGTCTCCTTCAAGGGTATTTTCTTTATCCTGCTGAATAATGGATGAACCAAAGAGAGAGAGAGAGAGAGAGAGAGAGAGAGAGTCCTCTGGCAATTGAACAGTATAACAGAACTTGTTTTCACTTTCTTTGTTTAGGAGTTTTTTCATGTCTTGGCTCCTCTGAGCCAAACTCTGCTGTTTCATCTAAACAGAAGGATTTGCCCTAAAAAAGGAGGGCTTTTAAACCAACTCAAGCTACTCATAATGTAGAAATTAGATCTTTTTATGCTCAACTGTCTCAATAAGCCTCAATTTTGTTCATTTATTATAATTTTTATAAATAGTACTTTTTCAGATATTTCTTAGATGAATCTAAATGTACAAAAAAATAAATATTAATTAGATAAGTCAATATACTAATTTAAAAACTACAAACATAGTCCCTTCAGGTGGCAAATCTAGCTCAGCTGCTCCTCCCATTAGCCAGACAAATGTGTTTTATATTTTATCAAGAGCTAAAGTGTCAAATTCCCTCATGAGCAGTAAGCTAAGTACCAAATACATCCTTCAATTGTAAACACAGTCACATCAGCAGGACAGTGCCTGATCTGCTGCGTCAGCTCATCTTCTCGGGCCGTTGTTTTCTAGCTAAACAAATCCGGAGTTAAAACACGCAGGGACCGTTTTCACATCTCCCCTCAGCCAGACTTAACAGTACGCAGACCGACACAAAAAATTTGTTGTCATTCCGCAAATCAACACACTAACTAGCCCCCGCTTCTGTTACATGACATCTAGATGGTCCAGGTGTGAGTCTGAAGTCTTCTGTCCCGTGTTGTGTTTTACAGATGATCCCTTGCTTATAGCAAGTTACAACCACATACACAGATGTTGTGTCGTAAATGAACACTACATTTTACAGCTACACAATTCACACCCTCATCCATGCTATTGCTGTATCGTCAACTTTTACTTAAGTCAATAGATGCCTGTTTTTCATCAGTGTAACACCTCAACTCTCAAAAGATGTTTCCCAATCCAGAGTCAGGTTCCCAACCACAACACAATGCCGCAGTCTGTCTTGTGTAGGTCTTGATGTCACCACAAACCCAGTTAGTGGATCTCAGCGACTCATTTCACTTGACCAAAGTGTGTTATTACTAAACATATTGCAAGATGTATTTATTTATTTTATTTCATTTGTCGCGGACAGTAATAATGTTACAGCCTCTCAGAGACACCTTATGCTGCAGGCACTGATCTGTGCTGAGGGACCGATTTAATCCTCAGCTCGTACGAATCTATTTTCTGAACCCCTCTTATACAAAGTGTTTTCACGCCGTGTCCTCACATTATAAGACGTCACCTTGGTCCTGAAGTTAAATGTGATTATTGCAGGTTCATTCCACCTTATCAAAGCCCAATTCAACACATCCTCGACCAAGTCTTGCTCTAATCAATCTGAATGAACCACCTGAATTCAACTAATTATGTGAAGAGGGGGGAAATCATTCCTTAATGAAGCAGCATTTTTTAAACCTTTGGCTTTATTAAAAAGAAATTACTTGCTAATGTGAATTTGTTTAAATTAATTTGAACACAAAATGTTCATTTAATGAATGAACCTAATAATGTGTGCAAAGGCTGCAGTTAGTTACATGTTGAGATTGTTATTTGTTTTTTAAATGTGCTGAATGATTCTTTTATCTTTACCTCCAGCTGTTAGCAGTTGTTATGTGGTTATCTCTGCTCATCCGGCCATTCTCAATATCTTCTCTCTAGCCGCGTGCATCAAACTTTGGTGTGTTCGACTGTGACCAACATGTCACTGGATTGACATGAAATTTGGTCCACACATTCACGCTGCTGACAGAGAGAGCATACGTTATTTTATGGACTCTGCTGAACATTCACACTTTGGGTATGAGCTTTAAATTTAGATTTGTGTCTCCACACATACCACACTCACTCTGTGGACATTAACGTGTGCTGATTTTAGATATATGATGACCTTTAAAAATGACCATCGGCATACATTTAATTTGTTGCCTTTATCATTCAGACACCTACAGGACCTAATACAGTCACTCTAGTGGTAAAGAACTCTTTTCTTTGACTCAGGAGAGATATGCTTTATTTTTTTGTCACAAAGAATTCGATAATAACATTGATGCCATTTCCTATGGAATACAACGAATTAGGAGTGTTAACTTTTAGCCCATTAGCGAAGAATAGTGTCTAGACTTGGCATTGTGTGTCTTTATATCTTTGTGAACCTTAGAGATTCAAAAACTGTTGAGTCAGGTTAGCTTGATGCTAACAGTAGCCGCATGCTTAGATCACAGTTAGGAGAGAAGCATTCATCTTCTGAAAATATGTCCAGGATAACAAACCTTCAAGGCACAAAGGAAAATGAAGTAAAACACACGATATAAAACATGACTATTTATCCTGATCATGTCAATGTTGCGTTATTCTACATTTTCTTGCTTTTCATCTTAATAATGTGAGCATGAAAGGCAATAACATGAAAAAACTGTGTTGTCTTGAAACATCATAGCCCAGATAAATAATTTAAAGAGCCAATTTGAAATGGAATGTATACTTGAAGAACGAGGGGATTTAGCAGTAAAATTCATTTTTTCTGTCAGATTAATAAATTACAAACTATTTAATTGCACTTTGTTGCTTCTTAAAGGCCCCAGAAAACCTAATTTTTCAACGAGCTCTTCACCATCACTGCTGGGGTTTATTTTTCCCTATCGCTCGAACACTTGTGCATTTACTTGAGGATGTTCCTCTCAGTCGATTAAGGATGTTTTCAAGGTCTTAAAGCTTCAAGTAAATCGCAGTTGGTTTTCAAAACGGCCTCATGTTTATTGAAAGGATTTAAAGGGGAAACGATGATGAATCCTAATCATTTATTCATTGCAAAAAGCTGCACACACAGCCTACGCAAAAATCTAAATCCTCTGTCTCGTTGACTGTCAGTGTATTGATTTTGATTTTAGTAACACTCCTGGACTTTGGGTGGACTGTCTTGCACATCTGTGATAATCTAGATGTACAAAAGCCTAAAGCGACTGATTTTCTCTGTACTCATCACCCTGGAATCTACAGGAGACGACAAAAGCCTCTCGACTCACAGGAGCAATAAAGACAGACACTGGTGTGACTAGGGTTTATTACTTTTAATCAATTCAGCTAGCTACAAAATGTCCACCACTTCACACACTGACAGGATACAGAGAGGGAGTCTTTAATATTACATGCGTTGAGGACATCAATCTCACAGTTTAACCTATTGTGTCATTCAGGTTTAGGTATTTAATCACCTTACTCTAACTACTCAACATTTTGGCGATTTGGTGTGCATAGCTCTAAAGTACAGAAGCAACAAAGAAAAAAAAAAACCCTTTTGTTATGTTTTTTTTTTTTTTTTTGAGTATAGTTATCAGTGTTGTTCAATATTATTATTATTTTTACCAATAACAAACCACACGGGGAGAATAAACTTACAGATACAGTCTTCTTATAAAAGTAAGGTCTCTCAGAAATATGCGTCTTTGCTTTACATTGCAAACGTTTATTTATTTTTTCAGAGCATCCAAAACCTATGTTACAGTACACAACCAGTCCTCCTCTTTCAGCACATAATCAACATCTTCATCACTGAACTGCATAATCATTTAGAAAACAGGTCATTTTTTGCAATACAACCCCAAGTCCTCGTTTTTTTGTTTGTTTTTTTTTTTTTATCTTTTTCTCACTTTTTTGATCCCTTTTGCATTATTGTACAACGAGATGGTCACAGTTGGTAAATATATCAAGACAGGAAGAGTGGCACTATTGCAAACTTGCAGGAGTATGGAACGATCAACTGTGTCCTAATACTGAGCATGCGTTTTCGTCAATTTGCTACTGCCATGTTATCGTTTTTTATATATATTTTTCAGACAAGTTTTATTTATAAGACTAAAATCTACCATTTGTCATGCAGAGAACGCACAATTCACATCACTTGGAATGCAATGTCTAATACAGCTACAGAGAGTCTAGTTGCACATTGTCTAAACAGTAACTCAGTATGAACAGTATGATTGCGATGAAGGAAAATATAACGACTGCCTTTTGATTGTAAGTGCTCTTTGCGATCCCATTCGTCTGCACCACCACTTAGCAAATGCTTACTCGTGTTTTTCCATCAGTTTTCTGCCTTTTTGTCAAGACAACATCAAAATAAGGAGTATGACAGTAGCCTAAATGGACTGACACAGTTTACTAGGACGATACCGAGATACTGAAAAGGAAAAAGAATAAAAACAAACAGCTTGTATAGCATTCCTATTATATACTTGTCATCCAGAGCAGTGTACTTTTATATGTATATATATATATAATATATGATATTTTATGATATATGATATATATATATATATATGTGTGTGTGTGTGTGTGTGTGTGTGTTCTGATAAAGAGAATAAAAACTTCACAGGTGAGCTAGAGAGCCATCAAGTCAGCACTATATACAACCTTTGGAAAGAATGATATACGGAGTATAAGAAATCATCTTTTTACGAGGACAATCATCTTGAAAAAGCTGGACAGACAACACACAGAACAACATTTACAATGGGGAGGGGAGGTGATATGTGCATGTGTGCAAACCTAGAAGGTCAATACCATGATGAAAGCATGTCAGCGCCTGTCAATGTGTGGCGCACAACGCCGGGATGAGCGCGCTCTGGACAAGGCGCTTAGCCACTGCCCAGCATCTTTGTGGCACGCTGGTTGGCCTCATCAATCCTGGTCTTGTTGGAATCAGCCTGAATGGAGGAAAAGGAGAGAGGAAAAGAATTATAGTTTGATGTGTCCTGAGTTTTAAATAGATTAATATCAAACATGTCGTGCAAGTTTTAACACAGCTGGCAAAATAAGTCTGCCTCCTCCAGTAGGCTGCTGTCCCTCCCACTAAAAATGTTTGTTGAACTTATCACGCGTGTGTCATTTTTGGCTACACATTAGTCAACTACTGAGCATCATCATCATACAGATAATCAAAGAATGTAGCTTAAACTATAGGAGGCCTACACATTTCCCTGACTTCAACTTCAGTTGTCTAAATATTTGTATCCGGGTGATGGGATATGCCGGTTTCTTACTTTAATGTTGTTCTTATTTAGAAAATGTCATTGTTTTTTAATAGCTTTTCCTGCTGTTTTCTATATTACTGTGGAGGGCAGCAAGAAAAATGTTACATCTCTCAACACACAGCGGATGTTCGAGTATCTCTCAAATTCAACTGTGTGGTATATAAATGAAGGTGTAAAGGTCAGCCGTCCTCTCCTGGACGAGTTCGATGAAAATCCCCTGAGTCTGAGTCGTGTACTTGCCTTCTCCATGATCCTGTCGATCTGGCGGTTCTGGGTGTCGATCTCATTGCCCATGTCCAGGGCCATGTGGCGCAGGTTACCGATGATGCCACCCACCTGCTCCAGGTTCTCATCCATCTCATTTTCTCGGGCATCGTCTGTTACCCTAAACACCCCCACACACACACACACACACACACAGGGTCAGTGGTGGTCTCGGCATGAACGGCAGGTCACACACACAACATAGTGTCACTGTGATCAGGTCCAAAAAGGTGCTGGCTGCTCCTTCTATGACCTTCTCATCCATATTTCACCTCTGGTCCGTTTTGTCTCTAAGTGTCACCATCTGACCTCAGACCAGCTGCCTGGACACAAGGAGACTCCTCTACACATATTCCTCTATATTCCCGTTCTCTGCTGTGAGCATGCTACATAACCTGGTAAGCACTGCTGGCTCCAGTCGAATTCACAGCAGCACACAAGAACCAACGAGTGTTTTGTATGTTTACGCTTATATTAGCAGCAGTGTTAAACATAACATTGTAACCAAGCACACCAAGCACAGACCTCAACATAAGTTTGACACAGTGAAGTTTGGGATAAGAGTTCCATGACGCATTATCAGCGTTTCAGCGGTACGCTGGAAATGTTCACTGACGTATCCTGAGGGAAAATGCTAATTTAGAAATACATTGAGAAGAATTAATTAATCTCTCCTGTCACATCTGTCCTCACCCTCATTTAACTCCAGCTGCCTGGTCTCGTCTTTACTGGACTTCTAGCTAATGAAAAGCCTAGTCATTATGTTCTTGAAAAAAGTGTTTCTCAGCAAAGTATTTCCTTCACCTCGACATTTGAACAAGAGCCAGCAGCTCTGTAATGCTGTCACCGCTACAATGCCAACACGTTTGCCTGGAAGGGGTGCATTTTTTAGCACGTTCACTATCTTAGCTTAGCATTTTAGCATGCTAGCATGTCCTAATTAACGCAGTCCTCTGTTTATTTGCAGCATGAAATTGGTTTCCAAGCCCAAAGCGGTGACATAATCGGGAGACAGTTTGTATTGTACTTTTCTGCTCCTCGTCACTTGATCAATCAGCATGAACGTCAAACTTGTTAATGGTTTGCTCTAATGTTGGCAACATGATTGTTTTGTGTAATGGAGGTGACTCGGTGAGAGCCTCTTCATGTCCGTCCTCAGCGTTGGAGAGCTGATTAAATGTAATGATACACCCACAATAACAATGCCTATAAATACACTATATGACACTAACTCCATTCACTCAGTATCATATTAACACAAAATGATCTTCACCCAAGGCTTCCGGTCATTTTCCTATCCAAGCAGATGCACTGCAGTCTGATCAGAGGAATCTTTTCTAACACTAAAAGCAGTGTCTGAAAGAAAACATAGAGGTGGGAAAGCAACACTTCATCTGCCATTTTCCTTTGCCCATAATAGTTATAGTAATTAAGTATTCTGTGAAATATGCACATACACTGTCTATCATGTCCACCTGGACTTTTGTATACTTTTGCAGCCTTGTATGTGATATGACCGTTGTGGAGATATGCGACAAGGTTTATCTCCTCCATCTCTATCTCTCCTTGTTTGTTCATTTTAAGCTTTAGATGAAAATCCTCTCCGCTTACCTGCGGATGAAGCCTCCGCTGATGGCCATCTGTTCACGCTCGTCCACGACACGGGCGGGCTGGCTGGCCACAACCCCATCTTGGTTGTTCCCCCAGGCCTTGCTGGCTCCGCTCTTCATCCTGGGCACCGGCAGCGATGGCAATGAGGATGAGGACGGACAGTTACTCAACAGTTTGAACTGAACAATGTGGCATTAACCTCAACCAGGCTGGTTTCCCATTAGTCAAATCTACAGAGAGAGCCTTGGATTTGAGGTACTTCAACAGCAGGTGTGTAGATATATATAAATGTAAATGTCAGTATGTAGCTGGATTAGCTGGCACAAGGGTGTTATTTGGTTTCATGCATTCAGCACATAAATATATGGTGGAGACTAGACTAAGTCAAGCAAAGCATAGCAGGCATGGACTGGGTTTTGGTGCAGGCTCATTCTGGTGTTACACAGGAATAATGTGTGTGATGTTATATGTTGAATATAACATACTGTTCAGAATCAGGCAAGCCTTGTGTGCTGTGTGTTCTGTGTAGTCTAGGCATGCGTTTTAATTGTTGATCCTTTTCTGTTTGTTTTTTTTTAATTTCTAAACATCCAACTGGCATTTTTGTATTGTTGCACTGATAAACCCCATCCCACTCTCACAGTTAAATGTCCCAGTGTGACAGAAAACAGAGAGGAGACAAGGTTTTGGCTGACACACAACACAGAGTTGTACAGGGACTGCCACATTGTTGGGAGGGACGACGATTAATGTGGAGAACAAACTGCGAAACGACTAAAGGAAACAAAACAAAGCAAGAAACTGGAGGGAGTCAACAGAGAACAACACCATGCTCAACTATTGCTACAGCTAGTCTTACCCCCACCCCCCCACCACCACCACCGCCTCCACCCTGCAATTTGTTTTGTGTCACTGTTTTTCTTCCAGGTTGAGTTCTCTGTCAGTCGCAGCCATACAGACGAGTGGAGAGCTTGAGGATTTTGACACTAACACGTCCCTGCCTCTGTTTCAGTCAAAGTATACCGACAAACAACACAGCTGTGCTAACACGATATGCAATCACAGCTCAGCTGCATGGCTTTAAACATTCTAAACCTCAAATCATCACATTCAGCATCTGTTTTGGCACAGAGAGGACAGCAAAACTCACAGAAATTTTTATTTCTCCAGTTATTGTTTGACCTTCAGAACTTTTAAGGCACTTTGGTGAAGCGCAACAAACGTCTTGCCCCTGTCAACCAATTTAACGCTGATATGCCCGAGTTATTACTCAGATATCTAAACATTTTTTTCAATTCAACACTGGTGTGTCCTTTTTCCTGTGTGGCAGCGGCTGACTTCTCTGTAACCTTGGAGTGCTGTGTGGATGTATTCGAGCTGTATCAGGGATTGCAATGGCTCAGCCTCCCACACTGCTTTTATTAATAGAAATGGACTGAGGCAAGGCTGCACTGAGCTTTCTCTGCATGCTGACAAACACACGCGCTAACCTTGTCTCACTTTCTTTCTCTACTGACTTAGTTCTTGTTTTCATCATTTTTAAGCCGCTATCTTGTTCGTTCGCTTTGTACATTGGGTCGTATGTTATCGTCTCCTTTCGTTTAATTTTATACCCAGTTTGTTCTTCTGTGCAGTTTGCCTTTCTACAGTTCCAGAATGGATATAATGCACTTCCCTAATCAGCTTTGCTGTGATTGAACTGAGATGATCTGATTAGATCCTGTGAGTATTGTGGATCCAGAGCTATAACTGAACTCATTATATCTGATTCATTCCTTGAGTGACCTGCAAGTCGAGCTATCTACCAATCCAAATCAACTCACTGTGCCATGCTGAGGGCCTGAATCTGAAAGCATTAAGCACCAAAAACCAAGAGCCAGCTAATTCTGATCGACAGTCTGCACACTAAAGGGATTAAAGAAATACCTCAGCATGTATGATGGAATAAAAAGTCGCTGTCTGGGAGGTGGAATGAAACCAACATAAATATGCCTTTTCTCCTTTTTAGCATCCATCTATATGTGCACTCAGTATGAGTCGACTTCCCAGCAGGCTATCATGCCACTATCTGATATGCTGACCTACATGTAAGCGAGTTCCCCTCGGGAGAGGGAGCTTAGTGAACAGTAATTTTGAGCAGCCAGTGCTGGATGAAGGCTAATTTAGCATAGCGCTCTGCAGGAGAGGTGGCACCGCAGAGAAACTGCAGCGGAGCCAGAGGGGGGAAGAGAAAAAAAAAAAAAGGCAGCAGTGGGCTCGATCGCCACAGAGCCATGTAAAGACAAGGGTACCATGCAGTGCACGCCCAGTGGCACCGTGTACCCATTTCACAGAGCGAACTGAATATATCTCATATTGCGCATGTGTCCTGACCCAGTTTTCAGCTCCCAGGAACAATACAGCTCACTTCTCTTTTTCTCTTTTTCCTCTGAATGTGTCACACGTGTCTTTTTTGCCTCATGATGAGTTCACTGCATTCTTTCTAGCCTTCGTCAATGTTGTGATGTGGCATTCTCCTTCAGTTTTCTTCTTCGAACCTTTCTGTCTTTGTTTTCTTCTCATCCAAGCACTTTTGGAATCAGTCCTTTAATATATATATATATATATATATTACATATATAAATTGTAGCTAAATTTTCTAAATTTTATAACCTCCCTTAGAAATGTTTAAATAAAATCAGTTTTAAGATCCTCATTACAGACCCTTTCAAAATCAGTCAAGGCGTTGTACAGCTCACAGTTAGACAACATGAAAAGACTTCATAACCATCAACATCATATTCATTGTTAATATGAGCAATATCATGATCTTAAAGTACTCATGTATAGCATTGTTAGCATTATGAGTTGCATCATCATGCATGCAGGAGCATTCAGGGTCATGCTCGCCAGTCATTCCATGTCATTGACGCTTGGTGATTCAAAAATGCTGGTGAGGGGAGGGGAAGGTGTGGGGACAAAGGGGTCTCGCTGTCTGCAAAAATGTGAGGATCTAATGAATGTTAGAGCAGGGTGTTGGTGGTATAGAGATCATGCAGATGAGGAGAAGTGTCAAACAGTCCTGGACCAGGCTGACCAAAGGCATTTTGGAACCAAGATCACTAAATTACCAGACAGGGCCAACAGATAAAATGATCTGAGTACCAAGATGCTTCAGGAGCCCCAGCCCTGCTCTGAATTAAAGCTGAATTGCAGTTGAATAGGGCCAATAGCCGAAGGGACATCGATGTAGAAGTCCCAGAAATTCCTCTTCAAGAGGAATGAAAACTATTGTTGAGTGACAATCACTGCACCTGCATGTATATGACTCCCATTATAAAGGTGTTTGGAGAAGTGGAAGCTTAGAGAACAGGGCACTTGGAGAAGGGCACTTGGTAGAAGGGTGTTAAGAGAGGCACTTATTGATGAGCCTTGGCCTTGGCTGAGTGGACTAGAGCTTATGTGGAGGACTGGACTTTTTCAGCATGGCTTTATAGGATTTGGTTTCATCAGCCTTGTTGCGCATGTCTGTTTTCGCTGCAATATGAAGCAGGAAAGTTTAAGAATGAGTGTTTGCATAGTGCTACATCTGAGAGGTCAGGTCTGGATTCGTCGGACTGATGGACTACGGGATGCTTGTTAGTCGTGAAGCTGTATCTGTGGTGGCCAGTCTTTTAGGAACCCAAGGCTGCTGCATGTGCCCGCAATTATTTACAGGACGTGTCTGCACATATTGTCTGGAGATGCATTAAAGACGAACTGAAATTATTATTTTTTTTATTCTATTCTGTCAAAATTCAAATTCAAAAAAACTGTGAGTGCTAAGAATTTGATTGCTACGAAATCTGTGTGGGCAGATACGACAACTGGTTTGTTATATCACTTCTGTTACTCTTAAACCAGAATACTGTGACACTTCAGACGCACAGGCGGTTAACCAGCTTGAGAGCCATCTGTGAGCTGAGCACTCCCTCCTATACATTACTCTGTGAATCTACAAATCCGGAGGAGCTGCAAAGAATGCAACCTTTGTTTTTTTTTAACTACATAAACCAATGTCAGTAAAAAATAAAGCTATTTTATTATAACTAGCTCACACTTTCTAGTCCCAGCATGCTTGTATTTTGTAGAGTGACCCTTCTGAATATTGAATGTAGGGAGAGATGTCTGCTGCATGTTTCCTAGAAATGTTAGTTAACCACTGCTGCTACAGGCAACACCAGCCTAGGAGCATCCCTGTGCTGTTCCCTACATGAAAAGCAAATGGAATAAGCTAGAGATTTCAGTTCGACTTTAATTATACTTTGTGTGTATTCATGCAAGTGTGTGCGTGTGTGTGTGTGAGAGAGAGAGAGAGAGAGAAAGTATTTTAGTGCACATCAAATCCTCCTGTGTCCACCTCATATAGCTGTGGCAGAGGCAGAGTCAGTGTTCATTTGCAGCTGGAGCAGAGCGGAGTATTGGCTGATGGCCATGGTGATGTCACTTCTACCTCAATTATTCATTTATATTTTGAATTTCTTAAATATTTATTTTTTTTGTTTCTGAACAGCAGGCAGGCAGGCAGGCAAGCAGCACCTACTTGTTACATGGACAGGAGCAAAGACCACAGAATTTCCCTAGATCGTTCAAATTCTTTTCTGCATCCTTCATGTCCTTATTGATTTGGTCCATTCCCTCCTCGATGCGTTCCAGTTGCTCTGATTAAACACAAGTCATTTATCCCCCACAGAACGAAGCACGAGAAGAAAGAGAGAGAGAGAGAGAGAGGAAGAGGAGAGAAAGAGAGAGATAAAGAGAGGACAAAGGAGAGAAGACAACAACTTCAGACACTCACTGTGACAAAAGAAAGTAAAATAAAATAAATAAATAAATAAATAAATAAAGAGGAAAAACTGGACGCCACCACATATGTAAAGAACCTTTGGGGCACATTGTCAGTACCTACTTGTTACATGGACATATGAAAAGCCCACAGCATTTCCCTAAATCTTTTAAATTTTTCTCGGCTTCCTTCATGTCTTGGTTGATATGGTTCATGCCATCTTCAACACGATCGAGTTGCTCTGGTCAGGACAAAGGGATGACAGTAGTGGAATGAATTTCATTGACTGGTTGACAGAAATATGATTTATGATAAGCAGTTTCTGACTCGTGTGTGTGTGTGTCTAAGGGCAGGAGTGTAAGAAGTTATTTCTACTTAATGCACCATTTTGGTGTCATAGAACACAATTATGGCTATAAACTGAACGTTTGGCCAGAAAATGCTATAAAAAGCAGAACAAACCAAATAATAACAGTGAATAAATTTTTTTGTGTGTGTAATTGGAGAATGGAGTTTAGCATTCTCAGAAATATGCTTATTTGTTTCCAAGCTAGATAGCTCATAGTTAGATAAGAATATCACCCACTCTGGCTACTGTCAATTATCTTAGCTCAGCATAAAGAGAATAAACGGGGGGGGCAGCTGGTCCGGCTCTGTCCAGAGGTAACAAAATCTGCCTTTTACAGCTTAAAGAGCTAGAGTTGGGGGAAAAAACCCCAGAAACGCAATTTACAAACCACTTACCATATGTTGTGTTCTTATTTTATAATGGATTAGATAATTAATAACGGTTGTTGTTTTTGGTAACTTTGGACAGAACACAGAAAGCTATTTTCCTCTAATTCGAATGAAGCTAAATTCAGCTAATTCACGGCTTTGGCTTCATGCTTGGCATGTTAAGATGAGAGTGGTATCCATATTCTGATTTAACTCTTAAACTTCATTTCTTAGTATGAAAAACCATGTCTCTGAGTGCTTGTTAAGTGTCACTATGCAATCCAGATCCTTGCAACTGAATTCTGAGAAAGCATGTTTCCATTTCCTCAGATTGAAGTAAAGAAAGCTCCATTTAGAGCTCTTTGCTGGAGTCATGTAATTATTGTTGTTCATCTTCTCCATTCAGACATCCAATTAATTAGAAAGCAAAATAATGTGCCCTTGTTAGCTTACGCTGAAACAGTGACATTGCTGTGTTGTTCCATCCGTTCAGCCTGCTGTGAGAACTGCACAGTTAGCAGAATACTTATGGGCTGTGGATCAAGGCACGAGTTTGTGGACACTGTTAGTTATGATGGTTAAATTTTGCTACCACATCAGTGAGAATGAAGCTGGCTCGTTTGACTGAGCTGCTTTGTCTGCTTGTGCAAATTGTCAGGCTAACACAAAAGAGTTTAGGGTGAACTGTATTCTGGTTTATGAATGTCAGGCCTTTGTCATGCTGATGCGGTGGATGGTGGGTTGGTGACTGTTCCACAGCACAAAGGATTTCCATCCTGACTAAAGGAAATACAGTGCAGGCAGAGTGTGAAAGGGTGAGGCACAGTTAAATATGGAGCAGACTAGTTCTTTGACTCTTTCAGATTTGTAAAATCCCCGGTTGCCATGTATTTATGTAAATATATTCAACTAAGGGAGGATCCATGTTGAGTTGTGTACATGGAGTGAAACAGGGTAACGGTGCTGAGTGCAGACCACTGATAAGAAAATACGGTCAGTCAGTAAATTTCTATTTTACCTAAAGCAAACCTCTACACCACTTAATAACCGTCTCCAGTGTCAAGTGCTCCACAACCCTGCTTCCATAAAAGTCAATACCATAGGGGTCAAAAGTCAGCTCAGGCTTACAGCCTCCTGTGTGTTTAGTCAGCTGTAACAATTGGTTTTTGAGGAGTGACCTTGCGGGTGCTGAATAGTGCTGGGGACATTCACTGCGGATGAGGGAATAAACGGATGGTGAGCCCTCACCCCCTTGAATGAACAGCCATGCTGGTGCAATCATAGCTCCCTCTAACAGGGAGGCTGCAGCCAATGGGAGAGACATGCGATGGTCAAAGAACCTACTATTTAGTATCTGACGCTGCACACTATAGACCACATAAGTTAATGTCGGTTATTGGCGCGTTCTTTAACAAAGCTGCATGAACCAGGGATTGTACAAAGCAGTGTATGAGCTGACAGAGAAAGTGAATATTTTGTCTTTACCAGCTAAATCGATCGTTTTTCTGACCACTTGTGTTTTTCCAGCTCTGGACTCTCACCAGGGTGGCGGTGTCTTCAGCAGCTGTTCTCTGGCCTGTCATCTCTTTGTATGCATATTTTTTTAAGCTCCGGTCATATTTAGAAGCAAAAGATTAGAACTAGGCTGGCCGAAGTGTAATTTCTAATACAGGACCTGTGCCATACATTGAGCCATACCTTTGGTGAGGTGGTATTTTTGAATGATTTTTGAATTCAAGTCTGTGACACCAGCACGGTTGAAAGGTGATACTATTCACATCCGTGCATTTTTCCTCAGTGATATTTGGGGAAGCACAAACAGATCTGAGAACAGCGTTGAAGTCACCCTGCCACTGGCATGTTACCCAACCTGATTATAGAGGGGAAATCATTTATCTCGATGTTGAGCTGCTGGGTTTTGGCACTGCAGTGGATGGCATTAAATATCTTCACTGGATCTGTGAATGGTTTGGCATTTCAAGAGCTCCTTTCAGTGTCTTTGTTTGCTAATGAAAAAAAAAAAAGAAAGAAAAACAAGCTGCTGTGGCAAATCAAATGCATTTGGGCAAATCCAAAAGGAAAAATGTTAGCCAAAGGGAATAAAGGTTAAAGGAAGCTGAAAGAAAAAAGAAATTTTCCCCAAAGTTATACACGTTATGCTCGACCAATCAGAATAAGCCATGTGTCAAATAAAAACCTAAGTTAGGCAAAAGCTGGAAAAAATGAATTCATTTGGGAATGCACTTAAATGAAAACAAGCAACTGCATATGAAACAATTAATCCATTCACAAAGGCTTTGATATGATAAACTTAACAGCAACATTATCCATAAATAATATTGTCACGCGTGGTGCTGCTATTTGACTTCATAAGCTAATGCAGAATGTTACAGCAGCTTTGTTGACTGTGAATAGCCTAGTTAGTCATACATCAGCACTGTAACGAAACTCTTTCAGACTTACCTCCCTGCTCGTCCAGCATAACCAAAGTCCTGATGCCGGCATCTTTGCTCTACTCCCCAAAGATGTGCAGGAAGGAAGGGTGGGGTTGGGAGGGGAGGGGGGGGGGGGCCAGGGGGGACAAAATGAAATAGAGGTCAGTAATCAGGCCAAAAGAGCTCCATGAAACAGAGGCCGCTGAAGAATAGGTGCTGTCATCAGCCATATGCACCCCTTTCCTTCATCACGGTTCACTAGCATGAGAACACAGGGCTGTGCTCCGTGCTTCCATGCCTTTGCTCCATATTACATTCTTTGTTACTACATTCTTCTAATGCAATAGAACATGGTGACAGTTACAAATATGTGGCTACCAGCTAGCGGAGGGAGGGGCAGCTGATTTACTTTAAATTAACAGTGTGGACAAGGCTAAACAAGCTCAAATTGCTCTGCAGTGGATGTGCTGCGGAAATGATATGAATGAAGAGATCGTTTGGAAAACTGACAACTCACTGATTCATAAAATGTGTACAGTTTAAGATGGTGTGTTGATTTGTGTCCTTCACCAGGAGCAAATTAGAATATGTTGACTCCCCCCCCCCCCCCCCCCACACACACACACACACACATCTGGAGCCTGCTATTGATTAGAAGGAGTAAAGGCCACTCGGCTATAAGACCTAATCAGGAAACATGGAAATAGCTCCCAGGAGATTAACAATAATCATGCTAACAGCAAACAGGGGCTCTCATTAAAAGCCCTGTCACTGAATTTCCTTGTACAAATGATGGAATTAATAACACAGGATCCCGATGCCCCTTCAGTCTAAGAGTCAGGAGCTGTTAGACCTTCGCTCGTGCATTATTGTTGCCTGTAAACTCTGAATGGGACAATTTTCCTTCCTCCAAATTCAAAATGGAGGTTATCCTTGAGTTTTCCTTGAGCTTTAAGAGTTTAATTTGAATTCCTCCCTGACTTAAACACCTGAGCCAACATGAGCATTCAGAAGTGAAGCTATCAGTTACCGGTGGACTGGGTTGGCTCCAGGTTTTTAATGTTGCTAGAAAGAGCGTGAGGATGAGGAGGAGGAAGTTAGTGACACCTGTGCTTCTCTGTGCTTCTTAGTAATGCAGGACTAAGAGGAGGCACCTGGCTCTGCTTGATAGGCTTGATAGGCATAAATATGATTACAGTGTGTCAGTGCACACGCACACACACATCCAACCTGCCTACTAAGCAGTCAGGAGGAACGCTACACATTGATGTTTGAGGAGTGAGAGGGGGGAAATGATTCTGTAATCCAGCAAGCCTCAGTCTGGGAGAAATTCCAACGAATTGAAACTCTGTCTCTGTGGAAACAGGAATCACCCATGGTCACTTAGAAGGCTGGACATGGCTCATTGGAGCTTGCTTCTATAAATCCACTGCTCAGATTTATACACTTATATATTGCAGAAAGGCAAATATAATCAAATTTGGCCTCATAAAGATTGAAGATTGACATACATCTCTGATATTACGGTCTGATTTAGAAATCCTGAATGATATAGTTAGATAATATCTCTGTGATAGCTTCATGTTAGATATTTTTCGATTTATGGGTAATGGCATGTGGATTCATTTGTTAATAAAAGCCAGTCTTCCAGCGTTCATTTTCATTAAAACAGGAAGAATATCTTACATAACCACTGGGCTGATTTCTTCCATTTTCTCATGCAGTGATATGTTCAGTAGTGGGGAGCTTTGCTGTCTCCTCCCAGATTCTTTGGAAATAAGGATTGCAGTCTCTCTGCATATCTTAATGTACCCTGGGGCTCCATTCTTTAGTTTTCTCCCTATGACTGCCTACTGAACTGGTGGAGCTGTGCCTCCATAACCGCAGCACAGTTGTAGTCGTGGAGCTGCATGGTGAGATATGTCGACTGATGATCAATATGACCTTGAGATGTGTACCGGGAGCTTGTCAGATGCCCCCACCCCCACCGGCTGTCCGTGCCGCTTATCTTCCTTCTCTTCCCTGTTTCCCTCTGTCTTTTCCCTGGTGTGTCACTCTCATCCTTTCCATTTTTCTTTCCCCTCATCTTTCACCCTCAGTTTATTACAGTATTATTTATTGGCATGAATGTTGCATGAGCAAATAAAAATGTGTGCGTGCATCCTGTCTCTCTGACGTTCATTTCCAGTAATGTGTTGTTCACGCCATGATTCAGTTGACTCATGCTTCACTCAATCCTGCCTGACAGGTCTAATGAAAATGGGCACTTAGACCAGAATAATACTGTGCATGTTAAAGCAAACTGTAGACTTTAGATTCAGCAATGTCAGAAATCAGTGAAGTGGCCACAAAAGACATGTCTGCAAATGCCCTTGTGGATTTAAAGACTTGATTCCAGCCACCCTTCCTAAAGAAACTATGAATAGAATTGTTCAATAAATAGGCTTATTTGCTTTCTTGATAAGAGTTAGATGAAAAGCTTATTATAACTCTTATGCTTTACCATTACATATGAAGTTGGAGCCAGAAAATGGTTAGCTTACCCACAGGAGCAGCAGGGCAGTTATTCTTTTACGGAGTAAACAAAGGAGATATAATGTGTCCATTGCTGAGTATTAAAATGTGCTGAAAGGTGGGATATTTTAAACTTCAGGAAAGAGAAGATGAGCTGTCCCCACCTTGCCTCCTACCTTTGTCTTAAGCTAATGGTTTCCTGGCTCCATCCTGACATAAGAGTGGAATCAGTTTCCGCGCCAAGCTCAGGATACCAACTAAGTGTACATTCTATCCCTAAATATTGAACCTAGAGCTAGCAGAAAGGTGCCCCATCTCGCCAAGCTTGTGCTAAGAAGGTTTAAGGTCTCGCTCTCGCTCATCACATCTTTCTGACACGGAGACCTGCCTTCCTGGAGTGTACCATGTCTCTGAAGATAGCAAGAAGAGCTCTGTTCTCAGGCTACCAGTCGGCCCTGCTGCTGTAATGCAACCTGCAGTACTATTGCAGTGTGTTTCATGCGCCACGCTCTTCACCTCCATCCTCCAGCTGCTCTCTGTGTTCTCTGTTGAACAGAGAGAATAATGTGGACTGTCTTGCTTATGTGGGCCTACAAAATTATTTTTGGGGATTTGTAAATTGCAAAGAATTACTATTGCCAATCAAACCCTCATAACATGAACTATGCACGAATCACTCCTGCCCTTCAAACTGCTGGAATGAAAATTTAAGTGGCTGGAGAAAAAAAAATTATGAATCAGTAACAAAATTAAATAGCCTCATAGCTTAACTCCAAAAGCTGTGGGAATTTAATAAGCTGCTGCAGTTTTTCCTTTCCGCCATTTAATTCCATGATTATTGCAACACAGTTGGTTGAGTGGTTAGTACGCATGCTGAATGTTTGGAGCGGGTTTCAGGTTCGTGCTTGACCTCTCGGCCACTTACTAACGAAAAAAGGGGCATTAAAAATAATAATGGGAATAAAAGCTGGTAAACTAAAGATTCAGCACAGTGAATTCTTTCTTATGCACTTTTGCTAACAGACTAAACAGTAACAACGTGAGATCAACTTTCATTTCTTTTTACAGCAAGCTGTAGATTAAACAGCAACATGGAGCCATAGGTTGTGCTTCCTTACCTCTTCCACCAGTTGCAGCATACGACGAGTGCTCTCCAGTGACTGTGGATAAATAAAGCATATCATTAGTATCCGTTTGAGATCACAGGAATCAATCAGCCAGCTACAGCTATTTCTATAAGCTGTCTATCTGTTTCATCTAAAGTGGGTACACCTACACGATGTGTCCGTCTGTGTTTATGTGTATACTCACAGAATTGAGCATAAGTGAGCACGTATCACAACAAAGTGGAGTCAATTTGAACAATCAGCAGGACATAGAAAGGATCAATATCTGACGTTTATCGACGTGAACTCGACATGAACTCCCAGAGACTGTGTACACCGTGCGTATTGAATATGTCCCACATTATGATGGGAAATTTCAGAGCAGCAGTAAAAGATTGCGATTTCTCAAAACTTTATTTTCACATTAGCAATTAATTGAATCGCTACTTTAAATGAAATCTGAAGTGCTTGACACTCATCTCCCTCAGATCCCGTCAGTGAGTTACTAAAAAAACAGAAGCTCTGCGAACAAAAACGACTACACGTCATTTGCGTCCCTCTATCTCTTCCTCCCTGACTGCTGCTCTATTATTGTCCAGTGTGGCGATAGATATGTAGCTGCATGTTTCAGAGACTGCAGAGCACAGCCTGCTGACTGGATCCACTCGGCGAGGATGGCACTCAGTGATATCTCGTCCTTCTCACAATGACACAGCTTCGCCTCACTGTGCTCGCTGTGAGCACGGCCACTCTCCTACAGCAGTGGGGGTTTAAGAAGGAGGGGTTTGGGTAAGGAACTGAATGGGGCTTAGAATGAGCATCCATTTTTGATGCAGACAGCGTTCTTTCTGTTCTTTCTCTTTTACAGCTGATCTGTCTCTTTCCTAATGCTTGGATCTTTCCTATTTACCTGTTACCCCTGTTTCTATCAGAGGTCAAGCCGCTAACGCACAGTTGCACTGCTAAATTAGAGCTTTTCCTTATTCTTTGATCTGAGATGGGCATTAACATGAGCTGTGGATCTGAGAGCTTGTTTATTTCGGTGCAACAGAAAACTGTTATTCTGACACCGCCATTTTGTGCATTCACCATGTTCACGCATGTGTTCGTGTGAGCGTTTAATATTCTGCTCAGCTGTGCCAGTGTGAGTCATATGTGAAGCTGGAGTGGTGTGCGTTGGTCTGTTCTGGGCCATGACGCTCTCCCTATCAGTCTGACTTCCAAGGAAACAAACATACACACATAGAGGCTGTAGTGCATTCCTACACATGAACATGGACACACTCACAATCGAATTTATATATTCAGGCACATTTGTCTCTTGTGGACTCCAACACAATTCAGACACAAACATACACGAATTCGTACGTGCACGAAATTAGCCACAGGAAAATAAAATGTCTATTATTGTTCAATGATTTAATGAGCTCGTCTCTAAACTCTAAAAGCATTTTGAGGTTACTGTTTACATTTTATTGCATAAATGTTAGAATGTAATTAGAACATTTTTCTTTCATTTTTGCTTTCATTTCTTAAAAGAACTTTGAGATTTGGAATTTATTTGAAAACAACTGAAACAGTTTTACTATCTATTAACTAACAACTATATCTTAACTAACTGATAGTTTGACTGTGCTCAGATCAGCCTGTGTGTGTGCCAGTATGTGTAAATGTGTGCATGTCTTTATGTCTGCACACAAGGCAAAGCACTGTGTTACAGTTAACATGCTGTTCTCACCTCATCGGCGAGCTGGTCAGCACGTTGCTGCATGTCTGACAACTCATTGCGCATATCTGCGTCATCTGCCATGGCTGCTGGTTGTGGGGGGTGGAGAAGTTCTCCAACAAGGGCAAGAAGATCCTAGTGGGAATCCGGGGAGGGCTGGAAGACAGACATAAATATAAACACTTTTAGGATGGGTGGTTCCACGCACCAGTGGAGTCCATAAACAGTTCTATCAAATGACCTGCAATAACATGCAGGATTAAAACCCACAGCATCACACCTGCAAGCTCTACAGTTGTTCAGAGTTGTCTGAACAGTTGCTAGCAATATATGGATGATTAGACAGAAGCAGAGATGACTGGAGGCTGAAACACCCCAGCGTTGATCGAAAAATTTAAAGGCTCAGGCTCACAAAGGCTTAATTGGGGTTGCTAACTGCTTTAAAACGTATTCAACTGTGACTAATTCAAAAGCAATGCATTCCTGTTCATCTTAGTAGGTTGTATATCATCCACCATCAGCCTGTCTCCTATCAAGATGCCCTTGAGCTAACTGGCTCACTGGCATTAAGTCCCTCCGCGTAACAACAGCAGCTACAACCCAAAGGTACAAAATCAGCAAAATGAGGGACTAAATAACTGTGATACACAGCAAATGGGGGCAAATTCAATTGGATCTTATTGATAGAAGTCAGAAAATACAACAAAGACGTGTAACTATTTGGGAGCTGCTGTTTCCCAAGTATGTGTTTACAGTTGCAGGCGGTATAATGGAGGATTAAGAAGCTCTTGCAACAGCAGTGTTTGCTTCCTGGGGAGTGAATCTGAAGAGAGAAGGCGACTGAAGTTTGCGGAGGAATCCTGGTATCAGACACGCAGGGTGACTGGGATTTTGGAGGATTAGCCACAGAGAGACATAAACAGCATGTTGGCCCTGTAGCTCTGAGCCTTTCCTAGCCACTGTGGGTCAAGAGATCCTCCTGTCAGCGAACAAACAATAGGGCAACTGCAGATGGTGGATTCCTGGGAGCAAACTCCAAAGATGATCTTGAAGCAATTTGTCATGTGTCAGATGAGTTAGAGATGAATATTGGATATGTCTGCAAGTCATCCTTACGAACTACCATCCAAGTTAAGCTGGAAAAAGGATTTAAACCTCATAAGAATCTAATAATTCTTTCCTCTGCGTTCTGGCTAAGAGGAAATCCTGTCGCAGTAATGACCTTTAGCACTCAGGAGGAAATCATGAAGAACGATTGGCTACTGCTTGACAAGAAGGAGCAACATACTCTTCTGGGACATAGAAGAAGAATAAAAAATTATGTATAAATAAATCTTTAACAATGATAAGGTTTATGTTACCACTGAGTCAAATGACAGAGAGAGGACAGGTCCACAAACCGTGCCATCATTGCCAAACTGCAGCTCTACAGAGATTTTAAACTTTTCGGTCCAGTATTTCTCACTTCTGTGTACAGTATGGAACCAGAGGAAACTACTTCAGGTAAGCCAGGCTGAGTGAATCACAGCATCCAAACACTAGGAGAAAAACAACCATTCAAAAAAGACGTCGGTTAATGCAATATTTTAACCACTGGCAATGAGATAAGAATTTCTCATCAGGGTGTTGTCCCTTTTATTTCTATATATCCTCCGATGGCCTTGATTTCTTAATGGAGCTAAATTGCCCTTTTTTGACAGGTATTGTATAAAAATGTAAAACACCTGTGGCTTATCTTCGTAGTGTTGAAGGCATTATGTAATTGAAAGTTGATATATTGTGATTTTTAACCTATCAACGGATCACATGACTACATGCAAGCAAAAAGGTGTTAACTTCACCCAAGTCTGCTCTGCTGCTCTGTTTCTACCGCATGTTGAAGTGTATTGCTTTATCACAACGTGCATGTCTGTGCTGTGTTGAAAGCTTCTTTTTCTGCCCCCACCCTGCGTTAATTTAGCAGTGCTAGATGTGATGGCATCTTGTGAGCCACAGCATGGCATTTCAGAACCTTTCTCATTGCCTTTACTGCATATGCTTTGTTTAGTTACATACAAGCCTGATTTCCAAACCAGATTTATTTGGCTTGCTGCTCCTATTTCGGTATATACTCATGAAGGTTATCGATAGAACAGTAAATGCATTGTTTGTGAAGATACCAAGGAAGAACAACACGCCTTTGGGTATCTTGCTCTAAAAATGTGCAAATTGTCAATAGAAGTCTGCAGCTCATATAATAGTAAGCAGTCACATAATTCTGAATCACCATCACAAACAAAAATACCAGCCACAGCAAGATGTCAGGTAAACACTGATGGAGTACATGGAGAGAGTCTGCGTTTCTTGCCAAACAGACTTCTTCGCCCACCTGGATGTGTCTCATCCTGGTGACTGAGCTATCAATCTGGCTGACATTTTGCCTCAGAGGTCCTGATGTACCCTGCTCTCGTCTGTCCAGAGATGTTCACAACATTCACTGGCCACACAGAGCCGTGACACATACACGGTGTATGGAGGCATTTTTTTTTTTTTTTTTTAACTGGCAATATCGCACAGCATGTCATTGTCTGAATCGTTAAAGCCTCCCTGGGTGGGATTCATTCATATTCATGTCTGCATTGAGGCTGTGTCATAAAGTCCTGCTATTCTACAGTATAGCATTTTCAGTGACACTTTATAGCGATCCTTGCGCTATTTTATAGGTAAACGCTGAGTGTCGAAGCAGAAACAGTTATACATAAACATCATGTTTATCATATCTCTTCCTGCCCCGATTTCTCATATTCCTCTCCCTCTCTTTTCCTCTGGCGCTCCTGCATCACTTCACAAAAGCAGCAGCCATGTTAGGTTATGTAAACCCCAGACTGGCCTGTGCAGTGCCTAATGTCTGAGACGACTTGAAAACACTTCAGAGCGACTCACTGAAGGATGAGGGGGCATCGTGGCCCGGCCTGTCCGGTTATGCAACTAAACTCAGGCAATTGAGTTTTAACGGGCCGCACTGACCTTTTACTTTACATCTCAATTACAGTCTTTCACATTTCACATCTTAGCTGCCCTCAGCCCGGCCTTCTTCAGCACTGGCACAAGTTCATCATCAGGGCAGATACAAAATACCGGTGGAGTCGTTGTTATGCACAAGCATGTTTTCATAATCAATGTTTTATAATTTATAGTGGCAGTTACAAGAGCATGTACTGGAAAAACAGGTGAAATTATTAGAATTATGTGCTATGCACTAATTAACTGAGCCTGGTAACGTGGGGATTGAAATGAACTGTAATCAAAGTGTAAACAAAGGTCACTTACTTAACCCCTCCAGGAGCTTTTAACTTTATCCCCCGGAGAATGGGTGGCTGAGTCTCATGTGTCATATGATGACATTCAGGTTGGATATAGTCAGATGATGTGTTGTTTTGGTTTATCATTAACACGTCTAATAAATCTGTTTTAACAGATTTATTTGATTTGAGAAAATTTCATGAATAATATTGCAGTTTTTATTTCTACTACCCTTCTGTATTTTGAGCACAGCTAAAAATTTCTCCCTTTTGTCATCTCAAGATATGAGAGATAGCATTGCAGAAACCAGCTCTCTTCCAGTAAATCAATCCATCCATCCATCTATTCCATTGTCTGCCATTATGGGGGCAGTCCCAACTGATTCCACTTGTAAACGTGTTAATTTAACACGTTTTATGCACTGACAGCTCTATGGTCAGCCGCAGCGCAAGTCAGTTCAATTAGTGTCTGAGCAAACTGCTGACTGTGGCTGACCATCAACCAAAACAGTAAGAAATGAGGAGTTCCACCAATTCTGATGTTTCCAGCAGCTATCACTAATTGTGGTGAGTAACCAGGCATTCATACAGCGAAGCAGAGGCAGAGCAGATAGAGACCACCTGAAAGAAGAGAAAAACCAACCGGACTGGTGACCTTTGAGATATGAGAATCTTTAGCCAGTGGGCCCCTGCCAGCCATGAAATGCTCCCTCACAAAGGAGACTAATTTGTCTGGAGATTCCCAGCTGATTACATTTTGGAAAGCCCATCTGAGAAATACTTACATTTGAATCAATCGTGGAAAGTTTTCTGTCAGCTCTGTCAGCAGTTTGGATGAGGATGATAAACTTCTGATAGGGCAAGTAAGGAAACTGTGAGAGCCTCTAGTGTGCTCATACCATATTCACCAAATAATATATGCTTTGCCACATCAAAGCTGCAGCAGATGGTTTTTAATGTTGGTAATTAAGAACAACTACACCACCCACTCAAATAAGTAATTGCCTTTCTGGTGAAAACAACACATAATTTAATCAGAATAGGCAATCACTTTACTTTGTAATCAGACTACACTAATCCAGTTATGTGTAATCCCAAACAGACTAATGTATTGCATATTGCTTCCCCTCAATATAAGGGATGCTTCAGATGTACAGCACAGTGTTGTGTTACCAAACATCTCTCACAAACCTGCCTCAAATGGTCTTTTTTGCTAACATGCAGGTTTATGAAATCAACTCACAATATAATGTAAATTTAAACAATCCACTTTTTCCTGTCTGCCAGTTTGCCTTGACACACACCTGCACACCTTTTGCCCCTCATTTTCTGTCACCTGTCATTATGCGTTACTCTGATACTGATGTTTATGGCAGGAAATGGTAACTGTGACCTTTCGTCCTGAATTCAACAAGGAGGTAATAAAGAGGAGAAACAGGAAAGCTCAGGGGGGAAAAAAAGATCACACTGGTAGGCTGTAGCAAGGTGCACTAAACACACAAACACATTTAAGTACCTACTTTCCTGTAGATCCAGGGACGCTTTATTAAAGCCATGCTGTTTCTAAGACTGCGGCAGGCTGGAGGTTTGCTGCTTAACAGCATGACTCAATTTATAACACTAGAAGTGGTGCCATGATATATGACTGATGTGGCAGTTATCCTTGGTCTCAAGGCAATTAGTGAAAGAAGGCCAGACACTGCACATCCATCAGCAGTATTGGGAATAACTGGTTGAGAAATAATACATGGCTAATAGTTACATTTATGTGCAACGCTCTATGCCCCAAAAAAATAAATTCCATGTCCATCCATACATCAACCTGTTTACCACCTCAGGAATGACACTTCAGTGTAATCACCATAAAAACAGATAACGCAAGATAAGAAGATGCCCTTATTTCCATTCCCCACACACCCTCTCCCATAGGACGGCATATTTCACACCCTGTCCAATCACACTGTACCTGGAGAATATTACCAGCCCCCACCAGCTGCTCGAGCTCAACACTCTTCTTTTCCCTTCTCTCTCTCCTCCTCTCTCTCACCTTTAATATCTCTCATCTCCTCTGTCCGTTTTTACAGCTTGTCTTTTTTCCTCAACCTTTCCTCTGAAAAACTCGGATTGCGACCATCCACCACATAACATATGTCTGTATTTGATTCAATTTCACATTGAAAAAAAATTAATAAATAACTACAGTGCACTAGATTTTGTTCAACCAGTAATTGAAGAAGGTGATGCTGTAAGTAAAGCTTCTTTTTCATCTTTACAATATTATATACACAAACTAGTGGCAGAATTGAGGCTACTTCTATGAATTTTGCAGTATTGTGGCTACAGAAGAGATCTTTTTATGGCCTATTTTTGTCTGACTAAGACCCACATATATAAATATATACATGAGACAGAATATTAAGATGTGGGTGAGATACTGTAGAGCTTTGTTGCATCTTGTGGCAAGACACAATACCTCTTTGTTTTTCACTGCTTCATCCACATAGAGCTGGACCTCTGGCTCTAAATGGGTATGAATATGTGTGTGTTTGTGTGTCTGCGTGTGTGTGTGTGTGCGCGTGAGTGAGCATGTCACTGTGTTGGCTGCCATTTTGTTCTCTCAGTCTCCGTCATCAGACGCTTTTTCATTCCATTCCATCTTACCAAAGCTCCGATCTCTGACAGAAATATGGGGTTGAAACTGTTTTATGTGATTGATACAGTTAGCCAATTTTAAAAATAAAAGATGAAAGAGTGCCTCCAAGTATTTTGACTCGGCTTTCTGCCAACATACCATGATGTGCTCAAATTCATGGCTAGATTCACATTAATAAATGATGGTGCATTCGAATGATAGAAAGTGCAAGTTAAGGCAGGCATTTTAAAACTAGCCACCTTGCTACAGGAACAAATGAAGGATTGATATGCATTGTCCTTGATAAATCTATTGAATGTAACATTGCAAATGTTTCCATAGTGCTTCACCCCGCATTGCTCTTATCACTCTTTACCGAGGACTGTCATTAAGAAGCACCAGGCTGAAATGGATGGAGAGGGTTTTCCTTTTTAAACTGACATAGCTGAACTTTCACTTGGCCACAGACGACGTCGTAAATGAAAAACAATATCATGCTGTAAACATTCCAGCATGCTGCTGAACACCTGATAATCCCGACAAAAAGATGACACAACCCCTCCAGGAAGTGCAGTGAGCCGAGGAGGATACGAGCAACATTACTTAACAAATCCAAGTGTCACCACAGCGTCAGTTCTCTCTTCACGGAGGAAATAGCATTAAGTGCTATCCCAGTGGCCTGCCCTGCATTATTGACCTGAAGCATCCAACACATCATCACTAATTCATCCCGCCACAGTCTAACCATTTACATCTCTGAAATGTGTGGCTAAAGGGTGGGAGGATCATAACAGTGCAAGCTCACTCCTTCAGGCAGAGGAAACTACTTATAGACCTTAGAGAGGTGAAGTAAAGGTGAGCCATGGAAGAAAAAGGCGAAGACGCTAAAGCTAAACACAACACTGATCAAGAATTATTCATTTTCAGTCAGTTTGATTACTTTTAGCCAAGCTACCAATATTTCCTCATAGGGCGTCTGTTAGGGGTCTGTTCTGTGGCTATTGTGTAAATGACAGATTGTATCACCCAATCAGGACAGAGCTGTCCCACCTTCTCCTCCAAATATGGTTTCTTATGGTAAAATAAAAACAAAAAAACAAAGATGGCTGAAAAATTACAAATTGGTGGCTTCAAAGCAGCAGCTCACAAACCAAATGTTGACACTTACCCAATTTTCTGATATTTTATGGACCAAATTATTGAAGGGATTATTTTGACAGTTCGTTGACAATGACCAGAAAATGTTGCAAACACACATCTGCATGGCAACCTGCAATCGATCATGCAAACGATATCATTCAGTTCTGGGAAGTGAAAAAAAAAAACAAAAACAAAACAAAAACATTAGCGGCAACATACTCAGACCAATATACATTTTGTCTACTTTACTGTCCAGAAATGATTCTGAATAATCTAGTGGAACTGGCTCAGACATGGTTACACTGGGCATCAGAGACAGCTTTATCATGTATAATAGAGGAATGTAGCACTTTCTGTGATCACCATAAAAGCAGTAACCTGTAGGTTGGTGAGGAGCCCACATACTGTCCTCCCTATGTACGGAAATACAAACATTCAATCATAATCTGTACACAGTATTCAACAAAGATTGTTATATAACACATATTCAAATCTAACAAGACAGGCCTCATCCACCCCCACGGTAGTTTACTGAGCTATTTACAGTGGAGACAAGCAGACAAAGGACATAACTCTGCAAAAATGACTGTTTTGAACAGTGTATTGCATTGTAAGTGTTTCAAAAGCAGCTGACATTCAAGTTGGTCCTTGGGTTTAGTTTTTCATTTGCGTGGAGAAAAATTGTGGTTATAGGATGCTGGAACTTCGAGAGCTTCCTGGAAGTGTTGAGTTCAAATTAGATGAAGAGATGCTGATGTGATGGGACTTATTTCATATTCAAGTCACACACTTACTCTCATAAATGATCTCTTTCCAGAGTGACTACTTGGTCTAAACAGCTTAGATAGCGACACGATGACCTGCGTGTATATCGATGTAAGAGCTGCCGTAAACAATGTCATCATCCTATTTATCGTCTCTCAGAGAAGGTGTTTGGGCTGCATTTGCTAATAGAGACCAGATAGTCTGAGGGTGAATACAAGGGCAAGTCTAGCACACCCCCCCCCCCTCCACATCTCTGTTCTCTTTGGTACTGAGCTGCACTGCTCCTTATCAGCCAGCTCCCTGCCTCTTGGGAACAAATGGAGAGCAGCACAGGAAAGACAATACAAGACAAGAAGATCTCAGTGTTGCAGACTGACATGTTTATTTTAAGCTGTTATAGAAAGATAGGAGTGGCAGAAAATTCAGAAAACCGAGGATGAAAAGGGGAATAAAATGAGGCCTTAATTTAGTATGCGCAACACATCACACCAAATGTGAGTACCATCAACATCCTTCAGCCCCATGCTCACAGTCACCTTTGTGGTTCCCACGTAGAAAAAGGGTTTTCACATTTGGACACGAATGGGAGAACCCAGAGTCCCAATTACCAAAATGTCTCTATGATGATTTGGCTGCCAGAAGACTGCGGAGGTGTTTGATGAGCAAAACATGACAGGGGTTTGTTGGAAGCGGGGGTTTAAATAAGGGAGGAGGTTGGTGGTGCAGATGAACATTACATCACCTAAGCAATTTCTGTAGCGGCCACAGCCACAGCCTGGTTTGGAATTAGAAGCAACAACCTCTCGTGTTTTACGGCGTCATAAATGTCACGGGACAGTGATATGAAGGCACTCTGGGTGAAAAATGCGGCAGATGTCCTTTTTATATCTCTGTGTTTGACTGAGTCTGGGGCAGGAAAAAAATCTAATAAATCGCACAGTGAAAAGTACAGTTCCTGATGTTTCGGAAAGGCAAAAGCAACGCACTGTTAAACCATTAGATTCAAATGAATATTGATGACTTTCATTGCCCCTTTGGTGGTCAAAGCTTGCAATGAGAGACATGCAATGTATTTGTACACTTGTACAAACTTGCAGCATTTAAAAAAAAAAGAAAAAAATCCAATTGGTGAACCTTGGAGGTTTACATTCCAATTCAACAGGACACATTTAATTTTCAGAAAAATTATTCTCTACTTTATTCATGGTCATGGGCCCCAGCAGGTTTGCTATCTCACTATCATATAAGAGCCTGTTAAATATTTGAAAAGTCATAAAGACAAAGACATTAAAAAGCAATTAGCTGCACTCAGAGGATGAGAAATGAGTAGACATTAAAATATCAATCTGTATCACTGTTGCCTTCATTTTCAGGTTTGCTTCTGAATATCTGAAATTTGAAAATTTGACATTACATGTAACAATGTTGATAATAAGTCATTGGGTTGATCTATAAAAAGTCCAAAAGTAAATAAACACTATCGCAGTTTGTAGCGTCCAAGTCCACCGAGAACAGTCTAGATAGGCACTCAGGAGGTAGAGCAGGTTGTCCATTAATCAGAGGGCAAGCGGTTTGATGCCCAGCCCCTTTAGTCTGTCTATCATATTGTCCTTGGGCAAATTATTGAAACCTTAACTGCTCCTGACGATGTAGCCTCAGTAACCACCGTGTGTATGTGTGCGAGAGAAATGCTACATATAGACTAAGTGCTATGAAGTGCTTCTTGAGATGAGAGAAGCTCTATGGGTATATAACAACAGCCCAGAATATAGTCACTATTCCATGATAGAAGTAGAGTATAATTAACACACTGCTATATTTCAACTTAATTTCAAAATAAAACAACACTAATACACAGTGCTGCATACTAGGGCTTTTAAGACATTGTATACTGGGTACAGGGATGTTAATGTCAGCGCATCATGAAATCGTTTTAACCAGCACAATAAAGATGAGGTTTTAATTATTACTGCAGAGCATGAGAAAAATGGGCAGCTTTGATAACCTATATAGCTAAAAACCAATTCATTAGTAGATCAGTCCGGATTCATTATATTCTAATATGACACACCATGCATGCTAATTTACCCTGTTATGCCAGCAGTCCTCATACTGAAAAGGATGCAGTAACTGCGCACGCATGCTGTTTTATAGAGTTAAAAATCAAGAATGAAATATTCTGTGAACCGTCTCAGACATCGCAAACTGTTCGAGGTTTATGAAAAGTCATTGCAGAGGCTGACCTGCGCTAACAACTGTGGCCAGCTGCACTGCAGCACCATAAACTACCCAGCCCGATGGACACATCTATAGCAACAATTTCACCTTAAAAGAAGTGACGCACCACACGCCTGCGAGCCTTGACTCAACCGTCTTCATACACCAAGCAGCGTTGCGTTTGCAGAAGGCTGATACGGTCGTATTGCTCAGCACACCAACCTGACCCATGTAATGTTGAGTAGAGAGGACATATTCATGTTGACCCGAGCAGATAAAGAGGTGACTTTATGCACCGCTGATTGCACGATTAAGATGTCTACACATGCTTTTATTCTGGAAATGGAAGCTTTAGTCATGTAAGGATGCTTTACAGCGCTGAAAGCACAGCTAATACTGCTGATGAAAATGATGCAATTGATGCTACAGATCAATATGAAATAGAAGTAGGCTGTATCGTACCCCCCCCCCCCCCCCCCCCCCACACACACACACACACACACACATTCCTACTTAACAAGTAATTGCTCTATATCTAGCTTACATACATAATATATGACATCCAATTGTATATCTGAGGTATGTTACTAAAGGTCCTACTTATATAATATAAATTCTGGATCAAAGGTGCAGCATGCAACGCACTTTCTTCCAATGATTCCACCCTTTTTCCATCGTCTGTCTCTCCAACTCGCTCTTTTCCTCTTACAATATCTTTCATTCCATTATTCAAAAGAATAATAATTTAACCCAGAAAGAGGACAGATGGCAGAATGATGACAGTGCCTGACATCACAGTGAATGGGCCTCTCTGATGTCTGCCTCAGAAATATGCCCTTAAAAGGTAGACCCATGGACAATTTCTTTTTTTGGTTCCAATAAAGCTTCAAAGTTAAGAGTGTCACTTGAGAGATAATACTGAACACTCCTGTGAGAAGGTACAACTAAGAGACAAAAACTGAAACTAAATTTAGACGAAGTCATGCTTTTGTGTGAGCATGAAAAGATTTATGACAGATAAGCTTCTCATATCTGCTACCTGTCTCAATTAATAACTGTTTGGCTACCCAAAGTAACTAGTTTTAGAAACGCAATAGACTTTTTTTTTTTTTTAAATGTTCCCAATTACTGAACATGTTGTATCGATGAATAAAAATAATTCCAACTAACTTCTGTCTTTAATAAAAGAAAAAAAGAAAAAATAACAAAATGGCAATGCAGCTAGGCAGTGAATGAAAAAAAAAAATCAGTTTTAATGTGGTTTGTTGAAAGAATAAATGCACCTGTGCATTGCTATAGTCTTGATGCCACAGTAGCAGCCATTTTGTTTCTCTGTTTTTGTTTACATGCAGAGTGGCTCCAAGAAAGTGAGTGGTTTTCCCACGTGGGCTGACTGGACAAAAATAAACAGATAAATAAATAAAATAAAATAGACAAACAAACAAACAAACAAAAAAAAAACTCAGGGGTGTCATTCAATCTGACATGACCCTTTTTGATGCTTCTTAGCTATCACTGTCAGATAGGACACACTCCGACTCCACAGATATATATAAATATATGATAAATATGAAACTGCTGCTTGTAGTTTGCTTCACTTAGCTTAGTTAAAACAATGGACAGTGCGGCAATAACATTGTTCAATGTTGACACTAGCTCTGCTGCTCACCAAGTATGATGTTTTAACTTTTTACTTTAATTTGTATCGACACTGAAGAGTAAAAACTATTTGCCTTGTTATAGAGGACACGTTACTAATTGCTGATTAAAAGCTCCAAAAAAAATCACAAAGTCGCATTCTCATTTTACATTTTAGATTTTGGATGTTAATTTGTGAACATCGGAGGTGCTGATTGCAGATTTTGTTATGTCTTGACAGAGCCAGGCTAATAGTTTCCCTCTTACCACTTTTTCTGTCGCATGAAATAAGCTAAGCTAACAGCCTCCAGCAGTTAACTTAGCTTATTTCATTCAATATTTGACAAATGCGCATGAAAGTGCTAACCATCCTCTCAACTAAAGAATAAACCAATGCCTCTTGTTCTCAGCATCAATTAACTTCCATTAATGTTTTTATTTATCTTATAATGTCTATGCCTGAAAACTATTTCTTAGAAATGCTTCTAGACTTTAATTCAAATAAATCCTTGAACGATGTCTCGTGATTTATTGTGACCTTGGACATTAATAGTCGTGTCCCCTGTTCTTTCACAGTTCAGAAAAAGGAAAGAAAGAACGGCCGATTAACTACAGGGAATCATTTAGGATAAGTCAGAGTTGCTAAATGCGACAGCAGCATCACAAGCTCTGCTGAGTCCATGAGGATGATTTTGTTTGTCTTGCAGCAAAATCCTAAAGCAACCAAGAGACATTTAGCTCACATTCCTAATCCAGAAAAGACAGGAAAGGCCTATTACTTTGCTCAATGGTACTTTATCAATGCCCTTGATTTAAGAGGTATAACTGCTCCTCTAGTCATTTTTTCCAAATCTACTTGAAGTCAGCATCTAAACTCTTTTTGTGATACTGTCCATGTCCTCGCTGAATTGTCCCTTGTTAGTAACATGATGCTTCCTTTTAAATGTCATGAAGCAAAAGCAACACACTTTCTTCCAAATGAGTGCAAAATGAGTCCAAAATGAAACCAAACTAAAGGTATCTGATGAGGCTGATATTTCAAAAGCTCATTAATTCTTCAGAGGCGCAGTTGGAAAAAAGCCAAAGATTTGTCAGGCTGTCAAATATGACTCATTTCTTTAAACATTACGATGAGAGGGTTTAGTGGCGTTAGCATGGGGATAGTGGGTAAAGTTGCAACACATGAGGTGGAAGGTTTTACCTGTTAAAAGCCTTTCGAACCATTAAAGCTCTTAAGACTGCCCTCAGGGTGAAAGCCTGAGTCTGTCAGATATAGAAGTGAGCTGCGAGAAAGCGAGGCAAATACACCTGCACGAAAACACGCATTGCGCAGCCAGCTGGCTCAGCGTTCACCGGCATCGATCACAGAGGCTTGGGCTCCATTTTCAAACTGCACAATACGGCTGTGCGCGCGTAAAAGCGCCCCTGTCAACAGAACAACGGCCAGGGTGTTTCTGAGAAACAATCCGTGGATGGTGATGGTGTTGTGAGTCACCATTTATCCAGAGAGCAGCCCCTACACAGTGCACAGGCCAGATTCCCCCCTCCCACCACCACCCTCACCGATTCTCTATCTCTCTCTCCGTCTGCAGTCCAAACAGTGCAAGCCGCATAATGCGATATGGTATAGCGGTCATGGCATTGGAGCTCTTTATATACTCTGGGCTATAATCTGCCATTGTCATGAATATGCAGCTATCAGAGCTCAAAGGCTGTAGGGGCTTCCTTTCCTCTATATGAGCTGTCATTTTAAGGTCATTAATATCCACCCCAGACTCACTAAAGGGGATGTGATGTGAGGACACCTTGTGGTAAATCAGTTCATCCTGTGTGGCCCATTGCAACATATCCAGTGATGTGGCAAACATTCAATTAACCCTCGAGTGATGGCATCTGTCAGTGACCGTCAGCCAGCCACTCAGCCCACCGCCCCATGTGGTGATGTGAAACAATTCCAGATGCGCCAAGAGATCAACACGACTTCAGTATCTGCTCTGCCGCATCGTCAAACCCCAGGATGACCAACAATCAGGTCTTTTTTTTTTTTTTTTTTCCCGAATCACGAGGCTCATCCACCTCTCAGAGCAGTCAGGGCAATGTGCGCCACGGGTGACAGGCAGCGCAGGGCGTCAGTCTGCCACACAAAACCCTGACATTGACTATTGTCTCTTACCAAAAGCTCCACACCTGCGGAGGTTACCGTCACGCTAACTGGCTCCAGCGCTCCTACACATCTTGAACAGATATCTGGAGAGGCCCAACATGATGCCCGTCATAGTTTCAGAGTTAATGTGAACGCCGCTTCATGCTCTGCGTCATAGATCCATCAAACCAAACCCCCCACGCGTGATTGACAGAAAGTGATTGCGGGGTTCATTGACAGTTACGTGCGTCGCTACGGAGACGGCTGGCTGGCTGGAGAAATGGATGCATGGGAGGCTGGGGGGGGAGGAAGGCGGGGGGGGGGGGGGGAGGGGTTGGGTGTCATAGTGCGGGTTTCACCGCGGTCCTCCCCGGCGCTCGACTCCCTCGTCTCTCGCCTGTAAAAATCCCCGCCCACCTTTACACCACAGGGATATTTCCGACTTCCCTGTGATGCCTCGGTCACGTAGCCTAAATGTGACTCGGATTTGGCCACTCGCGACGCAACGATACTGCGTAAAAATGAAAAATTGAAATCAAAAATAATAATAGTAATACAACAATGATGCGCATTCTTTCAGCCCCCCCCCCCCCCCCCCCTCCACCACCCTTCTCCCATCGACCGACCTCTCCATGGCGCAGTTTACTATTACATGACATTCTCTGAACATGATCACAAATCAGCGTTGTTGTTTTTTTGCCCCCCTCGGCCGACATGTGCGACAGACTGATGCAAGTTGGCCCGTGTTGCTGCGACATCGGCAATCTACCTGCTGCTGCAGACAGTCGGCGGGAGATGGGGCTTTTTAAAAGAGCGCTCCCTCCCAAAATGGACGGAGCGAATGTGTGAAAGACGCTGTGCACTGAGAGGAGCCGCTGTCCGCGGTGCTGAAAGGCTGAAAACGCCCACTCCACATACGCATTATAGCGCACCGCATCCATCCTCCGAGCGGCTCACTGCGTTTCACATTCATCACCCGGGAGGTCACGCATCGCCTCCACTGCCTCAATCCATTCTGTCCCTCGTTAAAACATTGTCAAAGCTGAAAATTATGCCACTCAACATGAAACCCAAAAGCATCTAATGGGCGAATGTGGAAAGAAAGTGTTCAGGCTGAGAGGAAACAGACGTCCGCCGCTCACGTTTCACAAACACCAAACATCTGCCGCCCCGATTGTGCAAAAAAGGAAGAAGAAATTGTTAGGATGGAGCACAAAGCTGCTTCGGTCTTACCTGTGCCTGGTGTCTGTGCCCCGCAGTCAGTATGGGAGGAAATGTCTGCGTATATCAACAGCAAACCGATACCAGCCTGTCTCTGTATATGACTGCGATGCTGCAAAGGCACTGCGCGTCGGCTGAGTCCTCCTCACTTCTTCTTCAATGGGGGTAAGCGGCGCAGCTCTCGTCAAAGATGGCCGACACTTTTGACGTCAGCAGCAGCTTTTAATAGATATCTGTCAGAGCCAGGGAGAGAGAGAGAGAGAGAGAGAGAGAGACTTCAAAAAGTGTTTGTAATAACGGGCAGCTGCGCGGACAGAAACACAACTGAATATCTTAAATGTTTTGGAAATGCTGCTGTTGTACGTGTCACGCCCCACCAAAGGCATGCTAGGTGGGCAGTACTGTAAACTACATATAGACTGGGTGTAGGTTGCAGTCCACATCTAGGATGCAGATATAGGCTCTAACCACTTCTAGACCCAGCCCTGTGCATTATTCATGACTATCGGTGTTATATAAAGTGTATTAATACAGACTATTGGCAGAGTCAACTTTGGCTTGAGCTGACTGATTCTTTCAGCTAGAAGCAATCCTTTCCTATTTGTGTGAGTTTTATATGCCAAGGTTCCTTATGCAGCAGAATAAAATGACCCATCATCCAGTCAGAGTAACCTTTCCACATGTGCTGGCCTCATATCCACTACTGATGGGATTTTAAGAGAGATATCTTCTGTAGCGCTATTTTGCTCCAGTACAAATGATCATGCTTCACTGATTGATCTGACAGTGTTTGTGGGTGTCCAAGGACGGATTACTAATCAGACAAAGTGTGCAAATGCCCTGCGGCACCGGACCCCCGCACACACACACACACACACACACACACACACCTCAATATGGTTATGGATTTTGGGTGATTTGATTATTTGGAAATATGAGATTATGCACTGTCAAAACACAACATAAACAGATAGTGTTGTATTACAGCATTCATTGCGAAGGCTGTTATGACTGCTTTTTAAATCTGGTTTGGTGATTACGGTTGGTGCTGTTCATAAATGGCCTATATTGCTACTGTTTGTATTTTATCTAATTACCACAAAGTAAACCTGCAGACATCAATTGTTTCAGTACAGACAAGTACTGAGCTAGCAGTGAGTTCCTGTTTTGTCATATAAGCAAAGGAATATTGCACTTCACTTCTAATGAACTTTAAAGACATTTTTGGTGATGAAGAGATATCTAAATATTTACAGGCCTCTTTTACGGTACAGATTCTTCATCAGCTATATGCTTCTCCACCAGGGTTGGTGACTCCAAATTGTCCATAGGTCTGAGTGTGAGTGGTTGTTGGTCTCTGTCTGTCTCTGTGTGTTGGCCCTCTCATGGACTGGTGACCTGTCCAGGGTGACCCCACCCTCACGCAGTACGAGCTGGGATTGGCTCCAGCACCTCTGCGACCTGGAAACGGATAAGCGGTTGAAGATGAATGAATCAATATTCCTATTTGTGAACTGAAGATTTATATCTTCAGTAGGGTTTAAGACACTGACCGCTGAGAGCCGGACAGGGTAGAGGGATAGGGATATTTTGATTTGGATTAAAATGAGACTTCTTCACAATAACAAAAATATAGAATTTCCCAGCCATCTCCTTTAAGATTTTCAACGTTTTTTATACTCAAGCCTTAATAAATCGATATTTCTTATGTAACTTGTAGTTTCAATGGACTTTATCAACCAACATATCAGAAATATTTGTCATTCCTCACATTTTCCCTGGCCTGATCCTGTGCAGAATAGTCTTCTTTTTCTGAAACATTGAAAATGAGATCTATTGAAATTTTTCAGCACATCCACACCAGAATCATATGTGCTCTCTAATGTGGGAATGTCCCCTCTCTGCTCTCCTCCAGCAGCTGCCTCTGCTTGGCACTGTGACAAATGTGTCTTCAATTGCTCTGAAGCGAACCTGTCTCCTAAATTAATGATAATGATAACTCTGCATGAAAAATCCATTTGGAGAAGGGAGCCAGAGTAGAAGAAGAGAGAGGGAGGGCTTGTGTAGACTCATGTATGTCTGTGAGGAAAGGATGTGTGTGTTGTGTTGCGTTGTGTTGCACTGAAGGTGTAATCAGACCTGTGTATGTGTGTATGTGCGAATAAAGTGAGGAGAATGAATCCACAGGTCCCTCATCCATTCACTCTCCTCTAAAACAATATTACAGCAATATAACAAACCTAATTAGAAAGAGATGGAAGTGGAGAATTGTGGTTATGTTTCAAGGGAGACAAGAGAAACCATGAATGATCACATTAGAGGAGAAGTGGTGTACAAACTGCGGTCCATGGGCCTTTGAAGGTCACAGCATGAATGTGCTGGGATTACCATTGTGATAATAAACCACAGTTTGGTCAGAGTAATGAACTCAGATAGAACTGTAGGTCGGTGTACCCAAATGGAGTTCATAGGTGCGAATAGTCACAAGAAGAATATGAACAAAAATATGCATCAATTATTATATGTTTGACAAGGCAATGCAGGAGAAACATCTTTCATAAAGTGATGCAAATGCAAGACAAGATTGGAAATCACTGGGGGGAGACAAAATGGGACCTTGAATGACTTAGACTGTGCCAGACAGCTGGTTTCAGCTTGAACCTGTGGATTTTTACTTACTGTACTCAGTCTCCAGTGGATCACTCAGCATGGGGCCAAAAACAGAAACCATGTCGCGAGCAGCAGCTCAACTTGTGAGAAAGTTCAGCAGAATGGACAGACTGACCAGGTCAGACAGAACTATGGTAGCTCGCCTTTTACCACTGTGGTTAGCAGAAAAGTTTCAAAATGAACACAGCGTACAATTTTGAGGTAGGTGAGCTACAAACAGCATGTCAGGTCCTCATCACTGATGACAGACAAGAACAGAAATATGAGGCTTGAGAGGACCAAAACTCACCATCACTGAATAGTTGAAGACAAGAAGATGTAGTCTGTTCTGAGGTCTGATGAAACAGAAGGCTGTTTTTAGAGCAAAGGGAGGCACATCACAGCATTAGTGCGCTTTTCCTAATTAAGTTCTTGGTGATTTTCTTGGTGATCACAGTAGTTTACTCTTAAGAATGAACTTTAACATAGCAGCAAAGCACAAAGATTATTATTATTATTATTAGATGATGGTGATGATGATAGGCAGATGGGATGTGCTCTTGATATAATAATATTAAGTACTTCCAAGGTTTCTGTGAGTCAGTTAGTTGTGCTAACATGATTAGATAACATGTAACTTTTTGCAATTGCTACCTAGTCTGTAAAAAACATTGTGAGTTCAGCAACCAAAATAAAATAAAAAACACAATCAGAGAAGGTTTTGCTCCTTAAAGTTGATACAGCAACAGTGCAGCAAACTGTAATATGATGAAATAGATAGGAGTCACGTTTGTGGCCATCAGATAAATCTATTATACTGAAATGTATTCTAAAGGCTTTGGTTATATCGTCCATCATATCATGCTGGATTTCATTCACTTACTCTTTCATTTTTACAGTACATGGCTCCTACATACTCATGCTGTATTTGATGCTGTCCAGGAACAGAAATAGTTGAATACATCTTCCAATGACTCAGCATATTCATTCAAAAATATCTGCATTGTTTTTCCTCCGGGAGTACCAGATTTATGAAAGAATATGACTTGATTCAGGTTAATGCTCTTTTCAATGTTATTCTTCTAACAATGAGAATATGAAATTATTTTTTATTTTCTCCCAAGGTTATCAGCCATGTGAACCATGGAGCAGCTCCAAACAGAACAATGTGATGGTAATTTAGTCTTTGAATGTAATGATACCACAAAATGGTAAGATGTTGATTATACAAAAGAGCAGGAAAAAAAAAAAAAACAAAAAAACAATCACACTGTCATTACGAGAATTAAATCTTCAGCAACCACTCTTTTTCTTTTCATCCATTAAAGCTTTCAGTATTTTTTTGCAGAGATTAAAGAGAATGTCTAACTTTTCAGAGGAGGTCTTTGAAGTGAGGGGTATGTTTTCACTGAGGGTGAGTGTGTGTGTGTGTGTGTGTCTATGTGTGAGGTGTCTGGGGAACTCAGAGGATGCAGAGCTTGGCTTTAGCGGCGCTTCATCTCACGGTCAAAGAGCAAAACTCAGCGAGTGGAGGAGAAGATTAGCAGCAGCATTATCAGGCCTGTAGCAGACAAGCTCACACACTCTGATCTCTCTCTCCCTCTCCGACTGATTTCATTCTTAATTAAACTTCACAGGGAAGGTGAGAGGCTGGAGGAACTGAAGGAGGAACGAGGAGGAGAGGATGGAGATTTGCAAAAGAGTGATGAAACAAAAAAAAAAAAAAACAACAACAAAAAAAAAAACAATAGGCACCAGGTATAAAAAGAAGTGTGAAATATCCAGAAAGGGCAGAACTGACTGAGACAAAAGGATGACCTTAAAGATGAGGAGAGGCAGGGATGGGATGTACACGGAGGGAATTGTGTGTATATGTGAGAACGAGGGCAAGATTAGAGATGAAATCAGTCAACCGGGCTGTGTGGTTCAGTGTGGGGGAGGGTTCTGCAGCAGCAGCGGCAGCAGCAGCAGCCTTGCTGTGACTCAGCACTAAAATTTGCCTCTCTCATTCTCTCTCTCTCTCCTCTCCCTCAAATATCAGCCCTTAGTCATCATACCGAGCGCACTATATTAGGCCTCCTTCTCATCAATCTTTGGACAGCTTGTTACAACAGTGAATCTATGATTTGACAGTGTTGAAATGCTACATCTGATTAAGGTTGTAGGTATAGTTTCCAGGGCAGATTCAACATATATAAGATCACAGAGCATATCTTTTGATATCGAGTGGTTTATGAATTTCCTCCAGATATTTGTTTACTCCAGTGATTTTTTTAAACCTATTCTACAGTTAATATATCTATTACATGCTTCTATTCCATAATGGAGAAGTTGTATCCTGTTTGAGTTTTATTTGAAAGGATCGGTGTGTCAGAGTTGACCATCGGTAGCAGCAAAGATTTTACAGGAAGTCCCCACTGTGTTTGTACCAAGTAAATACACAAAATGCTTATCTACACATGCACGCACACCTGTGACCTGTTTCATGCCATTTCTCCAATTGACAATCAGTGGCAGTAGTGCATGAACATAAACGGTACAACAGGGATATAAAAATTTTCTAATATAACCTTAACAAATGTTTTGTAAGGTTGGATAGGCAGCATAAACACTTATTAGACGTGAAGACACACAAGGTATATCTTTTTCCAGCACATTGAATGTAAACAGAACTTTTATTTGTTTCTGACCAAATGACCTTTCGAAGGGCACCTTTAAAAGAGAAGGGTTAGGGTTAGGGAATTTGTATTTAGCTTAGGAAATGAACAATACGGCTTTTCACAGGTTTTTGAAATTTGAAACACACAAGTAAATGTACTTCGAAGCATCAATTATTGGTGTGTATTTGTTCCTACATCCTCGCTTTCTAGTCCTATTTGTCAATGTGTTTACCTGTGGGCCTGTTTTTTCGTCTTCTCTTTACAGAGGCTCTGTGCTGTGAGTGAATGCACATCAACAAAGAGGTACGTGAAGAATAGCTCTCAGTCACTTCCAATCCACTGGGGAGAGTGATATTCAATCTGATAATTGAGGTATTGATAGATCGGGAGTGAGTGGCGACATTGATAAGTGTGGGACTTAAGGTCTTGCATCCAATGGTGAGGATGGCTGTCAGAGGGAGATTCGATCCACATCAATCTGCAGCGCTACACCTCACTGGCCTATTTTTTCTTGTTTTTTCTGTTTTCTTTCTTTCCTTTTGCTTGAAATTGTCTTCCGCTCTTTCATTTGTTGTCTCCACTCTTTATAGTCGGAAGATAAATGTTAGGGCCATTTGTAATATTTGTGAATCTACAGACAACAGCAACATCGGAAGTTCAGAAGGTTGCGTGTAAATAGTAATACCTTTAATATGACGAGGGAAAAAAATCCCATAGACTAACTTTAAGGTGGAACAAAGTAATAAGTAAAGAAAATATGTTTTTACTGAGAACACACAATGTTAAAATAAGAACATACACTTGTAGAAATAAAAGAAAATGAAATCCATCATTGAATGTCATGCAGCTGATTATATAAAGGAATAATAAAAAAGGAATACATATGATTAAAAATATGAATGTAAAAATTTAAAGTCGGGATGACTCCTGTGAATTGTATGGGGGAGGAACCCACTCCTCCATCTGCACATAGCGCCCTACAGCAGACGTTACCATAGAGATAATCAGAAACCTCACACAGGGCACAATACAACACATAAGAGTGCACAGTATTAGTATAATCATCAAAACTGGAGCACAACAGAATGCATCAGTGCCCAGTTGCAGCTTATTAGTGATACGGTCCTTCTTCAGCCTTTTTCACTGCTTCTCTCTTTTTGTCGCCAAAGTTGAAGCTCTGCACCCACAGCACGAACCTCAATGCCTTTTAGATCAGCATAGTCTATTTATGAAAAGCAAGCGCAGTTGGAGAGTGTGTTTGTCATCACATCTGCCTCAGACATGCCACCAAACTGCACCACTGTTTGTCTCAGGCAGTACAGATAAGCAGCGACAGTCTCATCTTCTCCCTGTGTGGTGGACATGACCTTCTCCCAGTCCAAGCAGACGGGGAATCCCACTTTCAGCTTCCTCATCAGCTGTTGAGTAACCCCTTTGTATTCTGCGTTGCTCTCATCTGATCCTCTAGCGGTTGGAGCACACCAGAGACTTTGTACCAGTCATTCTTCGTGTGTAATGACGGCAATCGTCTCAGTTCATCAGTAGTTGGTCTGTACTGCCCAATTGGCAGTGCCAGTTGTTCTCCAAATTTCTTTCCCCCCTCCATCAAGCGTGGCAGAGTCCCCGCTGCCTCACGCATTTCATTCATCAGCCTTGGACTGTAGATGAGCTATGTCTCACTAAGCCTTGCAGTATGCTGATGACCAACTTCAACTGGCAAGGTCGCCTCTGTCATCCTGCTGCTCCAGCTCCAACTGCCTTTCCTCGGGCTTTACGCGCCCCTTGAGCTCTTGCCCAGAGCATGTTGAGGAGCTGGTTCCAGACCGGGGGGTCAGGTCACAGCCTCTACGTTTGACTTGGTGTTTGGTGTCTTCTTGTTGTATTAGTGGCGCTGATGAGGAGAAGGCAGTCGTTTCTTCGGCCTGGTCATGCCGATTAGGATGCGATGGGGGCAAAGTCGAGGTCCAAATTCAGCTTCAGACACTGTAACTTTGGGGCCCTGTTTCTTTCATCCAGCTGTTAAAAGCTGGCCAATTTGCCTCAAAATCGACTTTTCTACCAAACTATCAAACCTCCGTCTTATCTAAGTATAACAGTCTCACCTCCAGAGCCTCCAGCTGTTTGATGCTCAGACTGCCTGTACACCCCTTGACCCCACAGATCTAAATGGACTACGCTCTCTTCTCCATAATTTACTGGCATTAATCTCACATTGAGAGTGCTGTAATCAGGCTTCATGTCTTCAGTTATCGCTAATGAACTTACCAGAAGAAAAAATTTGCTCAGGATGGGAAAGGAATTGTTTTTTTTAAATGAATTAAAACATTAATTACATTAAAATTAAAACTCTGAGACAAGTGTCTCCACTTCTACTTTTTATCCCAGACAGTTTCTATTCACCTTTTCTTCCACGTTTAACGGTTGGAATAATCAGGTGTCACTCCAGGTCTCTGACCTAGCCTGAGCTCGTCACTTCTCCTGCACTCCAGTTTCCCTGAAAATGGTGCCTGGCACGTCTGCCGCCGTATCTTAGTAGGTGGAGAATTTTCCCTGCGCAGTTCTCAAAACTCACCAGGAAAAACAGTGAGGTGCTAAAAGCCACCGCGTTCGTTGGACCCCAACCGTGAAGGGAATCCCAGTCCTCCAGACGTCAGGCCCTCTTCTCAACCATCCGCTGTGGTGGAGTCTCTGTTCTTGTTGTGCCCAGTTTATCAGCTATCACCTTCCGTCCAGAATCCCAGAACCCCCTCACAGATGGGGTTCCTTTGTGCTCACCAAAATTGTGGTGGCAGGAAGTTGCTAAAGACGTCTTCACATTTCAGCTGTCTTCCTTGAGTTTAATAGCATTCAATGAACAGTCAGTGAGTAAGCATACAATGTTCTCAAGACTTAGATCTTATAGTGTTCTCAAAGCAAGTGTTAAGAGAAAAAATATATGATGTTAGTGTCAATGTTGTCAAAACATAACATCCATCACGCTTTGTTTATGGTGCACTTAGTCTGTTTTATGTGGGACCTGTGTCTCACTGTGCTATGAACGAAATACAATACCAGGCATAGGTTTGCACCGGGTGAAATACCTGAATTTTCCATCACAATAGCTAAGAAGAACAGAGCAGAGGAGGACAGAGTGGAGCCAAGCAGCTGGATAGAGAAGAAAAACAGAGCAACACATGATGCAACATGCACTTAGCTAACTTATCACATATCTTTATCTCACATAATAAAATATACACAAATCCTATTTAGGGTCACATAAAGTAACACAAGATAAGGTGTTGTAACATAATACAACACAATGTAACACAACAGTATATAAGGACAGAAGTTGTGAGAGTGCACTGGCCCAGAATCTAACGTCCCTCCTGGCTAGTTCACAGGAAGTGGCACACTACTGCTGACTGAACTCTCTCAGTCTCCCATATGTGCATATGTGTGTATGTAAAATTGCGCCTAACTGTGTGTGGGGGACTGTTTGAACAGCTGAGATTGCCCTGCTGCATGATTGGGGTTGAAAATGCCCAGTGAGCAGAGAAATTCACTGAGCTACTGAGCTACAATTTGTATCCAGAGAGGGAAAATAAGACCTTTTGTTGGATTCATACTGCAATTAGAGAATACTGCGCACGGTCAAAATGAATGCATCAACTCTTTCTAGCAATAAATGCATCTCTTCTTAACCTTTTAAATATTTTACCTTCTCTCTTTTTTGTTTTTCAAAAGCCTGCCTCAAATGCCGTTTTGTTCTTTGATTACCTCTATTCCCCTTGAAAAATTTCAAACAATAAGGTCCAACTTGTCAAAAACACATATCCCGAACAAATCAAATTTATGACTGTCTAGTCACTTCAATACATTCAAATGTGAGTAATTTAAAATCTTAAGACCAAAAATCATGACAACAGGTTGAAGAACAATGAAGGTTTAAACGACATTTAATACTTTATTATTATCCAAACAGGCTGATTAAAGGCCCTATGTGTAGAGTTTTATAATTGCTGACTTTAGCGCCCCACTGTGGTTGTGTTGAGAAAAACATAGTGGTCAAGTCCACACAGACAACTATGATTTGGAGTTCTGAGAGTGAATGAGCTCAAAGCTAAAAACTATTTTTCATTATTTTCTTCCTACCAATAGCAAATTTGACTGTCCCCAAAGGAAGAAGCCTAATTACCTCTTCCTTTGAATAAAACAGACAAGACAAACTGACGTTTAAGGTTTGAGGTGAGGGCCGAAATATTTGCACATTAAATCTCTTGTTGTGAACGCGTTGGGATGTGGGTGGTAGTATTTACCGTATAGTCCTTAAAGGCAGTTGCTAGAAAATCTTGAGAATTTTAAAGGGAAATTTGTCCTTAGCTACATCTAATAACCTCATAACTTTAGAAACCCCCTCCACCTGTGCCTTTCTGACTTCAAAATTTTTTTGGGTTCAGACCATATTAACAGAGTGTTTTCCCTGCCCTGTGGAGGTGGGAATATTGTGTTTGAACTGTCTTTAGGCCTTTAACTCAACTGACCCGACAATTTTACATATTTTACTGACTATTTTGTTTAGTCCTTCTTTGACTGTTATTCATTCATTCACTCATCTTCAACCGCTTGATCCATTTCTGGGTTGCTGGAGCCAATCCCAGCTCACATTGGGCAAGGGGCAGGGTACACCCTGGACAAGTCGCCAGTCCATCACAGCGCAAACACACAAAGACAAACAACCACTCACGCTCGCATTCACACCTACGGTCAATTTAGAGTCACCAGTTTACCTAGTTTACCTGGATGTTTGGACGGGGAGAACATGTAAACACCACACAGAAAGGCCCCAAGCTGGGAATTAAACCCGCAACCTTCTTATTATTGGGCAACACTACCACCACTCCACCGTGCTGCCCTGATCATTATTCATCCTGCTATTTATGTGGTGAGGAAACACGCTCTTTTCATGCATACCAGCGGCCATAGTTCTTCACACAAAATGCTATGCAATCAGAATCATTTGGATGATTGATTGATATGAATATATTTTTTTTTTCAAATTAACCTGAAAATGCTTTTAGATCTAATATTGAAAATGGCTCCCTTCACTTCTCTAAACTTTTTCTCCTTTCCACCTCCTCTCACCAACTCCCTCTTAAATGCTTTTCTTTCACTCCCTCTTCAACATGCGACACCCCCACCCCTTCCTCTCCAGTATGTTTCACACTCCAGGGTACAGCTCAACACTTCTCCCCCCTAGCGCCCCTTCCCCTTGTATGCCACTTTCCTACCTCATCCTTCTCCTCCTCTCCCCTTCTTGTCAACCCTCTTTCATCCTCTTCACTTCCCGCTGTGGCTTCAATGCGTCAAGTGTTTCCCAGCATGTGTGTGTGTGGGGGGGTCATCAAGGGTCAGGATCCTGATTGGGCAGCCACATCTTTTCCATTGCTGTCACTATATTCACACACTATGTAACACTACATGCTCTGATTTAGTTTTGGTTTGTGCAGCTTTCTGTACCAAGTTCACCACAAAAATGTTCAAGTGTGTCTGTGTGTGAACTGTTTCTTTTCCCTTCAAGAATTTCACAGCTCCGTCCTTGTGTAAGTGAACACTTTGTGTATGTGTGCATGCAAATGTTTCACCTCAACAGATCGAAAGCTAGATTCGCTCTCATTGTCTTGCACCTGCCTGTTGCTATGGAAACTGGGTATCCTCAGTGCGTCACCTGTGCCCATGTTTGGTCTGGTTTCCTGCTCTCTTCTACCAGTTCTCTTTCATTCGCTTGCTCTCTGTCTTGTTCGTACTTATGGTTTGTCTCTCTTTCTCTCTCTGTAGTATAAATCGTGCAAAAAGAAAAAAGAGGCACACACAACATACTGGACACACAGTGCAGACTTCTGTTAGCCAAATGAACCAGATTTTGCTATACACTAAGCACAACTGGAGCTGCATTCACATGCTACTTGATATTCCATATTGATCTGACACTTCTAAGATTGATATCATTGTCATATCTGTAGAGGAAATAGGAAGCTATGGAAAGCAGCCAGCTATCTAAGATTAGCATAAACACACAGCGTATGATAGCTTCTTGTCTTGGAAATACAACAAACTCTTGTAAAGGTGTGCAGGCTGTACTGCATGCATGGTAATGCTGTCTATTGAGCAATAGCAGATTATTAAATCATTACTGGTGAAAAAGTCTTTGAATGTCACGTTCAGACGTCCTGGTTTCACAGTACAGGCTTAAATCAATCTTGAGATTAAAACCACACTAGTTTTTTAGTCCATGCCCTCTTCTATTGGTTTGGGTGATAAACATTTAAGTTTTAGGATATAATTATGGATCAAGGTCATGGCGAAGAAAACAGCTGACCTTCTTTTGGAAACGGCCATAGGGTCACTTGACAAACATATGAACAAATTCTTTTGGTCATTCACAGACATGCCAGATACTGACATCACATCATGTGTCACTAATATTCAATATGCTTAGGTTAGCACAATTAAATAAACTGGATTCTTCTGAAGGTCTGTCTCCTCTTATATAAAGATCAGCTGTCTGTTTAACTGCTTCACAGGCAAACTCTAGAAGTTTTGTGCCATTGTGCTAAGTTACCATTTGGCAGACGCTGATGCAGCTAATAAGGAAAAGTGTAGTTTTTGCCTAGCTGATGGCTACACAGAGCAAAACTCTGAAGCAACTTCCCCCAGAGATTGCCAGATTGGTTTTGGACAGCAGGGCGCCAGGTATCAGGATGCAGAGACTCGTCTGGAGGGAAATGAGGACAAGGACAGAGAAGAGTCAAGCAAAGACAGACAGATGAGACTCTAGTGAGAAGGGCAGCTGAAAAGAGAGAGAAAGATGGGGTCTATCAATGTGAGGCAAGTCGGGAGAAGGAAAAGGGAGGTCCACTGCAGTGAAACAGCCACGATCGGGTTGACCCCCCTCCTCCCCTTCTTCTCTTCATCGATTCAGTGGTGCAGCAGCAGCAGCAGCATAACAAAACTAACACCAAAAAGAAAGAGAGAGCGAGGGAAAAAAACTCCTAAGCTACAGGCTCTGCAGTGGCTGGCCAGCTTTGGGAAAACACCCCTCTTTTATTTATTTATTTTTGCAGTCTGCACACATCTTCCCCCTCTCTCGCCCACGCTGGCCGCTGACACCTAGTCCTTACAATAAATGACTGCCTTTTAGTTTATAACTGTATGATACAACCAGAAGTCTGAATCCAGCTCAGTCTCACTAAAACCTCCATTACGTCAGACCTGGGAAAAAACAAACCTTTCATCTCTGTTGACCTACAATACAATGCAGATCCACATTCACATAAGCTCAAAAACATATGAATATTCAGGCCAAATGGTGTTGTTGGGTTAACCGTTTTCTCTTAGCATATTTCGCTCTCTTAGATGCAGCAAACAGCCAAACTGGAAGCAGTTTCATTACTATGCAGTGAGAGAAAACAGCGGGAATGATGAATGTGATGAGCAGAGCTTTCAGGGAAAATAATGCTAATGAGAAACATAATCACAAGTGACAAAAAACTCTTCAGACTCCTCATTAGGCCCAATGATATTTTACAAGATAAATGCGTCACAGATGAAAAAGGACAAAGCGATTTTCTCTAAAATGATATGCATAATTAGTTTTAACTTTTTATTGCAACAAAATTAATGCCAAGGTGGCAGTAAAACTCTCCAGAAATTTAAATAAATCCCAGGGATTATACTGAAAGGTATAAATTATGTGCTGATGCACGAGTGGCAGTGGGATTTTAAAAAAGTTCTTCTCTCCTCTTGTCACCCTTCCCTTTTACATAACATTCATCTGTATTATTTATAGGCTTATTAGGAAGCATTGCTGACAATTCCTTATATAACATTCATATTTTATGACTGTGTTTCCTGGTTGAAGTTTGATTAAAATGCCCCTCTTGCAGGAATCCAACTGCTACTGAGAGATTGGCCACTGAAGAGGCCTTAATCAACAGGGTGTGTATATTCATAAATACTTGTGTGTGTGTGTGTGTTTTATATATGTGTGGGAGAGCGAGAGAGACAGACGGAGAGAAACACGGCCCATTTCATCTTTCCTTTTTTTCTAAATGACTGAAAGAGCGTGTTGGAGGAGAGTGTAGATGATACTGCAGTGTAGAATGGAGCCAAATGCAAAGACGTTACGACAGCTTTTTAAGTTTTTGCTAACAGTCAGTAAAGCCATATAAAATTTCATGGATTTAAGTGCCCCATCAAATCTACTGTGTTTCCATTCAGGTTAAGCCTTCATTACCATTTGTAGAAATGATAAATAAATATACAAATAATAAAATAATAAAACAAAAACCTTTTTTTTTTTTTTTAATTAACATTACTTTTAACCCATTTTCCTCTCCACTGATTAATGTTGATGTTAATGTTCTTCTCTTTTAGCTCTTTTTTTAGGTCCCCACCAGGTCTGGAGAAGCGGCTACATGGACCATTGTATTCACTAGCTACTAATTGAGAACAACAGTTTAGTATATCCACTCTTCCAGGTAAGACTGCAAGCAAGTGACTATAAGCATGGAAAATACAGGATTTAAGATGAAAAGAGGAAGGAAATATATTTGGCCACCTTAATAATGCACACAATGCATTTTGGTGAGCAAATGTTAATGTAAATATAATTTTTATTACTTTGTAAAAAAAACTCCATGGCATAGTTTTAAAATTATAGGGTGTAAAAACATCCCACAGCTCTGAGAGACATTAACAAAGTCTGTAGAGCCCTTTTCTTTGTATTCTACAAAATAGATATATTGATATTATAAAAGTCCTGAAAGTGATAAAACCCTTGAAAATCTCTTATGGGAGAAGAAAGACAAGTTTTGTTGTGACTCTCTATATTAGACATTTTGTTTTGTTTTGTTTCTACCTTTTAAAACAATATCATGAAGTTGTACTTTTTTTACCTAAAAAGCGCATCACGTTAGCTGGGCTTCCATTTTAGTTATTTTTCTCACCGTTTCAATGCATCACTGAAAACCAAAGTAAGATGAGGCAGAAACTATTGTGGCTTCAGGCTAATGGCACCTCCCTGGTATTCATGATCTTTGCCAGCAACACTAATGAGCGGGTTTAGGGCAGAGGCAAGATTCTCTTTCTGTAATTAGGCATAGGCAGGAAAAAATAAAAGCTTACAGCCAATGCAAAAAAATGTAATATATGAGGTCTGTTTTATCGAATTTTTATGATGCTAAGAGCTGTTCACATGATGGATTATATTGATCCCGCAAAGCTAAACACCCTTGTGGGTTTGACTCCTATTGTTATAAAATATTTACATTTAATAAGATAGTGATAAACTGATAAACTTCTGAAATTACCTTTTTACGAAGGAAATACAGTCAGTAAAATGCAGCAGCTGTAATATGTCTAGTGGAATATTTATTGGATCTGTTTTGGGTCTCTTTCCCAGGAACGGGTCTGTTTATCTTAGCCAAGACCGAATCCTCTATTCCCCACCCAGCATTATTGGTCTCACTATGAAATTCAAATCAATATTCTCATAATAAAAGTCCCAGGCCTGCAGCAAATTGGAATCTATCACTTGGAAAGCTAAAGAGATCTATGGCACCGTCAAGGCTGCACTAATGAATGATGAATCACTGCAACATACTCACACACACACATTCTTACAAGCACGCTGAACAGTGCACACACACATACACACGTGTTCCTGCTGTGTCACACACAGTCAGTCAGGCTGGTGTGAAACATGACTCCCTCATCAATAATGGATGTGAAGCAGGATCTGTACAATGTCACCATTGTTTCACTAGACACAGCATTTCTATTCCACTGCTACTGTGTTTACAGTTATTGGTTCTTTGGGAAACAGAGACACTCGACTGACTCCATTCTGGCGTGAAATTACCCACAATAGATTTCCTTTGAACGTGAATTTCTGACCATATTTTGTCCTCAAGCTTATTAACATATGTACATGGCTCTATTTTATATGACTAGTCAAATTAATCTGGTTTAAAAATTAAAAGGCTGACCACCTGAGTTAATAACAATTACTACTCTAGTATTTAGAGTTTGGTTACCCGGGAAACATAAAAAAAAAAAAATCTAGGAAATTTAGCAAGGCCTATTAGCTTTATAGTTTTAAGTGTTGGAGCCATATCAAGGATTCCATGTGTTAAATCATTATTTCCTTTTGATCTGGATATACAGTAATTAAGTTTGATGTTAAATTGTTATTTTTGACTAATAGGATACTGATATCTGATAGCCTAAAGAGAATATGGATGTGATTAACTATTGCTCACCTGTGCAGCTCTGCCCACCTACAAGTAAGTTTGTGAGGTTAGAGGACGGAGAGTTTTCCAATCGCTTTTGACCACTTTAAAAATATAATTTTTTTTAAAGTAAACCAGATGATCTTTTCATAGAATCATTGGTTCAAGCTATGATATCACATTCGTGCATGCTTTAGTCATGTGCCGTGACCCCACTTAGCCTTCAGTGGTTAGAGGTCAGATTATAACAATATGTTCAATGTATTAGCTCATCGATGAACACAAAACTAATTAGCAAGTATTTGTGAAGATTAAGGTGTACATATTTTTGGGTTTTGAATTTTTGGAGAAACAAAATAAGACTTCTGATGTCATTATTGACCTTTTACAGACAGGGCAATCAATCAAAAAATAATTAGCAGACTAGTTATTGATGAAAATAAAAATATGAATTCCTGGCAGCCTAAGTCTTCATGCATTCATGTTGTTTATGTTTGCTGCTGGATGCCTGGGGCAGAAATAAACAGTACTGGCAGTGCATCTATGTGTATATCAGCACATTTTTGATCTCTGATGCGTGTTTGTCTTTGTATACTTCCTTGCATGAAATAAGTCATTTTTGGATTATACGCATGTCTGAGCACAACTGCTACTGTGTGTATGCAATTCAAGTGGTGGTATAATAGATAGTAATAATACCATACCTTAAAGTGGTCAAGCAAATCTATGTGTGCATGTGTGTGTTTGTGCGTCCCAGTGGGTTGTTTTGGGAAGTGAAGGGTTGGAGTCCTGAGTGCTGAGTAAGCGATGCAGGGCCAGAGCTGGGAGACTGCAGTGCTGCTGGCAGCAACACACACTGATTTGAGCTCAGACTGATACTCAGCAGAGGGGGGAGGTAAGGAGAGGAGAGGAGAGAAAAAAGGTTCTTACACTGTAAGAAAAAAACAAAACCATTGGACACAAACAATTTGAATGAAAGTACACTTACATTCTAGCACAACATACGCACACAGACATATAGACACAAAGGCACACGCACAAAAATAACAAGGAGCCAGAACCCCTGCGCTTACCCATAATAAACTGGCTGGATTCACATCCTATATGTAAAAACTGATACGATGGTCTGTATATACACATAAGCATATGCTTATAAAACAGAAATACCCAAAACCACACACACACTGACACTCAGACACACACAAGCACACATACTGCATGACCATATAAGCCCGAGCCCACGCCCTGACAGACACACTGCGTCATGGCCAGCAATCAGGGCCAGCAGCCTTGTTTACTCCCTCTAACCTGTGTGCCACTGATTGTGCTAGAAAAGCCCTCATCTCCCCCACCCGCCCACCTCCCCTCTCATTCCTCTGTCGTGCTCCCTCCCCATCAGTTACTCTTTCTCTCCACCCCACCCCCTTCAAGCTCTTCTCCTCTCTTATCCTCATGCCATTTCATTCCCTTCCCTTCCCTCACTGCTTGGTCTCTTGCACTGCTTGTGCGATACGGGATGTTTTTGTGTATTATTACATATGTGCAAGCCTCTTTCTAACACCGTTCTTCTGGCTCTCCTCTCTCTCAGCGCTCTCAAATATTACTTCTTTCCTTTCTCACCTGCTCATCAATGTTTTTATGACTAAGTATATTTAAACAATCAAGATCCTGTATTACAAACCTTGGAGCCGCCACCCCCCGCCCCCTACTGCCCGTATATTTGATTATATAACTGAGTCCCTGTGGACTTTGAGGACACTGCAATCTAATTTGATCTGGTGATGGTGGTGGTGATGATGGGAGTGTGCATCAATGCGACATCTAACACAGAAAAGAATGTGTATCCTCTCAGGTGATTTCTGATATGCACATCAACAACTAGAATATGACCCAAAGATTGGCTGCGTCACTGACTGAAGCCATAAATAAAATCAGTTTAAAACAAAGACAAAACAGGGAGGGGGAAAGAAAAGCCACAACCACGTTATGATGATATTCTGTTTTCATTACTAGTCGAATCCTGAGTGGTGACTATAAAAACAGTAAATACACATGGCTGCCATTTTGATGTCTTTCTGTGCTGTAAACACAAAAGCTCCCTCCAAGTTTTCTGTCCTCCCAGCTTCATAAACAACGAAACCCCTGCATTGCTAAAATTACCAAACAGCGCCATTCACTGGCTTCAACTGGGAACTGCATCTGGCTGGGGCGCAGCATAGTATTGCACCCAATAGCAGCAACATATCTGGATGCAGTAGAAGTCACATATGTTTCACAAACTATATAGAAAGTCCCAGGAAAGAGAGAAAAAGAAAGAAACAAAGACAAAAAAAAAAAAAAAAACACAAAATAGAGCACACATTAAATGTGCCACCAGCCTCTTTTCTCCTCAGCAGCTTCCTGCTGCCACTTCTGTCGCTTCTGACTCCTTGTGTTTCTCACTGCAGCTCCAAATACTGCAGAGCCTTCCTGACTGCAGTGTGTACAGTTATACCCCTGATTTATTGCTCTACTCCCAGTTTTACTTCAATCACATTTTGTAACACTGAAATTTATTCTCTGCATACTTCATTTGATGTCTGTCTAACTGGGCCTATTAACACCTTGCATCATTTGAAGTTTCACTGAACAAGTGCAATGTGATTGTTCATTTTTACTCCAATTGTCCCATCAGGGTATTTAACTTCCAGGGCCATGTGATTTTAAACCCAGAATTAAATTCTGGATCTGAAACACACTACAAGCAGAGTAACTACAGGAACTCCAAATTTAGTATTTATGTAAAAAATATCACATATTTACTGGACAGTATATTCCAGTGCATTGACAAATCCATATCTGTTAGGTTTTTGCTGTCTGAGTTTCCAAGAAACACAAACAGTCCCCGCTGATCACTGTGGATAAAAATTACCAAGGGGAATGTATCTCATAAATATTTCCATTTTAATTGATTATTCAATGCTGAGTTAACATTATGAAACCATGTAGGTACTGTGTGCAAAGAAGTTCTGATACTATCCTGATACTAAATGACATGTTGAAAAAATAATGTTAGTCCAAAATAAATCAAATGTCCATGATTGCTGTAGATGGTCGGCCAGTTCAGGAGAGTATGAGTGTCACCGTCTAACCTTCCTTCATTCTAGTCTGTGGTCTTTGCTAACTCCAACGCTGTCCTCTGGATTTTCTGGCTAAAAGGCATCATGAAGTCATCAAAGTCCAGCTCGAGGGACAGGAGCTCTTTCCGTTTCTCTATCTTTGACATCAGCTGGCTGGTGGTAGGTGGCTTCCCCCAAACCTGAAGCAGACAGACAAGTCACCTAAGGCTAAAGAGTGACAATTAGTCAGTAGGTTGATGACAACCATAGACCTACTAGAAAATGAAAAATACCAACTGATTTTAAAAGTCAACATTGAAAAGCTTTAAACCTGCATCCTACATAATGACCATCAGGGGGAGACTCCACTGATTGTACAAAGAACTCAGATTGTATTGAAGCCCATTTGAATATGGCCTTACTGTGCTTCTCACTTGAGTTATAACGTTGGTCTTTACAGCCTAACATGATGCTTATTTTTTTTAAATGATGGTCTCATTTAGACGTGTGGGCATCACTACTATCAGAATAGAGTATAGGGCAAGTCAGACCCACCTCACTCCTCCTCAGCTCCAATTTCTCTTTCAAACCCAAGATGTCTACCAAATTGCAAAGTGGAGAAGATTTTCACCCACGATCATGTGGGATCATGTAATGTGTTGCCATTTGCTTATGGCAACTTATGTACACCAGTGGGAAAATTGAAGAAATGTCAGAAGTTTCTTTTCCATACTGTGGCTTCTGCAGCAGCCTAACACTAACAATGACCTGATACCGATATTACCACTTCCTCTACCACTTATCCGTAATGGGACAGGGGGTGGGGTTAGGGTTAGGGAGTTACGGGGTACACCCTGGACAGGTCGCCAGTCCATCACAGGGCCAACACACAGAGACAGACAGAGACCAACAACCACTCACACTCACTCAGACCTACAGGCAATTTAGAGGGAGGAAACCCATGTAGGCACAGGTAGAACATGCAAACTCCACACAGAAACCGACCTTCTTGCTGTGGGGCAACAGCGCAAACCACGATATGGATATCCTGCAGCAGATATTACAGGATTCTGAAATGGCAGCACTACATACCGTCTTTGGCCTGAAAGTGATATCCTTATTGTTGGTTTTCCCTGTAGTGATCCTGGTGTTTTGTAGGACGATGCTATTTGAATTCCTCTGAGAGGTCTTCGCTGCTGTTGAAGTTGACATGTTTATGTGCACTGTCCCTTCTGCAGCAACACCCTACAAAAGAACACCAGATTTTCCTTAGTTGAGTTGCTACAATTTCTGAGCTGAGCTAAGACAACCAGATACATCAAAACTGTATGTTGCCAAAAAATTTAAAATTTGTCACTTTGAAGATTACCAATTTGACACATTGGCAAATTGGTTACAAAATACTAGGTTACTGTAGAAACTGCACTTGATGCACAGATAACATAAAACTTCTTAACAGCAATATTAATTATCAGGCAAATAGGCCAGTGCCAGTGGTCTGTAGATCAGCAGAACAGTTATTTTTTCAGGGTAAGCTATTCAACAAATAAGCAACATATAGAAAATGTTTTTCTTATTTTACTTTGGACAGATTTAGAGAGTTCAGCTACCCTCCAAATCTTTCGTACTAATGAAGCACTTGGATATTTGAATTGTCAAACATATAGCACTTAAGACTCATACAAAAAAGGAAATTACAAAGGACGATAGCTAATGTCATAGCTATTACTTCCCTTGCCTGTAGATGTTGTTCCTCCAGAGGTTTGTAACTGCATTTCTGACATGCTGCTGTCGTGGCTCTTCTGCCTGGTTGGACTAGAATTGAAAGCCCTAGATGATATTGGCTAGACTTGGTTTAAATTGTTTTGCATCATACCATGTCTTTGTTCCAGCCACTTTGCTTTCAAATAATCTAATTTCAAAAACAGTTCTCAATTCTGGAAGCCAAAAACCTAGTTTAATGGACAAACCACTGGCTGTTAATACTTCCACAGATTAGATCTATTGTGTATGTGTGGGTTTTTTTTTTCCCAGCCTCTGCACCGCCTAAAGACAGGGCAAGTAGTTTTCAGGTTGTCCATCCATCTTTTCCATTCTTGAGGACACTATATTAAGGGAACATGGAACATTAGGGTTTGTCACTTGTGTTCTGGGGTCTGTAGGCATGGGCAGTTCCTGTCCACTTCTATATTTCAATAGCATCTTCACAGAATTACTCCAAATTTGGCACAAATATTCACTTGGACTGAAGGTTGACCCGATTAGATGTTGGCACTCAAATAGTGACCTCATAAAACATGGTTTTGGTGTTGATATCTCAGCAACCCCCTTAAAGGATTTCATTAAAATTGCCACAAATGTGCAATGCTACTAAAGGATGATTTTTTTTTTTTTTTTTTTTTTGATTTTGTCAATCAAAAATCATAGGTCAAAGGTCAAGATCAGTGTGAATGAAAATAACTGTTTTTAGCCATTACCCAAGACTTCACAAAGCAATTATTGAAAAGGGTTAGACAACATATACAACATATAGGACCCTGGAGGCAGTTTTTGTTTATTTGTCTTTCACCAATAGAACCTTACACTAGCCATTGTAAGGCTGTGATAAGTATATCTCTGGGTCACAAGTTCAAAGCCGTGAGGGATTTCAACATTGAAAGGAAAGGTAGCTATTTTGATTTGAGGGTGCATACATTTTTCAAAGTGACGGACCTGCTCATGAGTCGCAGTGGACAGAGGTTTAATGGGCTAAACACTTTCTTGTGTTAGAGAGGGATTTCCTGCTGCTCTCCTGAGAATTACTATCATAATTGTTTATCATTGGCAGAAAACAGGAAAGGTGCAAGGGCTCTTTTCCTGAGCTTTCTTCTTTAAATCAGCATAAATGCTAGAAGGGTAGACAGCTCCATTTTACACCTGTGTGAAATTTATTCTGCTTGATTCTTTCTTGCTCCTTGCACTGCTGCTTGCAGCTACACTGATGAATTTGGACCACAGCACCACCTGCTACTTTTAGTTTTAATGACAAAATGTAATGCATTTAGTCTAATGGTGGCCTGGTATAGGAAATGCAAATTCAAGCTGCAGCAGTCTAGTTGTAACATAACACATCTGGTCTAATTTGCTTTACAAGTTAGTGTGTTATAGTCACCAGATCTCTTTACAGGCTTGGGTTTCTCATGCTGAATAAAGAGGCTACGGTAAACACAAGGACATCACTTAAAGGTCAGCTGCTGTTGTACATCTAAGAACACAGGATCAGTGGTAGAGAAACAAATGCAGGAAGAAATCAAGGAAAAGGAAAACTGCCTATATTGCCAAGATTATTTTTGTAAATATATCTTATTTAGCTTTGTGGATGAAAATGAGTGAGGAAGGAATAGTATACCATTTTCATTTTACATACATGCAATACACAAAAAAATGAAAGCATGAAAAGTCTGAAGCCATGAGATTTTAATAAGTTTGGAGCGGGCGAGTGAAAAGATTGGACTGCTAAAGAGTTACTTTGGTACCTTTCCTTTAGCTGATTTTGGTTTTTGAGCTTTGCCCTTCTTCCCCTTTGCTCCTTCTTTTGGTTTAGGCTGAGAATCCATCTTGTCTTTGACCAAATCAATAATCCTTGAGTCTGCAAAAGCTCTAGCGATGTCAAGGCAGTTTTGCTCTGAAGAGAAATAAGTCAGTCAGTAAAATGAAGTCAGCTATAAAAGATTAACAACTTGGTACAGTAACTGCAATTTATTTGTTAACAGAACTATTTATTAGTTGTTGGTTCATTAAACAAATTGAAAAAGTAACTGAAGGCCAACAATATCAAAATTTTATGTAACCCAGTTCAATTATTTCCAGATGTAGTTAGATGATGTCTTAGTTTCTTACAAATGTACATCATAAAACATTTCATTGAACTTTGATATATTTTAGATGTACAGGCAAACCTTTTTTGTTTTCCGCATTAACACTGGCACCCGCCTTGATGAGGAAGTCCACACAGGAAGGTCGAGAGCTCTTGATGGCCCTCATGAGAGGAGTGCCTCCATTGAGTGCTCGAGCATCTATGCTGGCCCCAGCCTTCACCAAAAGATCTATAAGTTCCACTTGACCAGCATGAGCTGCATGATGGAGTGGTGTCCAGAAGAACTGGTCACACACGTTTACATCAGCCCTGTCAGGTAAAGTTCAAAACATGGTCATTTAAAGATTTTTTTTTTATATACCCCATTTACGTGTTTTAGTCACAATCTTTTATTCCATTTTTCGCATTAGCAATTAGTGTATTTACAGTCAGGTAACTAACTTCTCTGTGTAGCAGCTAATCCCAATTGCCTCCCAAATGACTCATACTTAAACAATACTCAGTGACTCACTTTCACTCTCCCATAGCCATATCAGAGCTGTGTAGAGACACTACAAGCCAAATCACAGTAAAAGTGTTCAACTTTCAGTGTGTTGGCTTTTATTGTGAAGCAATCACAGGAAACACAATGCACTTGTTCCTGATGTTAGCACAGCTTTGCTTCTGTCTCTAAACTAAGAAAACTAAAGGTGTCATCAAATCAGCTGAAATCTTAAAAGATTATAAATTTACATTACATAAAACTTTACTATCTGTATTGATAAAATTGTAAAATCTAAGTTTTTAAAGTTTGCTGAGTTTCTAAAACCAGAAGGAATAGAAGAATTAGGGAAGTCAGGAGTTTTCTTACCCCCTGCTGAGGAGGTAATGAGCCACCTCATAGTTGCCACTGGAGGAGGCTACCATTAGCGGGGTTTTGTAAAACTGATCCTGGACATCCACAGGAACACCCTGACTGAATGCGAGGTCCAAAGACTCCAGATCCCCACTTTTCACACAGTAGTTGATGTTAACGTACACCTTCTCAGGCCTCTCCATGTACCATCCCGAGTCATTCATTATGGGATGTTCTGGGGGGTGATCACGGTTGAATCGACGGATGTCTGAGTGGTTGTAGTATGTCTCAATCATGAAGTGAGGCGGCCCTCCATCTGCTCGCCGCGGCATGAGCTCTGGTGAGAGGGTGCAGATGGGCAATGGCAGAACAAATTTACCTTTTTTCTTCTTGCCTCCTTTTCCTCCTTTCTCCCCCTTTTTCTTCTTGGGCATGTAAGAGGATAGGAGGAAAGCTTTCTTGATGTACTTAACACCTCTGAAGAAATCATTAATGTTGATAACCCCCTCTTTTTCCTTTTCATGAGCTGAAATGACTGTTTGGACCTGGTCGAGTTCAACTGGAGCGTTTAGTTCCTCCAACACTGAAATAAACACCTCTGCGGCAACTAGGTCTGATTCGTTCCCAAGGGCTTGACGTAGTTCAGTCTCATACTCATGAGACCAGTCATGGAGGGTCAGGGCCCAGAGATCTGACATGAGGCCAACTCCACTGTACTGGTTGCCTTTCCTCTGTTGCCTCTCAGCTTTCTTAAGCTCCTTGGCTGCTGCTTTGTATCCAGCTTCCTTGGCAATTTGACGTGGCAGCAAACCCTCCTGGTTCTTTAATTTGGGGTTACAACCTGAACACAGTGCACAGTCAAACATAAACACAAGCTTAAATTACTGAACAGAAATTTGGACAGTGTTTTCAGCTGTGTTGCCATTTCATTTGATTCCCTTGTGCTACAAGGATTACAATGCTGATACAATATGCAAATACATAAGGAGACCATTAGAGGTTTTGTGATGATCCTGTCATCAACAGGAAATTGAAAAATATCAGCAGCATTGTTAAAAACTATATTCACTGCATTGACATCAAGATGTTTATCATTAAATCAACTCTCTCACACCTCTCTGGGCCAGGAACTTGCAACAGTTAGCATTGCCTGTGGCAGCAGCGTAGTGCAGGGGTGTGCAGTCTTCAAGGTTAATCACACCCATGTCTGCTGAGTGTGCAGACAGCACCTGGATCACCTGGAAGACACAAAACACCAAAGAAAAACAAATGACAGTTATATAAAAAACACTTTCCACACTGATTTAGAAATTCAAAAAATGACAATCTTCAAGGAACAGAGAATTACTTACAACTATACATTATATTGTACTTGAAAGTCACATGGAATTAAATGAAAATTTCATATTGGATGATTTTTTGCAATTCATCACAAAAAAAGGAAAAAAAATGGACGATAGTTGTCATAAGATAAAATGCACCTCAAAAAAGCCCCCCATGGCAGCGTAATGCACAGCTGAGAGGCGTTTCTGATCTAGGACATTGGGGTCACCCCCACTCCTGAGAATGGCTCTCACAAGCTGCACAGAGCCTGCCTTGGCTGCCTCCATCAATGCTGTGACACCAGTTTTCTTTAGAGAGGAGAGAAGAGGAGAGGAATGGAGACAATGAGAGGGTTTGTCTTAGATTCAACGAACAGCGAGAGTGTTTTTATTCACACATTGCTTTCAGAGTACATTTCCCCCAGCTGTTTAATTTTTACCTGGTTGGTTGCATTGGGGTCTGTCCCACCATCCAACATGATGAGACACATTGGGATGCACTCCTGAGCCTTTTCACACATCAGCTGGAAGACATGAGTACCCTGTGCTGACACATTGTTGACATCTGCCTGGCATTTCAGCGCCATCTGCAGGCAGCGAGTGTGGCGCTTAGTGGGGTAGATACAGTAGAACAGCACACCTACAATGGGAAGAAGGAATGGCTTAAAGTTTAGCAGGAGTAACTGAGTCAATAAAATGGGGTATAAAATACTATTGATTGAAGAAATAAATAAACAAGATAAATAAAAAAATTAGAGGCACGCCCATATCAGCTTCATCAATTACAATTTAGTGCAGGTGCCTCTTAGTAATTCAGTTCTAATTCTCCCAGAGACGCTGAGCATGATTTTACACAGTACAATCACAGCACAGTACAATATCAATTTTTTCTATAAGCCTGCAACTGGCCATGAGTGAAAAGCAGCTGTGCTTCCTATGTGGATCCCTTTTCTTTGGATCTTTATTGCTGTCTTCTTTCAAAAAATGTTTTCAGGAATCCCCTGTTCACATAGACAAGGACTGCTTTTCAGTCTCCCCACTCAAAGATTAGACAAGCAAGTATGTGACACCCAGCTTGCTAGAGAAAAGGCTTGGCTGTGAATGTTGAGACTGGGCCAGGCAAGTCCTTTGAGAGAGCAAGGGGGATATCAGGTTACTCAGCTAGTTTCACAGGAGTGGATCACCACTAAGGGTTGATCTGTAATTAGATGTACCCACACCCTGACATACACCTACACAAAGTCATACCACACATATTGGTATGCAGTAGATGACACAAAAACATCATCATGCGGCAAAATCATGAGTGTGCACACACACAAAGACTTCTTTGCATGACTCTGGCCTTCTTGTTCCCACTGTCATTCGCAACCCTCTAAAAGGAATGCCATTTGTAGCAATTGTTTCCTGTACATGCTGTAATTGTGGTAATTATCACAATTGGTTTAGAAAGGTCCTGAAGAAGCACTTTAGACTGTCTGGTTGGAGTTGTCTGGGATTCAGCTTCCTCATCAATATCTAAACAGATGCACCATGCATTTTCATGAGTTGTAAGACAAAGCCAGGCATTCAGAATGAAACTGCTGGAAATACATTTGTGGAAGAAAAGCAGTTCTATGTCTTAAGACTAAGCCCACAAGTGTTTTTTGACCAAATATATAATATTGCATGTGGACTTTCACAAAAAAATCCAAAATATAGTTCAAAATATATTTTCTATTTAATGCAATATAAACTATTACTCTAAATGAGTTATAGCACTTTCAAATATTGTTTTGAAAGAGGAATTTAGAGGTAAGAGAACACGGTTGTTGATGCTAATAACATATGATGGCTACAATTGTTTGTATCATGACTTAATTCATTAATAACATCAAAAATATAAGCTTTATTTAAGAAATTTGAAGAAGCTCTTACGAACACTGGCATTTTTGACTGGATACTTTAAAATTACATCTGTATGCAGATGTTCACTTCAGACACTAGTGAGACAAAGTAATGAGACAGCAACACATTTCTCGCTTTAGATCACATTTCAATTCATTGCAATGCCTGCAACTGCTTACCTTTGCCTTCAGCATCTTGGAGTTTCAGGTTAGCATGGCTTTGTGCCAACAGTGCTACAATGGTGTCATTGCCCAGCTCAGCAGCTAACATGACTGGAGTGCGGCCCTTCTTGTCCTGAATGTCGGGTTGTGCTCCCTGAGAGAGAAGAAAGCTAACCAGATCTGGAAAGAGTCATGAAGAGATGGTAATCAGTCAAAAGGTTTTCGATACAGCTTATCAAACATTCTTTTAATGTAATTACACAAGTGCAATTGTCATGGTTGTCAGCAATGCCAAACAATACAATGCTTTATACTAAGCAATATCCCTTTCTGCCTCACACACTGTACTCCTTTCATTTATTAACATTACTGAAAAACACACTGATTTTTTATTCAAATATTGTAAGAATGCAAGAAAAAAACATAGTTTGGCTACTTTTTAAACATTTTATATAGCCGGCAATATACAACATCAGTCTGGACATTACTTAGAAACTCATCTAAACTAAGATTTTTTCAGAGAGACTATATGACCCATCTGATCAGGATTTATGAATCTGAAAAGTTTGGCTACCCATTTTCTGTCTTCCACAGCAGATCACAGAAGCATCAATTCACTACATCTAATCTAAAAGAGCAAGAAGGAGGCTGATTACCCTGATTGTTGGCCGAAACTGCCACATGCAGAGCCCCTATGCCATCCTGTGGCTCAGTCAGACTGATGAGGTTTTCAACTCCAAGGGTCAACATCTTCTTTATTTGCGTCTTATCGCCTTTGTAGACCCATTGCAACAGGCGGTAGATCTGGAGGACCTCCAGTCGACTTTTCGCTACTCTGCCACTCATTGTGGGGGCAGAGAAAGGCTTGTGAAAAGTAAGAAAAGGAGCCATAACTTCATGACCAATGCCCACGTGACCAAATGTAAGAGCAAATTAGTGGCACTTTTAAATACTGTATGGCCAAAATCACTCTATTGTATCAAATCAGACAATAATCAGCAGATATACGTCAGTCATTAAAAACTATCTGGCACTATTATTATTTTAACTTTGTTTGTAGATATAGCACCAAGAATGAAAAAGCAAAAGCATTACAACTCCATAGCAAGACACACAACACGGAGTGCAGTAGTAAAGCTAAATATTGAAATACAGTAAGGAGATGTTTAAAATATATAGTAAAAAAAAAAATCAAATAAGATTAAGTACATTTAAATTAAAATAAACGACCAACAATAAACAAACAACATCACAAAGGCTACTCTGTAAAAATGTGTTTTAAGAAGGTGATTAAAAATAAGTAAATGATTCGGAAAGCTTTATTTCCAGGTCCTTCCAAAGCCAATGGGCTCTTCAGATTTCACCTTGAACTAATTGGAGTAGCTAGAAGGACCGGGATAAATATATCTGATGTGCAGCCTTGAGCTAAACCCAGACATGCTAAAAGTGATCATTAATATCTTTTAAGTCAATTCTAAGACGACGGATCCAATGGAAAGGATCAATGATTGCAGTGGTGTCATGCACTGTAGTCAAGAGAGCATTTCAGTGCTGCTTCTTGCACGACTTTGACCACTATTTATTTATTTATTATTTTAAGCAGAGATAATCAAGTCTGCCCTTAAATGAACTCGCATCCAGTGACGTTTTCCGCTTTAACTCGTAGTTTAGCACATTTTAAACTAAGCTAGGTTGCTTCTTAATGGACGTCATCGTTCGAAGCGTTCGAAGTTTCTTTCTCCAAAAGATATATTTGTATATCATAAGCTGACATATTTTCACTCCTACTGAGCATTTAATCCTTCAACCGTGTTGTTCTTTCAAATGCAACATGACATATAAATCTGATTTGGTCTAAAAATCACTTTATATCGCTGAGTGAAGAGGAAGGGAAAACTCAGCGGTGCACCGGCAGTCACCGGTCCATCCTCATGTTGTTAGCTGTAGCCACCTGCCGTTTCCTGGACCGACAGTCGCTGCTTTACACGCTGGAAAAACTTCAAACTTTTACGTTATGTTGGCCACGTACCCGGCAACTCTGGACAGCGAGATTACTTTCTTGGCGACAAACTTTCTTCACAGGCCCTTTTAGTTTTTATTTTAAAGCACAACCTTTCACTTCGGACGAGGAAGCAAACGATCTCAGCTCCATAGCAACGGAACGCGTGAAAATCCCGGGAAGGACGAGTCAAGCTTCAGCGGGGTCGTGTGCTGCTTTCAATTTCAGGTGATGAGCTCGGAAATTTGAGAATTAGAATTCCAAACACGACCGATGGGCGCATCGCTATGATTTGCAAAGCAAAATATATTTGAAAAATATGTATACAACAATATCGCAATTTGTGTTACAGCTTTTTGTTGTAGTGTAATAATATGAATTATTGTTCTGAAATGTGATGTGGAACAATGTAGGTGGATTTCTGAGTGACTACTTAGTGCTAAGTATTCAACTCAACAAACCAAGCATCACACTGCCGTGTCTGAAGGCAGCACTGCGTTATATTCAGGTGACACTATGTCCTTTACATATATTAACAAAGACGGCAAAAGGTCAGAGGTCACTGATCATGGCAGTGAAATCCCAGCACCTTGTTTCAGAAAGATGCAGCACGTGTCCTCTATGTTGAGAAAGAGGGGTCATTTGTTCACAGAAGCACAAATCACATCATGAGCGGAAAAAATTTGATCCTCTCTATCCTCTGAGTGACACAGCATTAGTGACTGACTTGGGCAACCATGCGTGCCAAGAGTAGGATGATGAGGGGTGATGCATCCTTTTGAAGACCAGATGGGCTTCTTGACAATAAAGGAAGATTTTACTGCATGTTTAGGGTTAATTGGTTACTCGAAATTGCCCATAGGCATGACTGTGAACGATTGTCTGTTTCTGTGATAAACTGGCAACCAGTCCAGGACAGGTCGAAAGACAGAGAATCCCAGACCTGGACTAAAAGCTGGGTGACATACAGAGTCAGACCAGGTTTTCCTGAAGATGATGCCCCATAGACAGAGCAAGGTACTTGGTCATCAAACATGACAGTTATTTGCATTTTTGATTGTAAGTTTATGCCTGACTTTGATAAAGAGCCTATACTCAAAGCATATCGCGAAACACAATATTCAGTAGTGAGTATTATTTGTATGACACAGAACTTTTTCAGACAAAGCACGTCTGGACCAGAGCTGAGGCCATTTTATTTACAGAAACACAACATTCTCACCGAGCAAGCACTTGGCAACAGAGCAAGGAAAACTTTTTTTTTTTTTCCAGGAAGGAGCCGTTGGCAGAAGCAGGCTCATGGTGGAGGGCCATCTGCCCTGCATGGCAAAGAGAGAGGGAGAGAAGGAGGCTGGTGGGTGAACCAAATACATTACCTACTCCTCTGTTGTGTTGTAAAACACTGGAAATGCTGTTTGAATGCAGATGTGTTCTGTGGTAGAGTAAAAATATTCTCTTTCAAGTAAAAATCAATGATTTTAAGTTTGTGGTTTTCGTGTCGGTTTGAACATTGCTCCATGCACGCCAGCAGACTTGATGATTTTAACCAAACTAGGATAAAATGTCTCAAACACATGGAACAAAGACCCGTTTTCTTCCCAACAAAGTTTTGATTCTTGAAGCAGGAGCATGACATGACCTGAACTAAAGGTGTAAATTACAATCACATGTGAGAGCTTCTGGATGACTGGACATACCCTCTGCCCAAGCACACTGACTACTATTGCACTATTTTCTCTGTTGATTTGGATCTCTGCTCCTTCCTGTAGACCATGAGGGTGGCTTCCTGATGTGTTGCCAGCAATCATCATACTCCCCCAGGAAGAAAAAAAAAAGAACATGACATGAGATTACCAGACAGTTCCACCATACTGTCAATAGCACAGTTGTGTTCATTGTGTGTTGTCTGAAATGTTGTTTTCACCAGACTGAGTGTGTTTCTAGCTCCAGCTCTTTTACTTAGGTCTTAATATAACATGACAGAATCTCCAAAACATGTTAAATCAAAGACAGTGTATGTAGTTAAAACTGACAACTCACAGTAAGAACATCAGTATACGTCTTTAAATCTTTTGAGTAGAGAAGAGCTGCATGTTTTACATTCATTTGTGTCCAGAGTCCAAGTTTGGATGGAGTTGTTTTTTTTAAGTAAAGTAAACATAGTTGCACTCATGGCCTTCCTAGAACCTAACAGACTAGCTGTTTTCTAATCATTAAAGTAATCGTTTCTGTATTTTCCCACTGTTTTTTTCTTGCTTGTCTGTTCAGATTGTGTATTTAATTTATATGTGCAATATTATGTAAACAATTCAAATATGAATACTGTATATTCTTCTTTGTAATATTCTTATTAATCCCTTATCAAATTTAAGCATGTCGATCTTTGGATTAAGGGAACACGTTCTCAGAGTTTAGGTAGCAGCTGTATATAAAGTCAAAATATTTTGACAGCCTTTAGGATGGTTTAATATCTACACTTCATGTTGTATGTCCACAAGAAAACAATGACCCAAATTATATATAAAAACAAAAGGGAAAATTTTATCCCTTAAATGTCAAATTTCTGCAACACAAAGGTGTCACGTTTGCTGTGTTATCCAATTAATGATATGATTAATCAGACAACACTGGGCTATTAATCTTCAGTGTTCACTTTGACTCCTATATTACTTCTCAATGGAAACCACAGAAAATTATCCATCATAATCACTGTGTATGTCTATGTCCCATCTTGTTATGCATCCTCACATCCATAAGTAGCACGGGTAGAGTTACCAGTTCTTTGCCCTTCACCGCCAAAGCAGAGATCAACTTACAGTGTCTTGAGGATGACTTTGTTTCAGTGAGTGTCATTGGGATGGGAACTATTGAAAGGGAAGAGGCTTGGACAAAGACCTGCAATTCCCGCTAAGGAGTCCTGCATATGTAAAGAATGGAAGAAAAGTGATACTCTTCACAGTCTGACACACTTCTTACAGTCCTCAAGGGTCTCCAACAGAGCAACCAGTCTAAATTAAGGTAATGAACACAAGGTGTCACTGCAGTGCAGCATGTGAAATTGCTTTCCCTCAAGTCAACTAAAAATAACCCACTGGCAAGAGAGAGTGCTTTTTAAGAGGCTTAAGTAACAGGCCAGAAACAAAAGTTAACCCAGCTGTGTGTATTTACGAAGGCCAAAAAAGTGCCAGATCAAATAAGTGAACTCCCACACAGGCTAAACGGTGTGTAAAATCTGGCACGCTCCCTCTTTTTTAACAAAGGAAAAAAAAAAAAAAATCCAGTGACACTTTTGACTTAAACTGTGTAAAAGAAGGTATCTGTATTTTGAGGCACACATGGCAAAAACATATAAAACATATACAGTACCCGGTAAAGGTGAAGTGGTAATTCATAAAAAAAAAAAGAAGCCAAATATTTACATTCTTTCAAGGTAATACAATGCATAGAAATATATAAAAGATGCATTTCCACACTGAACACTGAGGATAAAAACATTTTAAAAATATGCATTGTGAAAAAACCCTGATATACTGATGTATTACTTCATCCATAACATAAATATAATGCAACATGGTGCCCAATCTGCTGTGTCATCTCTGCAGAAAATGTACAATTTTCCTTTAAAAATCCATACAAGAATATCTACAAACTTCTACAAATGCCATGCACATGTTTTCCTCTGAAGGCATTTTAATTACACTTCTAAAAGCAGGACGTGCGTATTTTCGTGAAAGAGGGGATTTGTAGCATCGAGACTTCAGTATGTGTAGCTTCATTATTTGTTATTGGTAGCTTAACATAAAAATTCCACCATAAGATGAACTAACAGTTACAGCTTTATAACTTTAACTGCTTGATCCTCCACCAACTTCAGATGGCCTTTATTAGGACACAGCAAAAAATATAACCATTTTTTCCTCTGGATTCTCCTCCCCTTGTGTTACTGGACATACTAAATGTCCTAAAATGGTCTTATTGTTTTGCTGTCATATGATTTATAAAATCCTGTGGTTTTTTCATTTGAGCTGTCAGTGACTTCATTTGTGAACTTCCCTCTAAAGAATAGTGGTTTGGACTCTGTTGCCCTAACCCCACCACCCCCTCCCACACAACCTCCGCCTACATCACTCTACAGTTTTTTCCAAGACAATTGGCATTCAGCATTATGTTTCTGAGAATTTGCTTGTGGTTAAAGTGAAACCGTGAGCAAAAAGAATCTACATTCGGAGCAGGAGAAGAATGAGTAATAACCCCTGAACATTTGATATGCTATGCGTGGATAACAAGCAAAAAACAAAAGAAAAACCCACTTCCTTGATGTTTTCTCATCCTACCAACATTCCCATCAGTGACACCAGGAAGACCTGGAGGCTATCTTGCTGTAATCAGTGGAGAATTCAAGTTCATAGCACAACACAAAATATGAAATTCTAAGATAAACCTGGGGAAGCTTTTCCTGAAGAAAAACCCCCAAAAAAACCAAAAAAACAAAAACAAAACCCAAACCTATCAAATAGCAAAAAACATAACTGCTCTGCAAAGATAGCTTTCCCTAAAACTGATGAGTCACTTCTTTCTTAGCAATAAAGTGAAGTATATAAAGTATTTTCCTCCTTGCTGAACGAGTCTGATTATTTCAGTCTCTCTGACCGCTGAGTCAATTGTCTCTTAAGAGTTCAGCAGACAAATTGAATGCTTGTGTGCTGACAGTTTCACCCAGACTGACAAATCCTAATGACAGCATATCCCATCAGACGGTCTCATACAGCAGCATCCCACTAAAGATGGTCAGAGGCTCAGAGGAGTAGGCCAGCTTGCCAGTGACAAGGTCGATACAGACAGTGTCCCCTGCCTCCATGGGCAGGATGATGTTGAAGACTGCAAGAGCTCCAGGAATCTGCTTTGCTTCTGCCATGGGTTTCTCCAAGCCTTCAGGCTGATACCCAGCAGAGTCTACTCGGGCCACGCCGGTGTTTGACTTGGACAACACTGCCTCAATCTTAATGTTTTTGTGGCCTGTCAGAATGCCACTGAAGAAGTATTTCCCGCTCACTGGAGCTGTGAAATAACCTGGAAAATGGAGACAAGTAACCAGGAAGATGTTAATGCTGTACATTTAGGGTTGAGCTCATACCCTATTGCAAAATGACTGCTCCAACTACATTACAATGCAGGTAGTTGAAGTCTGACTATAATGTTGAACTCTCAAGGTTATTTCAGATAAATACTGATAGGTCTGGTCTGCCTATTCATGAGTGGTTCTGTCACTTAGACAAATAACTAATCAATAAGAGTTTACCTCCTACATAGCTACATTCAGGAAAAATTGTGACAGAAATATGGTGACAAAAATTAAATTTAACATGTTGACTTCAAGAAATGGCAAGAAATCTTTGGAATCACGATATTTTCAGAAACACGAAGGTGCAACAAGATGTTATTGACCTTTACAAGAACCTATAGAATTCTGAGCTGCACTAAAACTAACCTGTTTTGGGATTGTAGGTGTTGTTTTCATTTACAAAGACCTCATTAAACACTATGGTTCCTGTGCCTCTCATTGGTCGAGTCAGCGCTGCAGAGAAAGAGAGGCGTGGCACATGGGCATCCGACCCTGCAGGACCTGATTGTGGAGCAGAGTAGGAGTCAGAGTACAATCCAGATCAAAGAGTAATGAGTGCTTTCATCTGCTGTTTAAAAAGAGCAACACATACCCTGTTCACCTCTGAGACCTGAGCAGAGAGATGAAAGATAAAAAACAGTGAGTTAATCATCTAACAACATAACATGGTTTATCGTGTTTTGTCTTTTCACGTTGTATCTACAGTCAATGTGGAGAAAAAACTTAAACATACAACTTATAAATCAGCCAGTGTTATTAAAATAAACAGTATAGTTTGCTGCCTTTACCTGGTGGTCCCACTGGCCCTTGCTCACCCTCTGTGCCTGGAGGTCCCATTCCACCTTGGGGTCCTTTAGGACCCTGGAGTCCACGCTCGCCTCTTTCTCCGCGCGGTCCTGGCAGACCAATTGGACCTGGAGGAACACAATGTTTGTTGAGACAGCACGAGAAATCTTTTTTACCAGGAATAGTTTCTATTAGCACATGCAAAAACATGTGGAGCAAGCCAAAGACGCTGAGACATTTAACCCGATGTGATTCAGGATGAGCTTTTCACCCTGATCCTTACTAAAGATCCTGTGTCAGACAGATTGCAGACTTTATGGGCTTTTAAGTAAACGCTTCTAAGAATGACAGACTGGATTCAGTCTATTTTCTCCTCACCCTAACCTTGCCTCCTTTTAAGTGGGTGCTATCTTTTCTCAGAAAGTCAAATCCCAAGCACCCATCCCCCTGACTTACCCCTGAAGTCCTGTTCCATGAAAATGTGGAACTCCTTGGTCAAGTCCACCACTGAGGAGTTCAGCCTGTGTATCTTGGTGTGGACATTCTCCAGCTGGACGTTCTGGATATTGTCGATAAGATCTCCCTGGGATGTTACTGTGATGTTGAGTCCATTAACGCAACTCCACAGCCCAGACACATGCCGGTTCAAGCCCTCCTTGATCCTCTCCAGGCTTTCTGAAAAAGAGTCAAACCGTCCACACACTCCCTCCAGCTTGGCTATTCTTCGGTCCAGCCCGTCGCTGGCCCGTTGGCACACCCCAACTTCTGTCATATAGTTGCTCCTTATTACTTGGATTTCTTTGCCCAGGCTGTCAAATTGACTCCTCGAGTCTTCAACATGCTCTGTCAACTCCTTCTGCAGGTTGTTCACCTTGTAGAGAATGTGGATACTTGTTAATTTGTGTGTTTTGGGGAGTTCTCTTTGACAAAGATCTACTTTAAATATACTTTCTTCCACTTTTGTTATCATTTACTTTCCTTTGACATCTTATACACACAAACCTATGTAAGCATATCATCTAGGCCATGTCAGCCATGAAGATTCAAATATTTGTAATATGCTTAAATATTTTGCTGACCATAACAACGATGTAAAAACATTGTTCCAAGATAACTATGAAGCATGATTGACATAATGTTGTTACAATGATGCATTAAAAAATGTGCCTTTCAATGTGTTTAGTTTAATATATATGTAACACCTGTGATGAGCGACTTAGCACCTCCATCATAACAGTAGTTTTATCTTTTCAGTCACATTCTGGGGGATGTTTTAAAGTTTATCATAATACAGTGGTTCCCAAACTGGGGGAAGGGAACCCCAAAGGATTAACAAGGAAAATCTGAGTGGCGACAAGTGTTTACTTGCTGAAGAAACATTGGGAGTCATGGTGTATTATTTCTATTATATATATTTTATATTATATATTTAGCAAATGTTTTAAAATTATTTAGCTTTTGGCTTTTAACCCCCATTAGCAGCAAGGCTTTGATCTAGCCTTAGATATTTTAACAACCACTCCGTTAAATTTCACCATGAAATTTAACGGAGAGATTCATGGTGCTCTGGGGACGAGCCCTAATCACTGTTGTGCCCCTCTTCTTTCTTGTTTCACTTGAATGTTGACCTCTTGGGCTTTGACTAAATTATCTCAACACTTACTGGGTAGATTGCTTTGAAATTTGGTCTACATGTTCATGTTCCCGTGAGGTTGAACAGTAATAACGTCAATAATCTCTTAACTTTCATCTATTACCATCACCAAGTCAGAATGTGCCAGTTTCATTGCAGTCGTCCTAATCTGTAGTTTAGCTCTAACTAGTAAATGTTAGCATGCTAACACCAACAATCAATAAGTAAGTATGAACATAACGTGGTGATGTTAAAACTGTAGCTGTTGACTCTTCCTGTAGATGTTAGGGTCTGATATCTATTCAAATTATACAACTGGAGAAAAGAACACGACTCTTGAAATGCTCCCAATTTACAGGGAAGTGTAAAAGGACATCAGTAAATTGCAATTCAGAGGGTCACAAAGCTGAGCTACAATAAACAAAGTGTCCAGTGTTTTATATTCATCCCTACAACATCTTACCTCAGAAACTATATCGTCTTTGTTGTTGGTCAGATCAGTCAGTCGGTTCCCGTGTGTCTGTATGGTCCTTCCCAGGCCCTTCAGAGTGTTATTAATGGAGTTAAATGTGTACATGACATCAGCCAGCTCTCCTTGGATAGATTTCAGATCCCCTCCTAATTTTCCATTGTGGACAGTGTGACCATCCAGGCGCGTCTTGAGATCATCAATGTTGGTTTTACATTGCCCAGTGCACTCTTCCACCTCCTCTCTGAGTCGCCCAACCTCTTCTTGAAGGTTGGAGCACACCTGAGAGCAGATGGACTCTCCTGAGTCAACTCTCCTCCGCAGATCCGTTAGCTCTGTTTGGCATCTGCTGATCCCACTGATGGTTTTGTTCGTAAGTGAACGCAAGTCCTCCTTCATAGTGCTGCAAATGGAGCAGTCCTCAAAGTTACGGCCCAACGTTTCAACTTCTGTGACAATCTGGTTGAAGTTCTCACCGTTTTTCCCAGTCACAGCTATTATCTTTTTCAGATCATCCGATAAGTTGAGCACTTTCTCACTCAGAGAGTCCCCTGAGACAGACAAATTATTTAACCTGGTGTTAAACTTTTGGATCTCCTCTTCATTGGTAACAACTCTCCACTGTAAGGTTTTCACTGTGTCATCAGTCTTTTGGCCTTTTCCATTGGGCCCACAGGTCTCATTGCACAGCTTCGTGGTCAGCGTTAGCCTCCTGTCCAAGAAAGTTGTAATGTTCTCCAGCTGACCTAAACGTCGACTATGGTCTTTCACCGTGTCTCCAAGAATGGACTCTTCCATCTCAATTTTTCCTATCTTGAAGGTGTGGTCATCCAGCCGACTGAGGACCATGTTGCGTAGCTGTGTGATGTCTCTCTGCACAGTGTCCTTCATGTTGTTTCCGGTATTCGTACACCTCTGCTCTGCCTTCCTCATAGTGTTATTCACCCTCTTCTCTAATTCTCTCAGTCGGCCGTTCAACCTGTCCTCTGTCACTCTTCCCTTCCCACCAACGGTCCCAGCAAGCTCCTTGTCCAGACGCCCTTTAATGACGTCACACTTGTCAGCTGTTGAGGCGACTCGGTCCTCAACATTGAGCAGTCTCCTCTCCAGCTCTGTGACACTTTTGCAGCAGGCCTGGGAGCGTTCAGTCTCTCTGCGTGAGATTTCAAGGCTCTGCCTCAAGTGCTGGTCCATAGAACTGATCAGCTTCTCCAGGGCCCTGATCCTTTCCCTGTCCTCCTCTTGTTGACGCTTCAAGTCCTCAACACCAGCCTTAAAGAAACAAGAATTACAAAATGTGATCGATTTGTTTTCTAATGTTGATAGCCTCAAGTATCAAAGGTTTTGGCGAAAATGGATTTTGCAAGGAATTTGATATTAATTCTGAAAGTGTATGCCAGTAAATCCACAGTGTGACTGAACCAGAAAAGCGTTTACTTCAGAGATTTGGATGCTTTATGCTACTCACTATTCTAGTCTCTAGCTGCTATCCTCAGGCAGAGATGAGGAGAGTGGTGAGATCACTGTTTCTGCACAGCTCCTTCTGGAGCCACAGAAAACTTAAAGAAGTACGGATCGACCATATTTGGGACAACTATCTCTTTCTCTCTAATATCATGATATAAATACTGAAATTCATTTTCCAACCAAATAGAGAATAAATGCTAATATGGTCGTATGCTTGTACCAACCGGTCAAGTTGCCGTTTCCATCTATGCCTGTCCAGACTCATTGTGTAGTTTCAGTGTAGTTACCCAAGATTAGTTTTGTCAGTTCAGTGTCCAACCCATTTTGAAGTTTGGTCACGATCTCCTCTTCCACAGTTACAGCAGTGAATATGGGGAAGAAGTGTTAAATTGATCTTGGTCCTCTTGGATATACAATATCATCACTTCGCCCTTTTATTCACACATTTGTATAACATTTAGTCATAATTGGTGTATGAATTTAGGCCAAAAAACAAGTTTTGTGAGGTCACAGTGATCTTGGCCTTTGACCACCACATTCCAGCTGCTTTGATCACAATCACAATAACTGGACAGACATGAGCTCAGTGACCTTAACCTTTGACCTTTGACCAAAATCTAATCAGTTCATTCTTGAGCTGAGGTGGACATCTTTGCCAGATGTACTAAAATTTCCTCCAGCTATTCTTCTATATTGCATCCACAAGAATGGTACAGATATGGTACTCATATAGACTTAACCTTCGACCACCAAAATCTTATCAGTTCATCTATGAGCCCAAATGAATGTTTTTGCCAAATTTGAGGAAACTCCCATATGGTTTTAGTGAGATATCCAGGGCCTCACAAGGGGACAGACAAATCAAAGACAGTATGCCTCCTGCCCTCGCTGTTGGTTATTGGGGTGTTGGTGTGTAAGTGTTAAAATGAACCTGAGTAGCTGTGATTTTTTTTGTCTCCATGGACCTATAAGTTCATTCAAACATACATGCAAAAAGCTATATTAATGAGGAAAAAATCATGTTTTAGGTTCAGCTCGAACCTGCCTGTTATTTTCATCAGCTGCCGGTTGGGTTTTTAACCATTTTGTTTTCCTTTCATTTTATTTCACTGCGTGATTATTGACTTTTCTTTTTTTTTTTTTTTGAAATGCTCTTTGGTTTTATTATTTGTTTGTGCAGTGATTCATGTGGGAGTTTGGTTTTATTTTATTACGGTCTGCATGTGGCCATTATTTTTTACTGCTGTAGACAGCAGAATTCACTGACTGAGCAGCACTGGGAAAAGAGCAGATGCATTAAAAGTGAACAGGAAAACAAACAGTTTAAAGTTTCATGTTTTTGCCTTGTCGATCAGACTTTTAAACATTGAAGTTCACCTGGCAGGAAGAGCAGGACAAAGACACTCGGCGCTCAAGCTCTGTAAGTATCTCCTCCTTCAGGGTGTTCATCTGGTTCGCCCCAGGTCCTCCTCCTCCTCTGGCCACTCCATCTAGTTCATTGCCCCCACCATTCACCAAATGGTTGTTGATGTTGAGCAAGGTCTGATCGTGGACCTAGCAACAACGTAATATTCATATACATTCAATCTATCCTTAGATTTCAAATTTACACATAAACATGCAGAAAAACAGATACCTGCGTCCTGTTATACAGGTGGTCCAGCTTGGTCTGGATGCTGTTGATGGTTTCTTTCATGTGTGGCTGAGCTGAATCAGCAGGGACAATTGCCCCATTTAGGCCAGGCCTATACAAAGGAAGAGATGAGATTTTCCCTTTACTTGGGTAAAACTAGTCATAAACAGAGACATTAGTTAAATACCTTGACTTCAAAGAGGTGGGTGAAAAATGTGGATATGTAATTTCTGCATGTCATGTATGGATGAAAAGCTCAGAAATTACTATTAATTTAGCTGAATCAGCTTTTAGTTAAGGTCACGGGATGCATCATCTGTTAGATACCTATATACGTCTTCCTAAAGTAATTACTAAATGTTAGTAAACAAGTGTTTCCTCTCTCCATAAACTGACCTGCTGCGATAAACATTACTAAACAAGAAAAGAAATACACTGTACGTCCTCCAGCACTCAGGGTTTTGCAGATTTGCACTTCATGAAATAAAACATTGTCCATATTATTGTAAAAATAACATCCACATACAGCCTCTGGTTTATGCCATGAATGGTGGTCTGCATGTTGTGGAGGTCTTTGGTCAGACCGCGGATCGTCTCCTCCAGCTGTTTAATCTTCTCAGAGTCACCTTGAGGCAAAGAAAATGAGCAGTCAGCATGAGAAAGTAAATGAATTGAATATAAATGAACATAGTGTGGAACCTTAAAAATGTTGGTAAGGCACAGCTTCTTGACATTAATGATGCGGGCTCCCGTGAACACAACATTTTCTGACAAACCATGACCACTTCTGTGTTTTCCTGGTTCTTTGTTCATTTGGGACAGATTACGTCATTTATTTCTCTGAACCAAGTGGGTGGATTGTCTGCTTATGTTGCTGGCACTGTCTGCCAAATCTGACAAAACCACACCCAAACAGTCCGGATGAGATAGATTATCTCACTTAGATATGTTTTTGAACATTAGAACTTTGATTTGCTCTGTGTGTTAAAGAGACATGCTTGATAGGTTTGTTTTAATGAAACTTTTTTTAACAGATGTCTTTTACAAGTGACTGCTTCAAGTGACTGTGTGAATCTGTTCATTCATTCATTTCTAAACTCTACAGGCTCAGAATACAGATGTGGGAAAAAAAACATCTTCTATATGTTTCCACTTTTAAGATCATTCCCAAAATAAACAAAGCACATCTGGTTGTTAATACATACAGTCTTCTTACCGTCCCTTTTGTCTCCTCTCTGCCCTCCTTCAGGATTGTAGCCCGTTTCTGTGACACGAGTTTGCCCTCCATCAGTTATCTGTGGCGCTTCCTGGCAGTCTTCCCCAGAGTAGCCATGGCAACACTTCCACTCCATTTCTGTCACCATCTTGTAAGCTACCTTATACCTTGGCCTCCTGTATGTTCGGTAGCTGAAGATGAAACAGGTGTGAGACTTTAGATGTACTAATGATGTGGACTGTTTTGGTTGGAGTTGATATTTCATGCCACGTTTTTTTAGCCATGATAGCAATGTCCCTTTATGGAGTGCTGTGAATTGGATACAGCAGCACAGAGCAGTGAGCATGGTTGTAGACTCATACTCTTTGTTTATATGGATATATATTATATATTTTTAGATGGGAGAAACTGATGTGTGCTAAACCTCAACATTATGAGAATTAAGATTTATAGTAGATTCGGATCCACGTCAAGGACGAATAGTAGTCCCAATACACTCACTGCACACTTGATGTCTAGAAATAGTTAAAAATCATCCAATGATGATAGATGAAATTAAGAGCGCTTTGTAAACTTTAAATATTATTCCTTTCCCCGCTTCCAAAAGACATCAACTCTATTCAGCCAATTCTAAATCTTAATATCTTGCTCCCAAATGATGCCCTTGAAAAGAAATGTTTCATTTGGCACACTGTAGTTTCATCAATTTGTCATCCAGCTTATACCACTGATGGGAGTCCTTGATACTGTAAGAATGCAATAAATAGACCAGCATTGGCCGGAAGTCACAATAAATATTTATGGCAGCGTCACAGCCACTTAACAAGCCCCGATGGTGAGAGTTCAGCAGGTTGCTCTTCTTCGTGCCAACCCACATACAGTGTAGGTATCACAGAGCTGTATCTATGCCATAGAAAAGATCTCATCTTCCAGCTCCCTGCTCTGGGAGCGTGAGAAAAAGGACTCCAATGTACTCTCAGAGGAAAAACAAAAACAGGGCTACGAGAGATGAAGGAGGCGGAGTTGGGTAGAGTAAGTAAAACAGTAAGAAAGCAGGAGAGACATAAAAAGGAAAGACAGACAGAGAAATAGAAATTACTTTTATGGGGTTGGGTACTAGACTGTGGTGCCTGGAACCCCTGTCGGCTTCATTCTTAGCATAGCACAGGTTTAAGCTGAGGTCCCTGCCAGGCATGGGGATCAGGCAGCCTGGCCAGGCTCAAGCAACATTGTGGAAACATCAAAGGAGATTTTTATAAATGCTGTCTTGCAATGTGAAGTCAACATCTGGAAAAAAGAAAAAATCTTTCAATCATATCTATAGCAAAGCTGATCTATTATTCATGACACTGGGTATTCCCAGGTATACACCAGACAAACCAGCTCAGTAGCACATGTTTGTTAAAGGTGAGTCTGCTGAGATTAAACAGCCAAATACTGAACTTTAAGTATGTGACATTCCAGTGTCACATAAAGCCCAACTCCAAAAAAAAAAAAACATTTTACTGAGCAGACCACTGAAATTCACCAGAAAATAAAAAGATTGAGATCAGTATCCTCAAAAAGGAAAGAGGGAGAGAAGATGCATGGATGAAGGCTACAAACATCTGAGGATTGAGGACAGGAAGTTGGTGGAGCAGAGCTGAATACAGAATAGATTCCAGCAGCAGAGAGAGTGTCTGAGAGGAGATGTGAGATCCTAAAGAATATAATAATGGATACTCACGCCACTCTAGGACACTGGCCCCAGGTACAGCGCTGGTAGTCTGGTTTGACGTACGTCTCCACCCCGTCCTCCATCACACAGCTAACAGTGCGTGTCACCACATAGGCACACCAGTTCCTATGAAATCGCACACCAAAACAGGAAAAGGAAATGCCAAGTGAATGACTGTGACTATGGACAGCAACTCATCCTCCATCGCACAGTTGACCGTGCATGTCGCCACATAAGCCCAACAATTCTTCTGAAATGACACACACAGGGAGAACTGGGAAAGGAAACAGGGAAAGGAAATGACAATGAATGACTGTGTGGTGACAGTCAGCAACTTTAGAGTCAGGCCTTGGCACGAACTTAGCAGCCTCCCATATACATGTGCACAATCAGTACACACTCAGCTGAAGTTCGTTGTTTCTGATTGGAAAAAAAGGAAAGATTTGGAAAAATAATAATCAGAAATCTGGTCACGAGCTGAATGCGAGGCCCCAGTGTGTTTTGAGATCAATATCACGAACCCTGGACTGATTATTATTCTGTACAACAGTCAAGAGAAATTGTCTGCTGGTGCAAATGTCAGATCAGTTCAGGATAACTGCATGATTTAAACAATGGCTCCCATTGTATGCCTCCACAAGTTGACCAAACCACAGAAAGACACACATACACACAAGCACACATTTCTTTCTTGTGTTTACACTATAAACCACAAAAGGTTACATTCATTCCACATTAATATGAAATTGATGATGACATTTCTTGCCTCTCCAATGTGTATAATTTCATGTTCATATCAAATTCTTTGAACTATTTGACAGGAAATCATATTAAGAGTGTACCTAGAACCGGTCACTGGGATAAAATTTTGTTCCACATTTTTGGAATGCACGAATTAGATTTTCCAATAGCGACACCAGGAGAAAGCTGTCAATGTCAAGTCTGTGTGTTTAAGTGTAGATTGTTATTATATTAAAGTGCTCACTCGCCCATACATTCATTAAAAGAGTTAGGTGAAAGAGAGCACTTTAATGCTAATGTAAAAAGTGCTATTAGTTCAGATTCAAGGTTAAGTTAGGGTTTAAATTGAATCATTTTCCTCACCAAAATTAATTGGAAAATAATGCCAGTAAAGGAAAGGCTGTCAAGAACCACTCCACATAGCAAATGTGTTCTCAATTCATACCCCGAAATCCAACCTAACGGGAGAAACACACACACTTATATATTCCCCTCAGTCTGCGTGCAGCTCAATTTGTCCTCATCTTTTGTCTCCATGAGCTCCCCTGACTCTCAGATAGCTTTCTGCTGATAGATTTAAGACGCAGGCGTCCTTCACCCGCTTTCTATCATCATTTTCATATTACCCAGAATCCCCATCCACTGCTATTTCCCTGGTGGTTATTATGTCAATTAGTGTCACTCTTACATTCATCTGAACAGAGCTGTGGGTTTAGGGATAGAACTTGGAGCGTACAAGGAGTTCCTTCATCTTAGTAAGTCAATCAGCAGTTTTCATCTGTCTGTCTTCATGCCTGTCATTCTGTCTCTGATTGTCTCTTTCTTTTTATCTGTCCGTCTTCATGTCTGACACTCTTTCTCTCTTGTTCTACATGTAACTCATTTAATTTTTCTGACTATGCTGGCCTCGTCTGTTTGGATCTTTTCCATTCTCGCCACACGCTTTCTGTCACTTCCACAGTTTCTTTCATATGATCCATCTCCACGTCTTGTTCATCTCTGCCTATCCCCCTCTGTCTCCTTTCCATGTCCCTCACTCTGTCTACATCTCCCCAGCACCCCAGAAGATCCTCCTCTTCATTCCAGAGCCAGTCTGACAAAGAGTTTATCATGTTACAATCCTCCCCAGCCCCACATGACCTGCTGCTCCTCTGGCTCCTGTACGTGGGAAAGTCAAAATCCCTGACTAGCTGTCACATTCTGCTGTAAAGGCCTTTTTTCACGGAACATTATACACACACACATACCGATTTCAACATATTTAATATAATAAATATATAATTGCATAACGTAATTGATGAGTGCACATTTGTGTTACCATATTATTTCATATCTTATGAATATAGGACCATATCACATTGCAGTCCCACATATCAGTTTTTACATTGGTTGCGTTGTGTACTGTCCTATTGGGTTGCTGGTGATTAAAGAGAATAACTAGGAAATAGGAAATAGTTTTCCAGAGAGACCATAGAAAACTGTGCTAACACGCTCTTTGAGCCAGTTATGCAATTGTCCCATCAGCCAGTGAAGACCATGAAAGACTCCTGTCAGCCAAGAAAGGATATGGGAGAATAGCAACCACAGTCTCACCAACTTTTAACTATTGAAGATGCAGCCTGGTCTGATGGATTTGGCTCACATATGGCGCCTGAAATAAGCATCAAACACATGAAACCATGGGTCGAACCTGCCTCAAGTCAGTCATCAGTCATGGTTTGAATGCCAACGCCAATCTGAGTGTTGTTGACCACATGCCACCGGGCCACAGTTTGATCATGTTCGAATAGCTACTTTCAGCAGATAATGATCCATGTCGCAAAGCGAAAATCTGGCTTCGGCAGCACAACAGTCAGTTCACTGGGGTTTTTAGTCACTTTGCAGATTGAAAATGAATTTTGAGCTACGCCTGTGTTCGAATCCAGATGAGCGCGAGTGGAGTCACTCAGTGTCCGTGCATCGTAACTTGCTGCGTATGTCCCCAGATTTGCGGTTCTTCATAATGATCCACCTCCAACTGCACCACACTGCTCTGCTTCTCTGCAGTTTGTTGTATAATATTTAACATGTCAGAGCCTTGAGCGCTATTGCCTCTACCAATATACATGAGATGACAGTCTTTCAGTTCATCACAGTGGTCCTTATTGGATTACGCCATGTAAGGGTTTCCATGGTTATCTTGTTCTGCGGTTTTGCTGTGTATGTTAGACTTAAGATCTTTTTAAAAACAGCATATCTAACATCTCCATCAGCAGCTAAACCACTGCAGCTATGAACAGTAACATCTTATATCAGACAGCAGTGATATATCCAAACAGCTTTTCCCCCTGTAGTCCCACACCATTGTTTTTGTCATCATGATTCAGTGAAGCAGCTCTGTCAATTTGTTATCCTGACTCACTCACGCTCAGGGCCACCGACAGCAGATAAAGAATAAATTTGGCAACATTCACACCCTATCTGCTCTGATGGAGACCAGGCACTGTGGCTTATATAAATAAACCTAACCATCTAGCTTTTTCTCACTACGGACCAGACACAGATGTGGATTCACACACGCAAACGCATGCATGTACATACAAACACAAACTCCCATAACTCCTCTGTGGCTTGCACACATCCACTCTTATAGTTTTGTACCTACCGCCCCTGCTGCCAGCTAATTTTCCATCCCTCCAACACTGGCTTTTTTCAGTGAAATTCATAAGAGGCACCCTTATGTTAGTAGGAGGATGACTAAGTGTGAGCGTAGCACTAAATGATTCTGCCTGTGGGTGTGTGTATGTGAGAGCTTGTGCCTAGATGTATGCCCACCACGAAGAAAAAAAGGGCAGTGAGTTTGTTTTTGCATATCCAGTATGTGTTCCTATATGGACATTTTCTATTGTTTCAACAGAACAATTCAACTCCAAACCCCTCTGCCTTTTCTCTCTCTCTCTTTCTTGCTCTCTCACTCTCTAATCAGCGTGAAGTGAAGCATTCCAAACAGTAATCCAATAAAAAGTCCCATTAATCCAAACTCTGCAACAAAATCGCTCAGATCAAAGTCCACTAACAAGACTTGGCATCTTTTCCATAAGTGTAAAATGCAATTACAAGGTGCACACACATAGTTCTAAACACATACACACAAACATAAAAGCATGCACTAACCCTCCCACATAGGCAGACAAGGACGCTCCCACAGGCACTGAGACGTGCGCAACCGTCCCAACACATGCTTGTTTTTCCACTTCTATTAGAGAATACACCTTCATGCCAGGTAAACATTCAATTGCAGTCTAGAATTTTGGCTATTTGACATGATGTGTAGCGTGTGTCCCTTGCATATTCAGCTGCTAATCTTCCAGTTTCCTTTACATCATCAGCATCTCAGGGTACGGCTGCACATAAATAGCAGAGTTCCTGCCCATGTTGCTGAATTTTCACAACTACAATATGCATTTGTCTATCAGAAAGCAGCAGATTGAGAGGGATATGTAAAACGAGAGCGTACAAGCTATTTTAAATATAAACTCCCAAGCTGTTTCAGCCTTCAAAACTCAATGGCTTCCAGTGTGACATAGTGTGAAATATTTTGCAGCCACAAATTGGTGAAATCTACAAAATGTTTTCCTAAATTGTGGGGAAACTGTCAAATATTTCAAGATAATTTTAGGGAAATGGTTAGCTTAATTTGGGACTGTCACTTGTATTCTTTCGAAATGGCTGTGTACCCCTCAGTGGAGGAAAAGTTAACCAGATTTGGTTCATCGGCAAATGGTTTTGGTTAGTATTTATAGCTTTTATTTTATAACACCAAAACATGCTACTAGTATTTCTATTGTGCGTGTTTTCTAATACCATCTTTCCGTTTTACAAGTGGATTGACCTCAAAGATGAAGTCTAACTAGTTGGTCTGGCAAATCCACATCTAGTTATTGTCCTCCTGATAATGAAGTGCAGCTGGGGATGAGTAATGTCTATGAAATAATGTGCAAGACATTTAGACTGTTTCCATTTGGTGGAAATGTCTGATTGGGCAATGTTTGATTGGAGCATTGTGGCCATAAAGGGAAATAATTGCATTTCAGTAAACACTGTGATCACTCAATAGTTGCTACTTTTGTCAGCCTGTGAACTGAGCAGGTGATGTGCGGTCTTTTAGAACTTTTAGCTGGAAAACTAAGACTGAGCTGTCTGATATCACAACAATCATTTGATCGGGAGAGGCCCAACATTAGTGTAAAATCAGGACCTTAAAATGAAAACATTGATGACTTTATACATTAACATTAATAGAAGGATGACAGCAGAGTGGAATCGTGGTTGGGGGTTAATAGTGCCTGTGTGGGTTTCCTCCCACCATCCAAAGACATTCATGTTTAGGTTAACTGGTGACTCTAAATTGTCTGCCATACATCTTTGTGCTGGCCATTTAGCAGACTTGCGCCCTGTCCAGGGTGTACCCTGCCCTCGCCCACAGCTTTGGCTGGGATATACTCCAGCAACCCCCATGATCCTTATGGATAAGTGGTAGAAAATAAGCAAGAGAGTGTTAACAGGAACCTGGAGTACTAAAATACAAACTCACTGACTCACAGTGTCACAGTAGCCACGAATCCCCACATTTCCTCAGTGCACTGCTAATGAACTGCACAGTCTTAATCAGTGGGATCATTAGTGAAGCGGCTCCTTTGTGCATTGTTAATTTGAAATTATTGATTGTAGCAACTTCAAGGAGAAAGAAACAGGAAAACTGAAGAAACATCAACTAATCTAAAACAAGTAACCAGAAATTGTCATTACCCTGAGAGATTCATAAACAAGATCAGGGAACAAGCCCGGATACACCTGGATGCATATCATACGCATACAACATACATACACAGACAAATACAACCAACATCTTCATTGTGAGACTACCATCTTATTTTATTTACAAAGCTATAACACAGCACGAACGGAAGCCTTGCACCTGTCTCAGCATTTCTTTATCCCCCTGTAAATTTCACATCCTTATAAAACAGCAAACAGACCATGCAGGACGTCAAAGCCTGGCATCTCACCCCACACATCTCTCCCCAGGAGGATTGTGGGTAAAGGTGGAATATTCAGTGACATAAATAGCAGAGTGGGAGGAAGGGCCAATGAAAGAAGAAGAAAAAGAAGCTGAGGTTTAATACCTAAACAAAGAAATCACTTTGTGACGCCTATTGTTTGCCGGATCTTTCGTTTAGCTTCAAGGGAACGCGCTGACAGCAACCTGAATGAGTGGGTGAAAAGGGGAGACTTTCTGTGTTTGAACTGTGACCCAGAGGTCAAGCACCCCTCCAATGTCCTTGTAAAGGTATCCCGCTGTACACACACCAAAACGCTCACAGACTGTCACGGACAACAACACGCACACACGAGTGCACTCACTCATGCTTGATTGATCGCAATGGTGACAGAGAACGACAAACGCACACATTCTTCCAGTCAGCCTGTTCTCTCTTAAAACAGGTTTTTAGTCGCACTCACACGCACATTTTTACCTTTGGATCTGATCCAACATCAAGGAACAATGTGACTGTGTAAACCTCACTCTGATTGTTTAGCCTGGCAGTCACGAAGATATACAGAGGACGACCATGATACTGCCATTTGCTTTAACATTATTGCTCAGATACGTCTATGCTTTCGGGTGTGCAGGGGGGTTTTGTGGCCCACTTCAAGTCAAGCCATTTATGGAGAAAAGTGCAAAGCCTTCACATCTCAGTTGCCCAAAATAGTGGAAAGAGCTGCTCCAAAGCACAAAATAGTTGCTTCTTTGACTCGAAGATTTATAATTTCATTTATTCGTGTCTACCAAGACGGGATGTGTTACTGTTTTCTCAAGTGTTCTCCACTGCTATGCATGCTGGGAGCTACGGTAATTAGGTCACAATGGCTGTGACTGGAAAGAATCCCTTTTCCCACATTTGAATTAACATATGTAAGGTGATTTGTTTACTGGCCCAATTAACAGGAAGCATAAAATCACACAGGAATTTGAAAACTTTCCAAAGGTTGGTCAAGAACAGGAGTGTCAGTTTGGTGTCACTATGGCGACCAGGATTCTTCATTCCATAAGGGTGCATTGTGGAAAATGCACACTTATCTAAAAGTAGCTGGGTGCCAATTCAGGCTTCTTCTTCGTGGCAAACAAATGTGCCCTCCTTTTCCTGGGCAACCAAAGATTCAACTGGAAGGTCCAATTAAGAATCAAGCAGGTGGATCCTTCATGGCCTTTCCCATCCCTAAAACCACTGTGCAGCAGTAATAAAAACAATATGGCAGCAAATGTAAGTGTTGGGTTTAAGCCCAGTTCACAGTGGTAACGGTGGTAACTCAACCTGTAATACCAAGCACCTTACAATCTAAACTTTTTGTAAAAAAGGTGTGATGCAATGCTAAAATCCTGTGACAGGTTGACAGGTTGGAACAACCACATATTTGTAGACACCATAGCTTTAAGGATACGGCCCCTAAATTTCGAAACAGCTATTGATCCAAAGTTGCTCACAGTGACAATGCCAACATGAAGATGTTTTACCAGTGTTACCATTGACCACATTGACCTCATCAAAAACTAAATAATTAGAAGAAGCAAAACTAAATCTCAACAGTCCACTTCACGGTGGTCCTGCTAGAAAAACAAAAAGAAGCAAATCCCCCCAAAAAAAACAGAGCTGAGCTGAGATCAGACTCATTGGTCTGAGCTACAGATAGAGAGTCTGTCACAGACTGTGCTTAGGCGTGAGCTGCATTAGTTTAACTTTAGCTTAGAATGTATAAAATGTAAAAGGAAATAAAGATAAAAGAATCACAGGCTTATAATGGGCAATTGTAAATGTAATATTCAATCTGTGTGTGTTTAGGTAATGGTTAGATGTAACTATTTGTCCTGTAAAGAAAATGATGCCAAATTGAAAGCTTTGCAATTTACCAACATCAGATGTTTGCATGCAAGCAAAATTCTCAGTAACCACAACAGAAGCCCGTTCAACCACACCGTTCTCCTCGTGTTGCACTGGGGCACTTGGAAAGTTTTGGAGCAATTATTAGAGGAGCTAAATTACTGACAATTATTCTCTCTCTCTGAGTCCAAACTGACTTTATTTCAATTTGATTGCAATCCTAGTCCTGAGATACACTGTTGCTATTAGGGTATAAGAGTTAATGAGGTTTGATGTCTGATTATTTGGTGAAGGTCTTTGACAGTTCAATAATCCCTTTGAACCACAGAAGGTGGGTTGCGCACCTTAGTCTGATGTGTTAACTGCTGATTATAGTCGCCTTTTTTGATCGATTTCATCTTATTATTCTTCACTGTTGGTGCCAAGTGGCAGCAGTACAACGGCTTTGTTTTTCAATTCTACATTTCTGGAAGCAAAAATTATTATGATGAACGTCTCGATCACCCAAAGGAGTAAGAAATACACACCAGTAACAGCAACACAAGGCAGGGATGCAGTTACAGCTTCTTCAGCTTTCGCACTAATGGATGCGTTACAGGGCCTAAATATATTTACTTTATCTGGCCAAAAGTATGTAGACACTGACATAGAATGTGCAATATTTGTGTGCTGACTTTCTTATTCTGACGCAACGGCCATTAATCTGCTGCTCTAATAGCCTCCACCCTCACGAGAAAGCTTTCCACAGTGCGGCTGGTGGGATTTGCTGCCAATACACAGGGGCATTATGGAGGCAGAGCACAGACCTGAACTGAGGTCATATCACCCACCACGGTCCTGTTTGGGTAACTTTTAGAGTTTTTGAATTATATAAACTGACAGGGGCAGCACAGCCGCATAGTGGTTCACATTGTTGCCGCCCACCAAAAAGGAGGTTGTGGGTTCGGTTCCCGGGCCTGGGGCCTTGATGTTTGCATATTCTGCAAGTGCCTGTGTGGGTTTCCACCGGATATTCCGGTTTCCTCCCACCATCCAAAGACATCATGTTTGGGTTAATTGGTGACTGTAAACTGTCTGTAGGTCTGAGTGTGAGTGGTTGTTGGTCTCTGTCTGTCTCTGTGTGTTGGCCCTGTGACGGACTGGCGACCTGTCCAGGGTGACCCCGCCCCTCACCCACTGTGAGCTGGGATTGGCTCCAGCACCCCCTGCAACCTGGCAACGGATAAGCGGTAGAAGATGAATGAATGAATAAACTCACATAAAATCTCCATGAAGTTGAAGTTGGGGTTAAAAAAATGAAACTTTGAATGTGAGAACAAACATATTACATTACGCCTGACAAAAAAGAACTTCTGTTAAAGTCAATACAAGGCAGGACTCATTCCTGTGTTTCTGGTCAGAGAATGAATATGGAGTCCTGCACCATCTTTGACTTTTCATGACTTGTATAGTTTTTAAAAGACGAGCCCCATATCGCTTTTGAATAAATGATGTTGCCTGTGGAGCTCCATTACAAACTGCTCAAGAAGATTTTCTACCATCTGGTGGGTTTTTTTATTTTTTTTATTTTCCACATTCTTTCAGTAACAAATGTTATGATCTGTGTCTTAACGGTTCCAGCAGATATTCATGCAGGACCATTACATGAAAAATGCAATCAAGACTGGCCTGGTATTGACTTTGGGAGCAAGTTGAGTTCTGAGAAAACCTTTGAAAACTGGCTTCGAGCACAAAAGGGCACTGTCCCACTGAAACATGGAAAGGAAGCTCACTATTATATATGATTATATGCTGTAGACTGTAATAGTTCAGATCATGAAAAAAACATATGTAGGTCGTCCACATACCTTTACTCACAGTCCTGAGCTAAAAGGCCCAGACTATAAAGTTTAACCATTTATTTTTTGACTGATATGTACTCAGTTCATGTCAATACAGCATCTGCCCCTCCCGAGGCCACTGAACAAGGGTACCATGTGTCGGTCTACCTTTATTGCCCCTGCAGAGAGTATTCAATCTCACTCGGCAGAAGGGATTAATCAGGTATGGATGACAATGATGGCGATGCTCCGTATCTGCTCCTTGCTTCCCTCCAGTGGTGATCTGATGCTAAACTGTTCAAGGGCCACATCAAATCATCACCCCACCTGCATCCACATGGACACATCAGCACGGTGCTCCTTCTCTCCTCCCTCTGCCTCTGTGTGGAGCAGAGGATGATGTTTTGGCAGGAGATGTGTCAGATAGCTCTGGGCCCTCCTGAAACCCCACCACCCCCGCCCCCTTTCCACACAAGACCCCTGCTGGATGTCTTCAGTTCATTCAACAACCTTTACCACTTATGGAATACTTCACACATCTGTCAAAACAGATCAATTGAGTTCAAACAGATGTCAAAGGGGCAAACCACATAGCAGCGGGCCAGCGCATTCTTCGCCCTGTTGCGTCACTTTGAGTGTGTGTGTGGTTTGCATGTGTGTCTGTGCCACAGACCAGCCATGCTGACTCCTTCATAGCTTACTGCTTTCAGCAGAAACGAGGCTTTTAAGGGCCCAGGCCCTCTTCTCTTCACTTCTCCCTTGTTGGGTCACTGCTCCCAGTCTTTACTCAGTCTTTCATCCTCTCTTGTTTCCTCTGCTCAGGCTCTTTCTTCTCGACAGATCGCCTGTTTCTTTTCCTCTCTCTCTCTTTTTTTTTTTTTTTTTTGCCTTTCCAGTTTCCTCTACTTTTTTCTTCCTTTTTCGTCCTATCTTCACTTCACTTATCTTGCTTTCTTTCAACCAGATACTTTATCTACTTCCCTCTCTTCATCTATCCCTCACTTGACTTCTTATCACTCATTTCCGCTTCATCAATCAAAATTTTCCCCTACTTTTCTGTCTGTCCTTTCTGACTGCCTCCCACTGCTTCATTCACTGTAGCCAACAGTTCAGCTTCAACATCCAGCGACAGAGAGGCCAACCATCCATATCTCATCACTCGGGCAACCACAGCAGTGGCGGTAGCGGCAGCAGACTGTGCTGTGATGTGGACACGGACTTAATCGAAGCTCATATTGCAGGGAGCTCAACTCCCAGAAGTCTGCCCTGCCTTGCAAACACACATGTTAACTACAAACACATGCAGGCTGACACACACCATATGAGGGAGCCCTGTCATTCAGTCACTCATTCTGTTGTGATCCCGTATGCTCATTCAAATGCACACACACACACTTCTGTCCAGAGAGGTGAAGGGGTCATCCACTCACAGGCCCCTCAGGCAGAAACTCAATTACATGCTAATAACACACTATGTGGCTGCAACAGCATGATAAAAACATACATGTGTTGGCTCACTTACAATACTAACAGCTTTATGAGTGGAGACTCCAGCAGCCATCACTTGATTTATAAGTTACTATTAATCAACGCTTGGTGAGATGTAAATGGTTTTCTCACTGTCCCACAAAGGAGTGTAAGATGGCAGTAAATCTGAATAACTCAAGTGGAAACTTCAAAATGAAATTTAGTGGGAAAAGCTGACTCTTTATACAGTAACGATCTTCTGAATAAGTGATGTCCAAACAAAGTTCACTTTCCCTAAAAGCGGTAAAACAGCAGCCCATTCACCGCTGGTTGACTGCAAGAAGCTTTTTGCCAGAATGATAAATTTCCCTCTGACAAGGCTGACGCTGGGGGGCACTGCTAGAGATTCTGGGTTCCATGAAAATTTTACACTTGAGGCCCTAAAACAGTAAATACCTATAAGCCCTGTAAGTCCTGTCCAGCTCTGGGCCCCCTGAATTATCCCAGCCGCCTTCAGGGAGGGCCCCTACTGAGGAACAGATCCACTCACAAATAAGATATTTCCTCTCAAAATATGGAACACAATGTTTACTTCAAAGAAGATGTTTTGGCAAAAATAAAGAAGGACATTCATGAGGCAAATATTATTAGAATCTTTCCCATTCCACAGCTCAGAAAACGACTTTTATCATTCTTAAATTGAGAATGGAATGAAATTTGTAATGTAAAGCAAGTCATGTCTGAAAACAACAATCATTTATTAAAAAGCCAATCTTTCATTACTTCATTACATCTTTTTTATATACAGTATATTATTTATTTAGGTTATAAACTATCAGAAAATAACCACGTCAATTCAAACTTTTTTTTCCTTCACGGTCCAAAACAGATCATAATAATAATATAAAGAATAAACAATTAAGGACAGAGACAGAATAAACAAAACGTTTCATGTCAGAAGTTGGCAGCAGCAGATCAGCGAGGACTCCAAATCAAACTTTTTCCAGTTAAAACAGCAACCAGCCCAACAGACCAGTCTAACACTGTATCTGTCCTACCTGTGTCTGCTCGCCGCTCTCTGGCCGCTCTGAATACTGGTCTCCGCAAATCCCAGACCCGAACAGACCCGGGTCAGCACGAAGGCGAGCAGGTAAAATAAGGTCTCCATCATCAAGCTCTGCGAGAATGAAAGAGAGAAGACAAACAGAGCCGCAGCCTGTGCCAGAAACGTCCGTCCCGCCTGCGCGTCCTCAGTGACGTGCGGTCGGTGCGTGATGATGGACGGCCATGACTTCACAGCAGCACGCAGTCCCGCAAACCCCGCACCGTCCAGTCAAGTGCATTTCAGCTGAACGACTGCTGCTGTGGAGCCGAGCAACAGGAAGAAAGTTTCCTGTCAGCAGTCCAGGAGCAGTCATGCCAGCTCAGGGTCTCTCTCTCTCTCTCTCTCTCTCTCTTTGCGGATGGTCCCCTCCCTCTACCATCTCTCTCTAAAACTCAACCAATTTTACTTCATTTTCACCTGAAGCTGCTTCACTCACACTGCAAGACATTTCTGACCCCAAAAAGCTCTCAAATTATGTACAAATGAATCATGTTTAAGAAAAAAAAATTAAAGAGAGAAAAAAGAATATATGCATGCTTCATTGTAAATCCATCCATATATCTATAAGGTATGACTAAGTAACCATTGCTAAAAAGCATCCACTTGCTTCAAAAAGCCATTAAACGATGCATTGAACTGTCTTTCATTTACCAACGTTCTTAATTGGGATATTTTGAAGGAGCTGCTTGTATTTTCTGCTATTTCTGCATAGCTAACTTTGGTGTTAACAGCTGTTAACCGATCAGTTTAGCAGAAACCAACTGTTGTGGCTATCCATCTGTTGGATCCTTTGTGGCCCAGCCTATCCCAAGATTCACTGTGCACTTCTGATTATACTTCTAAATGTAAATACTATTATGTTACTACTATGTTTGTCTTTATGTAGTCTGTCGGTCACATCGTGCCAAAGCCTTAATTCATTCATGGGACCATCATGTTTTTCTGAAGACTTACAACTAGATACGGTGACCAGAAACTCATTGCAGATCAAATGACAAGTAGGGTCATTTTCCCATCGACTTCAATTCGATGTGACTTCTTTTCACAACCAGTAGAGTCACCCCCTGATGGCCATTGGATAGAATGCAGGGAAAGTGTTTTCAGCATCCTGAGCACAGTCTACATCACTTTCATTTACAGCCTGTGGGTGCGTTTAACAGCTTATGGTGCAACTGTTCCATAGTTTGTTTGTTTTTTTTTTTAACAAAAGTTACATGTTGTCAAGGTCAAGGAGCCACTACCTGTTCACCAGCACAGTATGAGCCTCTGTTCAGTGGCAAAACATCATCGTTAACCCCACTGAGATAATTTGTTGTGTAACAACAGTGATATTGCTGCATTCAACCTTTCATTTGTGTTTACTTGTGATGAGGAATTCCGTAATAAGATTGTTTCCCATTTGCGATCGTTGTTAGCTAAGCAAAGGACAAAGCTAATATATTCTGAGGTTCAGAAGTCGAACAGCATCATTACATGGAGTAACAGGAATGGATGACATCTACCAACCTGCCTCAGGGCAGAAACACACACGTGCACTCTACACACACTCAGCACCTCGTAGCAGATCCATATCTGCTGGTTGAAGGGGCCCTTGTCGAGGTGTGATTGATGCTGTTGTACTGTCGGAGCTGACACGGAGTTTGACTCCATGCCATGATTTGCACTGCACTTCATTTCCCCTTCTACCTCTTTCCCGTCATTATCTGTGTCCAAATTTAGCAAACATGACAAAAAGTTAAAAATAGGCTCCTGCAATCTCAGCAGTTCAGTCAGAGATACTGTACTGGAATGAATGTCGGTTTCAATTTCACATAATTACGGATAATTGTCAGCGGATGAGACAAAGTATAACAAACCACATTTCAGCATATTTCCTGAACATCCATGAGACAATGGTTTCTAGGGCTCTAACAGTCACAAAGAGAGAAGCTGTCTTTTTTTCTCATAATCGACTTTCGTGAGAACTTTTAGAGGAGGCTACTTACTGCCAGACTTCTTTTGCTCTCCAAGTATCTTTTTTTTTTTTTTAACTCATTGAAAGCTGTGCACCTCTTCCACTGTTGCCACAGAAGAATGCCCAACTCTGCAATCCTCCCATCAGCCCACTAATGAGATCAGCCCTCCCAGCTGCTCTGTCACAGACTGTGTGACTCCCTACTGAGAGTGTAGCCAGGCATGCTGAGGAGGATGAGTCAGTAGTGGAGACATACAGCCACTTGTGTATTCATGATGTCGAACAGACACCCTGTATCACGATATGTAATTCCGGTGCGGATCAACCATGTGAACTACATGCGCTCAATAAATTGAATGTCAGCAGCAGATAGAGTGTAGAAGTCAAATAGTGGCACATTCGCTCCATATCTATGTTTTTTACACTTTGCCGTCAGTATACAGTTAACGTAGTAGACAGGTCCAAGAGTCAAAGAATGCAGCAGATACACAGAACCCACAGACCTCTGAACTTTTCAGGTCCATGCAAAAACAAGGCTTTGGCTTGCCAAACAGGAGCCGGAATGCATCAAGCCAACTAGGGAGTGGACGACCTCTGTTCAGCGACAGGAGGCTCACTGTACTTTGGCTGATGGCTCATTAACTGTAGCTGGGCGCTGCAACTTGGCTACTATACCTTTCAATGAACAGTGGTTGGTGAGAGGTGCTGGCCAGGCAGCAGTGTATGCGATAAGGCTGGGAATGAATGAGGGAGGCCTCACGATCCACGTGATGCATGAAACAAACCAGATATAGGGCGAAAAAAGGGTACGGGTGAGTTAAAAGACACGGCGAAGGGGGCTGTGAAGGAGAACAGCATTCATCATGTTGGGGCACACTAATTCTCACCCACATCCCCTCTGTGTTCACTGTAAATCTTTGGAAAGCAATCCATTTGGACAGATGCACATAGACACAGTCACACCCTGTTCAATTCCAGCCAAATTCTTCCCCCGAAATTACTTCTTCTCTGAAATTAAAGCGTGCCAAGATTCTGCTGTAACACTTCCTCAGTCACATGTGGAGATTTCTTGGGCGGTCAAAATTTTCTCAGCTTGTTTGCGATATCAGCAGGTAGCTGCACATTTTCAACAAACTGTGGTGCTTTCAGGTTTCACTTCGGCTGCGGGTTGGGTGCAAGATTAAGAAGCACGTCCTAGAGGATTTTCCTAACCTGTTTTTCCACTGACTAATTTTCAATTCCCTATACCATGAAAGAGGAAGACAATGATCCTATAACAGGATTGCTTGCGTGGGAGCCGAATCTTTGAATTGTCATTCAACGTGCTATGCGCCCTCCAGGTCTACTGTTTGTCTTCAGCTCCATCTATCTCATGTGTGCCGGATGGAACTCTTCTGTTTTGATCAAAATCAGATGACTATGTCAGGCATGTAATTGATTTTTTTTTTTTTTTCCAGAAATAGAGAAAATATATTTTTACATTTCAATCGTCTTTTTCCTGCCATTCATACACGTACCTGCAGTGATTGAGTCTTGCTCACTCTCTGTATGTGTCTATCTCATACTTGGCCTCAGCGATGCTTTATGATTTTTCTAATAAATTTTATAATTTAGAATTGTTTGTAATAAATAAAAATGCTTGTTACAGCCTATTTGCACCACTTTAATTTTGTGTTTCCAAATTCAAAGCCCTCCTGACAACTGAAATTACCACTTTGAACTGATGGCACAGGGTTAAAAGTTTAAGGGGCACTGATCCACCTTAGTTCACCGAGAAGGGACCAAATTCATGACATATTTAATGTCAGCAAAGACTTTGCACTCAGCTTCACTGTTGCGCTAACAGAAAAGTCCGCAAACATAAACAAAGCAACTTGAATGCATCCTGTGGACACCATCAATACACCAAGTTCCACAGCATTTCACTGAACTTGATAAAGAGCTAAAAATAAGCTTTCTGTGAAGAATCATGTCTGCGCCTCTCTTCACTTCATGCCACTCAGGGTCTGTCCCTGCTGCGGTCTCTAAGCTCTGATGAAATGAATGGTAAAGATACCACCCCAGAGGCCGTGGGGTATCTTTCCACGGACAGCTCTACGCCCCTTGACAGTCTGACAGTCTGTTTATGTCACTTCATGTGTGCTATGTGCTTTTATTTTCTCCTGCAGATACTGCAGGGGAAAAACTTGCTGATGAGTTCGCTTCCTTTCTCTGGAATCCTTGGCCCTTTTGTCAGTGTGTGTGGTTGTACTATGAGGATATCTGTAAAAAATGCAACAGGATAGTGTTTCTTTCCTTTCCTGTGGCTTTAGATTAATTGGCTCTTCCTTGAAGAGCCAGCCCACACTGGGATGTGCTTGGATCGACCCTGTCAACTGTGTGGCGTTTGCTGGCTGGGCCACCGGACTCTTGACCAGAGCCCTTGGGCAGATTAACATTCCTGCGGGGGGACCGCTGTATCGCTGCCATTGTAAATAGGCAGGATTAGGCTATACACAACAAAACAAACAACAAGGCCCTCTGTTGTAGCAACACACAATATATGCTGATAAGGACAACAACAGTTAGTATACAAGCCTGAATTCTGTATTCTTTGAAAACTTGTATTCTTTGCCCTTCTATTGTTTCTCTTGTACCCCAATTCTCTTCAGTTTACTCCCACCACTTCCGCCGCTGCTTTATCTAGACTTTGTGCGCATGTGTGTATGTGTGTGGTGTGTTTCCAATGCTTTGTGGCTGCGATGTTGACATTCTTCAAGACTTGGCCTGCATTTCACATTTGTGCAGGTCAGTGTGTTTTGTTTGCTTTAACTATTATGGGAGACCCCCAGTTGTTATTTCGCACTTTAGAGGAACCTTTAAAATGCCTCTGCGGGTGCACTGTGCTCCGGCACACCAAAAAAGGATGGAGCCTCGGGGGAGGTGTCTTATGAGTGTATTTCTGTTAGACCTCCATCAAACGCTGTACTCAACTGACTCTTTTTCCCTCTTTTGGGACTTTAGGTGCCCAGACCACATGTGCTTCTGAGAGCATACGTCATACTGTGGTGTGCGTGTGCAGCATACAGTAGCCTGAAGCAAACTCAGGTTCCATACACTCCAAGTCTCTATTTGTTTTTTCAGACACACTACAGGAGCCCCTGCTTGTGAAATGTATCTTTACTCTTTTACAGTATAAAAAAAAATTACTTTAATTTAAAGTCCTCTTCTCGTCAAGCAAAGAAAAACATGTAAAATTCAATGAGCCTGTTTTGACGGAGAATGTTCCCTCGATGTTAATCATCAGACTTACAGTCATGAGCCAAAAGCTTCAGTTTCATTGCCAATGCCATGATCATGTTCCACAAACGGTAATGTAAATACATTCAATCTTACTGTGACCCGGCGTCACAGAAGACAAGTTCATTAACCTCTATGATGAGACACTCTGGGGCTTCAGCTCTCTGCCTTTACAGGAAATCTTTATGATGTCGAGACATGAAGCATGATGGGAGCATGACTTGTTTCCCAGATGAACAATCCATAACTTGAGCTCTGTTCGTGGACCATGATAAAGGCATTACAGCTCTATTAGGATGATGAATGTGATGTTTCATTTCTATAATCAAGCTGTATTCAGCTGCGGTGGTCAGGCATGTACATGTACAGCATTGGCAAAAAACGTAATTACTATTATTAGAACTTCTTCGTTCAGCCACCCGAGGACAGTTTAACAAGGTCTATATGCAAAATTAACACTTTAGACCCCATAGAGCTGATATGACGGACTTGTTAGCACATGGTGACCAACGGAGCAAGACTGTCTCATTGCTAAGCTGGCCTTCCCAGTCTGTCACTGCAATTGACAGTGACATTGCAGTTGACAACATTTGACAACATTTATATTCTTTTGCTTGTTTAGAGAGATATTTATCATTCGCTGGCCCACTCATCACTACCTACGTGGGGTAGGTAGGTTTTCATGGGTTCTTTTAGCTGAAGGGACAGACTCTTTCCTTCTTATGTTGTTTTGGCTTTTTTTTTTCCCCTTTTATTAACTCTTAAGTCGCTGAGTTCACAGCGTCGATGCATGGTCATCCTCCGCATGCACAGCTGGTGACTTATACATACAGAGGAGGTGAGGAGGAATTTGGATGATCGGGTTTGATGTCACCTCTGTTTAGATCTTTTGAGGGAAACAAGGCTCTGGGGCTAATGCTGCAGTCACCAGTGCTCACCCTTAGGCAACTTCAAAACTCACAAAGCCTGCCAGAAACAGTGTACTGTCATTTTTGAATGATCACAAACAATTCTATTCCTATGTAAATATGTTGTGTGTTTTTTTGGATGTAGGTTGCTTTGCCACCTGCTGCTATTTTTGAAGTTGACTGTCTTTTTCATCATCAGATATCACCTGTGACTATCTAACTTGGAGGATAACATCCAGCTGTTGTATTTAGAGCAAATTTGGTATTTAATTGTATTCACCAGATAATCACAAAGTTTGTGTGTTGCTGCTGGACACTTAGAGAGCAGTGGGCTTATCAGATCTTTGTGTCTGAAGGCAGAGGTGTGTTGTGGCTGGAAGCAGCAGCAAAAAGAGCAGTAAAACTTCACCCTAACGGTAAAGTTGTAAAGCTGGGTGGGGGACTACAGAGTCTATCACATCGCAAAAAAGTATCTGTCATATAAAAAGAGAAAAGAAAAAGAAAAAAAAAAGACAGAAAGAGAATAGCTTTGAAACAGAAATTTTACAGCCGACAGCTACTTTTCCGTTTTAAGCTTGTCAAACGTGATATCCTCCAACCCTGAAACAGGCATGTTTCAGTTTATTTTCTCAAGATAATGTCTCGTCACTATCACATGTGGAAATAAATACAGAGACCAGGAACTTGGCTCTGTCTATCTATTCTGCTCTGTTGAAACTGGTGTCCCAGTGACGCTGGGCGGGGTGAAGGGTGAAACAATTTCTCTATCATTATAGTCATTACCTCCGGTCCTTATCGTCACGGATGTTTGTCCAAGAAAACCATTACATGGGCACAGTTTTTGCAAGATGACGGTGCTATCCCTGATGAAGATGAGGTGGAATTAGTCTTTGAGGCTTTCATTGCTTAGTCAGCATAAGGCAACCATTTACTTTGCACTGTGCACCCATTCACAAATCATACAAATTGTCCCATGTTCTCGGAAAGAGGAGACTGGGGATTATTATCAGGGAAATCATGCAGTGCAAATGGAAAATAGATGCAGGGTGTAAGCTGCCAATTTACTCTTGAATGCCCTACACCTCTGGCAGAGTAGTCATTTTTCATGTTATATGAATGTTTCTATTTAGCTCTGTTCTTCTCTTGGTAATTGTTGATGTGTTCCTTTTCCTTTTTTTTTTTCTTCATTTCATCACACATTGTTAACTTAATAGCTGCCGGTGACGGCTCACTGTGTGAATGAAGTGATGCTTTTTGCTGCAAATCTTATGCCGTCATACAAGATGGGGCCGACCTCCTGTGTGGGCTTTGTTTGAAGAGTCTTAGCTCATAAACAAACCATGAGGGAGTTGCAGCAGGATGTTTATGGGGATGTGAGGTAGAATGAATTAGGAACCGCAGGGGTTCGAGCACTGGGACCCCAGCCACTCGCACATACATACGCACATGCGCTCACGTATGTGTGCAGATGTACACATCGTGCAGCAGTAGACCTTCCGGAGTTGTGCATCCTGCAGCCAGGCTCAATAAAAGTCCGCTTTAGTAAAACCCTTTAGTAAAACTAGTAAAACCCACTACCAAGCTAAACACACCACCTTTTATGTTCAGTGAAATAACCATAAGTTTTATTTGTAATTTCAGTGTGCTCTGCAACTGAGCTGTAAAAGCCATTTTCTCACACTGTCTGCAGGGGACCCCAGATGGGGGAGAGAGCAGCAGGCATTTAAAGGCAATAGGCAGGGAAGAGAAGAGTGAGGATCTATCAGTCCTGCACCCATCTGCAACGTTATAACCCTGAACCTAAAGCAGAAGGTCAACACTGTAATGCACACATGGTTAATAAAAGTAAATTAAAACAACAGATTTGCACAACTTCGCCTATTATACGTGTTCCACTTGCTACTTAATGGTTAACATGTGTCTCTTGTTATTGCACAGATCTTGCGGTGGCTGTTTTTCGTGGTATTGTTCTCCTATGGGAACAGAAAAACCCTAGCCTCACTCTTATTTGAAAAGTTGTCAATTTTTTATCTGTAGATGGCTCTTTCTAACCATTTTGGTGCATTTTTTTATGCAACAGCCCTTCATTTGAACTTTTACTTGGAGGCTGGTATTCTCGGGAAAAACATCAGTCTGAACTCAGAACACAAGGCTAGAGCTTGACTGAGTGACTGGCTGAGTGCTTATTTGTGTATATTGCGTGGTTGCTGAACAAGAAAAAAAACAGACACATGACTTTTTATCCCCTGTCTGCATCTTTCTGACACTAGATGAGGGTGGTACAGGCCTCAAACAGATGATGACCATATGTCTCACGGGATGGGAGCCTCTACCCTTGGGTCAAAGCAGAAGTTCAGGATTGCAGAGTCAGTTCAAGTGAAGGGAAAACATTTCTTTTGTAAAGAATAATTAATATCTGTGACATTTTTAAATGATGCAGCTGTGAGTTTGCCTATATCCAGTTCATGAAAACATTCGGACTGTCTGAAATCTGGTGTCAGTTATGTCCCTCACAGGAGGAATCCTCGCAGGAAGTCATATGTTTTATGTTTCCAACAGCAACAACAGCGGCCAGTCGATGAATATGACAGGAAAATGATAGTTGTTATGGCTGCAGAAGCTGAAAAAATAGAGCGAAAAAGAAAATAAAACATGAGACCGTTGGCACGCCACAGAGAAGATCCTATTACAAACATATTAAAAACGTCACCAAAGTGAATTAATCTGTTGTAATCCCATTTTCAAATGCCAAAATTTTACACTAAAATGAACCCAAACCCCTGGTGGCCTTGCCTTGAAACTCCCTAGAAGGGAATGTCAGTCTTGAGAATTTAGGGTCTTCTGGGGCTGAATTTGTTTTTGAGTTCACTGGGCGCAACCTGACTGCTCAACTGATTCTCTCTTTTACCAGAGGAGTGGGCAGCAGCAGCAGCAAAGGCTTTAAACAGAGTAAGAGTTAAAAAAAAAAAAGCAAAAGCCTTGAGTAAGAAAGCCTTCCTTTATGTGGGTGAGTGTGAGATTAAGAGCGAAAAGGGGAGAAAATGATGTTAAAATGTGCTGGTTCTTTCTCTGTGTGCGTGTTTGTGTTTGTAGGAGTGGACCTTGGTATAAACCATGACCTGCACCTCCTGTTGCCTTCAGCGACAGGTTCAGCAGCAGAGGCAGCAGTGTAACAGTGAAACCCCATCCAAAGCAAACACCACACCACCTCTGTTTCACTCAGGATTCCCCACTACTTGGAATTTTTGTTTTCTAAAAGGCGCTCTTTGTCCCCTTTGAGGTGTATTGATCTGGCGAGGCACTTGGTAGTTTACCCTCACTTAAAACGGGCCCAGGTGGGTTGTTTGACTGAAACAGATACTACCACCTGAATATGCATGCTGACGAATGGTCACAGAACTGCCAGTAAAACCTTTCTATGGTCCAGAGTATCCCCCTCTAGTTCCCTTCCTGCAAAATTTCCGTCTGAGCAATAGGTTCAAAATGAAAATTGCTGCATATACTTCAAATTACAGCACTCATTTTTTACTTAATTCGCAACTTTCCCAGCTCGCACATTGTGCTTTCATGAGAAAGAAACCAACAAAAACTCATTCCGGATTTAAAAAATCATAAGCACGAGGCTGAAGTAAGGTTTTATATAGGAGTAATAAGGAGAAGTCTATGTTTTTTCCTTCTCATGCCTCCACCTAAATGGTAACAGTAGAGTTGTCAGCATACAAAGCCCAGCATTCATACATTGGTCCACCTTCCCTCAAACGCCCACGGCTCTGACAGCATACAGAAAACAGCAGCCAACAGGATGGAGAAAAGCGGAGAGCTGATATTTCACGGAACGGAAAAACATGAGAAGTACTGAATAAATAGTGCCCTCAACACACCGTTTGGAGCATTGAAGTCTGAAGGGCTACGTGTTTCAGAACAACACGCCAGTGTTTCAAGCTTCACCCCTTTTAATTATCAAGAAAAGCAAAGGTGTAACTGCTACACCAGTACAGCCCATGGAGGAAAAAAGCTGGGAAGACTGTAGAGACGAGTGTGAAAAGGACTGTATGTTATTTATACTTTGGGGTTTTTGTTGTGTACTCCTAAAGCTCTCTTCAGTGAGAGGCCCCTTAAAGTATGATATTTGCCATCTATCATATGTAAGCAAGAATCTTGCCAGTCCACTTCCAGGCAGTGACCTCTTCAACCTCTGTCATGCTTTAAATGAAGTGCTTTGAATCACAAATCCAGCGGCACACAGCACCTTTAACAGAAAATCCTATTATTAATACACCTGAGTCTTTATATCAGAGCTACAGCAAAACTACTGTAATCAATCAATCAATCAATTTTCAATTTGCAAGATACTCGAGGGGTTCATATAGACACAGCAGGGGGTAAATCAGCGTGGCGAGTGCAAAACACCTAAAACAAGTCATCTAAATTAAATGAATAAATCCAAAACATTAAAGCTTTGTTACCAAATTCAAAAAGCCTAGGATGTGAAATGACTTTGCCATATGTTGCTGTTTCACTGGACCATGAGAGACCAGTTGAAAAGAAACCTTCCTTTAGGTTGTTTGTCCACTGCAGAAACGCGCGTGCTCGTCGTGTGGGAGTGCGACTGCCAGCCACCTTGACTTCAGCAGCAAGTCAGAGATAGTCAGGGTTCACTGATCTGTGAACGAGATTTCCTTTTATCGCTGAGAACTAGGAGCCAGAGCGATTGGACTTCTCAAGGACTGCTCTCGCAACACTGCCACCTTTGAATCTCCAAACAACGGATACATTTCAAACAGATTTGTTTGAAAGGGTTCAAGTGAGAGATTAAAAATGGCTGAGTGGTTTAAAACGATGTAAACTCTGCTTCAAACAGTTAATTCAAGCAATGTGACTGTGCTCCCCCTTTGACTTTGATGCCTTCATTTGTCCGTCACTGTCCAGCTCTGCAGTTACCTCTATGCTTCAGTGGATTGTGGGAAATACAGACACTGAGTCATCGCTTCCTTTCATGGTCTAAAGTTATGATAAAACATTCCTTTGACGTGACCGTATTTCATCTCTTTAATTTCACACTGTACCTGGGGAATCTCATTTTTCACAGGCAGCGCCACTGGGCCATTGAATGAAAGTGTCTTCCGAGAGCAGAGCAACTGCGTGTGTGTGTGTATTTATACGAAATATATTCCCCAGAGTATCCAAACTTTTAGGAAACATCACTGAAGCGATTCTGGTAAAACAAACTTTACAAATGATTTGTTGCCATGTGCGTGATGTGGAACACAGATTTCTGTTAGCAGACCTGTGCGAATGAATGTGTTTCTCACGCACAGTGTCACTAGCAGGGACACTAATATGGTTTCAGGGGCCCAGTAGCTGTGTCGACGGGCAGCAGGTGGTCAGCAACCACTTGGGGAGCCAAAGCAATCCAGCTAACGTGTTTACTTGACCTTGGCCTGCCTTCAATTGCTCATAACCTGAACTGAGAATGTTTACTGAGGAATCTAATCTGCACAAGAGCATTATTAACTTTTGCCACCATCGTCGTTTCTGAATCTTAGGTGTGGTTTCTAAAACTCAGTGGTTTTCAGCTTTCAACTTTGAGTCAATTAAATACTGAAGTAAGTTGAACAGTGGCCTAACAGTGTCTTCTACTGTGTTTCAAAAAATTTAAAGATAAATTCAATTTAAAAAAGATACAAAAAAAAAAAAGGATCATCCAGGCCAAGTTAGCAAACTTCATTTCATCTTGAGGGACATGATACAGTTGAAATGCTGAGAAACAGATTTTTACTACTTAATAACCTGCAGGATAACATAATCAGTCAGTTAAACATTTTCATTTTCTGTGATGTTTGTCAATGATACAGTTCATTTCATCTATGACTGTTACATCTTTTTGTTAAGTTTTGATTTTCTGGCAACATGGTGACGGCAAAAGTCTACTGGTCTTAAAAAGAAGTCTGTATTGAAATTAAAGGGTAGATGGGTGGAACTGTGGGTGGATGGGTGTAATAACTCACTAAATGTTTTTCAAATCAATTTATGGTCTCAGCTTCTAAGTTTCAAGTTTCCTTCAATACAACATGATGCAGATTTTTTTATGAAGAGGAAGATATAAAGCAGGGTATGAATACTGTGTGATGGACAAACTCTACCACACAATCAGGATGGAGAGACAGTCAGATCCAGACCTCAGCTCCACCTTCCTCTGCTGATGGTCCAATTCCAAGCACACACAAAATTTAATTTGTTGTCATGATGAACGCTAAATTTATTCTCCATTTCGCTTCAGCTTTGGCCTCTTCTGACTCTCAGTAAGTGCACAATCTGATCTCATGTTCAGCGCTGTGAACACAGTCATCCTGTTATTAGGTGCAGAGTTGGGGGGTAATTCGCTGTGAGTTTGTCTCTTTCAGTGACATGTGTGGTCATTAGATCGGTCGTTAATATGGAGCAGCTTTGTAGATACCTGAGATTTTTACTCCCTTCCCTTCCCAGCTGTGGGCTGCACTCTTATATCTCTGTGTCTCTACTTGTGGGTAACTCACAACTATCTCCCTGCGTTATCTATTTGAAGTACTCACACCTGCAGGTACAGCAATATCACACTGGATGCTTTGTGCTGTTTCCTTCTTTGTGGGTCACTGTGTTATGTCTACGTTTTGCATTACTAAAAAAGTCTCTGATGGTGCAGCTGTGGGCAATTTTGCTCTTGTCTCTGATCACCACTCAGTTTAACTTCACCATAAATCTGAAGGGGCTCATGTACACCAGTTTGTGGTGCTACTGTCAGGCTGTTTGTCATCATGTTTTCTTCTGGGGACTGCTCCCAGAAGATGAGCAATGGATTCTAACTGGGTCTTCATCCAAGTCCTTGTCTGTTGTGAACATTGTAACTGACCTACAGCATGACTGCAGCCAGGGAGCCACTAAGGAGGACAGATGGAGACAATGGATCCCTGTCAGGTGATGGTTAAACAGGAGGCAATATCACATGTAGTTAATGCGATGTAGCCTGTCCCATATGTAAACACATGCAATGAATTTCCCGCAATTAAACAAAAACATTAATATTACATATGAATTCAATATGAAACCAGTTTGGAAAAAAATTGGCAACATGAGCTTGTAAAGGGAGAAAAAGAGGCAACACAAGTCACTGAAACTCAGCATAGGGAAGTCCTGCGGCTCCAGACATTGATCCACTTCTTAGTAAATGAATGAAGGGAAGGTTCAGGCTCACACTGTGGAGCGAAAGGTGGCAGAGCCAGTTCATCACTTTGATGAGTTACTGGAGGTGGGGAGAAAAAAACAGAGGCCTCTGCTGTGCTGAAGGTCCCTGGGGCTCTTTAGAAGGAGGTGCAATCCCTCACCATTCCAATTTTCTGAATCAGACACTTCAATGAAACTTCATTAGAACTCAGCTGATAAAAGATAGATTTAATCTATAGTAAAAAAAAAACAACCAAAAGCACACACAGCCGCATTTTAAAGCCTTCTTATGTAAAATAAAGTCACACTGAACACTGACAAGACGATCCGTACATACCAGAATCTCAAGTAAAAAAAAATTGTAGTAACAGAACGATTTCCTTTTGTTTACATTTCAATTACTGTGCTGTTGTGCTGCAATCCTGCACGACTGTATGGCTTTAAAGCAAACTAAATGTGTTGTTACTGTGTCTCTGCATGGCGAGGACAGTGATTCAGGATTTCGCTCACGACATGCTGGATATTGGCATTTGCATTATTTTTTCAATGTTCCTAATGGCCTCTGTTGGTCTGGGCAGACACACGAATGGGAGACAATGTTAGCTCAAATTTGACTTTAAAACATACAAACAGGATTGCTCCATCCAGCTGGGCACAGCTGGGCCATTAAAGCGTGTGACTTCAGTAGCTGCTTCAACCTGCGGCGCTGAGAAGAGGAGTCCTGCTGGTCAGAGATTACAAGCTGCAGGCTGTTGGCTGCAGAGGTCAGCAGCAATACTGAGGGGCTGCCATGTCTGTTTAGGCCCAGAATAAATGAAGAACGACAGAAGTTCATTTTCCCCACACCCACACACAACAGGAAGAAGAGTGCAAACAGCCCCCCTACCTGAGGGTAACAGACCCGGCAGACAAAATCGCAAACATGATAATACACATGCCAAACGCGGACACCTATGCACCAGCACAGTTCCCAGTAAAAAGCTCACAGCTCACTCCCTGTAGTGCAGCATAATCACTCCTCACTTCCTCTGAGCTGCCATGGTGACAGCTTGAAAAACAGTCCGACTCCTGGTTTTTAGGGCGATGGCCACTTGATAATTGTGGTTGCTGTCAGGTGAACATCTACAACTGACAATAACTCTTGTTTTCAGGGAATAGGCTTGGCAGCATTTACTTTTGCTACCGTTCACTACATTTAGTTCAGGACCAACCGTAAAGTAAAACTTTTAAAAGGGTGCTTTACTGGCACAAAACAATAGTAGCCCTGTTATGGTTTTGCGTGACTTTTGAGGAATATCATACCTTCTCTCTGTCCCTTAATGTTTCCTTTCTTTCTCTGAACTGCAAAGTACCCAAAAACGATCTTGAAAAAAAATGAGCAATCGCGTATCAATGGTTGTGCCATAGCTAAGGAGCTAAGGAGCAACAATTCAGATTGGTCCAATTGGGCTCCTTCAACTTCTCATATTGTGTAAGTAATTCTAATAACACACACAATTCCAAGTGTAAGACTGAACAGTTGCAGTTCTGTATGCTGAGCATCAAAACAGCGGAAACCACAGAATTGGTTTGTGTGATCTTGAAAATGAAGGACATAGATCTTTTAGATCATCTGGTGCCCTTTTGCCGGCTGACCACAAATAAGATGAGTGATCAACAATATGAAATGATCCTCATTATGTTGGTAAACAATACTGTTTGGCATGCCGTGGTGCCAGTTAGATGGCGGTTAGCTCCCTATTTCACTGTGGTCTGCCAGCTCAGCAGAAACACCTACAACGTCAAACATCTATTTTCCATGCATTTAGAGGGAAGAGGCAGTTCCAGGGGGCACGGTGCTTCCTGGACCTTTTTCAGCCGATCACAGGGCTGACAAACAACCATTTGCACTCACTGTCACGACTACAGTCAATTTGGAGTCATCAGTCAACCCAGCGTGCATGGCTTTGGACTGTAGGAGGAAGCGTGAGCACCCATACATTCACAGGGAGAAAAATTCTGCAAATAAAAGCCCCAGTGCTCAGGTGTTAAACCAAGATCCTTTTTACCGTGAGGCGACAGTGCTAACGACTGCGTCGCTGTTAGGCCCGATACATAATCAAGTCTACCAGATCGAGACCTACGCCAGATGTAGCCAGATTCCCAGTATTCGTCCCCTTGCTTCAGGTCCAACTCCATCTTTAATTCAGCACGTTTAGCTGATGAAAAGCATCAGTACTTTTGCAGGTTTCTGGTCAAAAACTGAATTATTAAAGACATCTCAACATTCCGACCCTTCTGTGCAGTCGGGGAATCCCCTGATGGCTCTGCAATAGATCTTCTGAAGACCTTCAGTATCAGTATCAGATTTCAGGGCAATCCATCCAGCTCTTGTTGAGTTGTTTCACACAAAACCAAAAATGTCAACTTTAATGGCCTCGTTTGATGAAAAGTAGAGGGATTATTGAAGTCTTTAGGCTCCATTCTTTGGGGACCATGCAGCTAATCCATGAGCAGCTGTTGAAACGTTTCTGGTAGACTGATGAGCTACGGTGGACATCCTGACCAACAGTAAAAGTACTAAAAAAGTACAAACAAGCTGACTGAAAAACGCACAGTGGAATCTGTTGGAATGAATTATATACCTCACAATAGCAGGCAAATTATGGTAGTTGCTCTTGCAATCGCTCCTCACGTTGTTCAAATAATCTATGCTGCAGTCACTTTGAGGTTTGACTGACTGAATATAAAACTGTCAGCGGTGTTTCATCTGCGTCCGCTTATCTCTCGGCTACAATATACCAGGTGTCTTAGCTTTGATGTAAGCACTCATCCTCATGACGTGTTGTCTAAAGTGTTCCCCATGTCCCAGCTCATCACCCAATCTGTCCTGAGAAATGTTACTGCTCGCTGAAAGGAGGCTACAAGTTGAAATGCAGTTGTTGGCCGATCGAAACAAAAGCAGTGAGGCAGTTATGATAAGTCTCCGAGAAGGGCTAGGATGAAGTCTGTTTTTGAAGGTGATTCAAACCAGACCTCGGCCAAACAGCATCTGCCAATAACTTTAAGCAGTTTTCTCACGTTCCATGGATAACTAGATAGGAAAGTTTATCAGAACCATTCAGACCATATCAAATAAATCACATCATCTGATCATATAATTTGAAATACTACCTGGAAGTGTTTGTGTTTGCTCCGATCTGGATTATAATTAATATAAAAAAAAAAAAAAAAAACAAACATCTGCAAGCACCATCAACAGTCAGTCTGGAAAACAACTTTGAAAACCTGAAACAAGTGCTTGAATTTCCCAGTCTATAAAATACCATAAGGCTTTATTTGAAAAGAAGGCTTAACATGCTACCTCACATTTCCCCTTTCCCACCGCATGTGACTTTGAGGGGGTGGACAATAGTTCAGGGTGTCTGTCTATCCTAACCTCAACCATCCTGTATCTGTCCTGCCTCAGCTTCCTGCGATGTTTTGCGCCAGTCACAGTCTTTCATGCATGTCAGAGCCATATATTTTATGTTCCCCTCTGCCCCCTGCAGGTCCGGCCGCTATGACTCAGAGCAAGAGTTGAGGGAGGGCAGGAACAGGGAGAAGAGGAGGCCCTGGATGGATGAATGCCTCCATCCTTCCTGTTTCTAAATGATACCATTGAGGAAACACCAGCTGGGACCTGTAAAGGTAAGATCTGAGGTTTTCAGAGACTTTGTTACTGAGAAAGTCGAAGTGGGGTCATATTTCTTTAATGTATCCTCGCTGCTGATGTTGAATGATGCTCACTTTATTGCGGTTACAAACCTTTGGTCAGTGGTGGAAGTACAACAATTTCCTGATTACACAGAACTAAACTTGTAGCGTCCGTTTTTGGATTGCCTCAAATTTTAAGAAAAATTCAGGAAAATCAGCCAAAGAAAGTAGAAAACAAAACATGTTCACTACAGTCCTGGAATTTTGGAAAATTAGGAATAAAATTATCTTTTTTGTTTCATGCAGAGATGAAGTTTTTTGCATTTTTGTTGTCTTCTGCAGAACAGGAATGAGAAATGTCTTTGTAACTTCAAAAGTGCATTATTTAGTTGCTTTTTGCCTGCCTCTTTCCATTACAGGTTGAACATCGATGGAGTGGTTAACATTGTTACCTCACAGCACGGGGGGGTTCTGGGTTTGATTGAGAGTCCCTGAGCCCTCTCTGTGTAGATCTGGCTTGTTCTCCCTGCGTGGAGTTGTAAGTCCTCACCGGGTTCCCTCCAGGCCCCGCCAGCGTGCACCCACAGTGCAGAGACATGCAGGTTTAGGTTAATTTGTGACTCTAAAGTTGTGAGAGTGAGCGTGACTGTCAACGGTTGTTGAATGCAAGAATATTGAGTTGTGCAGCGTTGACGTATATCGTTTTCTTAAGAAGTCAACACTAAAGCTGTAACCAATAATAATAAAGCAATGTATTTTTGCACATTTCTATTGTAAACAATGGTCAAACAAAAATCATTTTGCAAGCAGTATTTCATCTGAGGGGGCCATTTTTCCAAAACAGATACCTGTTTGTAATACAATGCACTGCACGAGGAAATAGGAGCTCCTTCTGAGAAAAAGCGATGATGGAACAAATAAGGAATGCAGCAGATCATCAGATCTTAGGGCTTCCCTTTAAAGTGATGATAAATGTGAAGCAGTTCTTCAAGGTGTAATGTGATCAAAGGCGCAGCAGACGCCTGGCTCTGGTTTATGAGAGCGCGGCAGTCAGCCGACAGGCCTTGGAATCAGAGGGAGGAATTCACTTTTCTCTGAGTGCACATCTGTGCCTCATGCCAGTGAATGGCCTGAACACATTCAGAATCCTCTTCTCAGAGCTCTTCATTCCAGTTCATATGAAACTAGGTCAGGTGCCACTGACCTGCCGTTTAACATCATTAAAGTCTGAATAAAAGACTTTTCAAGAGATACCAAACACTTGTGCTTCTAACATGAACTCGCATGGATCTGCTCTTATTACTGTAATGGCCCTTGTTAATGAAACTGTTGGTTGTTAGCTTATGTCAGTGGCTCTTTATTCACCAACTGTTATCCAGTGTAACTGGTCAGACACTCTCTCTGTAGCCTAACTCCCACTACCCAGTCGAACAGGAACACCAACCTGCGCCCCTCAGTCTCCTCACTAACATAGCTGTGATGACTGAGATGTGTCAGGTGTGAACACACCTTCCAAAGAACCTGGAAAACTCTTTACTGAGCACAGTGTAACACAGCATTTACAGTAAGATGTCACCTACCCCATCTGAGCATCTGCTCTCTAGGTCTGTTTTTGCACAGGAGCCAATAATCAGGTAAGACTTGAATAGACTTCAGCATTATAAAACAAAGTCGGATGTTTTTGTGTCCAATATATCAAATCGACTTGCCCAGTTAGGCCACAAGCCATAGAGGCAAAATGAATTCGGTTCATGCATGACAAGCATCGCAGGTTGGTTTTGGCTGATGAAACGGGGAACAGGATGTTGGAGAATTTGGTTAATTGGAAACATGATTTTATGTAAAAACAAAATACAGACTCGTGACTAACACGATGTTTGAGTCTTTCAGGTCAGGGTGCAGAGAATATTCAGATTGAGCTGCTTATACTGTGCAGTAAATCAAAATTCCCAGCATTCCCTGCCAGACCACTTGAGAGAACAACAACAATTTTAGCACAGAGTGCGGCACAAAGTCAGGAGAAAAACAGACACATGGGGGAATTTTCTTGTTTCTTTTGTTCTTTTCTCTTTTCATACTCTTTTTTTTTTTTCACACTTAATACCCTCTGCTTCGCCCGTCTTTGATATATTTTTAACCTGCCCCAAATAGACACTGACCTTTTATGCTCCATATTAGCATTATTAATTTTCATGTCTGTCCAACAATAGCAACCATTGTCTGATCAAGTTTCCACTGTGTCTCAGAAATTTGCTTAAAGCCACATCAATCCATCTTCTGGTCACTAAGGGACAACAAAACAAGCTGGCTTCGCCTTGCTGTGTATTCTGGCAACAACAAACTGAAGCTAGGTCCCACAACATAACTCCCAAACTAGCTGAGAAAAGAAAAGCAGCCTGTACCATGTTCTCCTAGAAAATTCTCTTTGCTGGGTTAATCCTCATTGTTAAAATAATTGAAATGATCTTCCTAGATACCTACTATCAACAATGACAAGACGCAGTGGACCGGTTATATAGTTGCAATATGCAGAGGGCTTGCAACACATATTATAAACACAACGAACAAAAATACAGTTGTTGATATGATCTTAAAATAAGCCATGTGAGAAAACAAAACTTTAGGAGACTTTTAAGAGCTCTGATCTTTTCTACCACAGCCATTCCTCCTTAAAAGTTGGACGGAGTTTGTGAGAGGACAAAGACCAAGAAAACTACACAAAACTTGGCTTTCCTATTTGTTGTGATGACTTTTAACCCCCCAACAACTTCTACAGTCCACATTAGCCACTAGTCAGATCTTTTAAGTAGCACAGAATAATTATGTTAAATAAAATATGAAAATATCTTGTACTTGAAAACAGTCAGACACTTTAGGACAAGTAAACTGGAGACTAAATAATCTCGGGGTTTTAGGACTTTGGCTTGTTTACACATCCATTCATTCAGTCGTTCTTCTTCTACCGCTTATCCGTTTTTGAGTTATGGGGGTTGCTGGAGCCAATCCCAGCTCACTCTGGGCGATGGCGGGGTACAACCTGGACAGGTCGCCAGTCCATCACAGGGCCAACACACAGAGACAGACAGAGACCAACAACCACTCACACTGAGACCTACAGACACTTTAGAGTCACCAGTTAACCCAAACATGATGTCTTTGGACTGTGGGAGGAACCCAGAGTACCCGGAGGAAACCCACACAAGCATTGGAAGAACAGAAATGTGGTTTTGAAATGCTAAATAGTGTCATGGTTTGTCTGAAGGTTGCGGGTTTGGTTCTCTCACCCTGACCTTCTTGTGGTAGGGCAACAGTGCTAACCACTATGCCGCCGTGCTGCCTGTTTACACATCCATCATAGACTAATTCAGGAAAGCCATCCTGGCCATTTCTCTACCTCAGGTTGAATCACTTCCTTATTCAGTTTATCAGATGAGAAAAACTCAGGTGGGTTCTCATTGTTGGTAAACACAAACTTCCTTCTTGGTCCTGTTAGTAGCAGATTTGCGGATCTGAGACTGGACAGCTGGCCTCCACTTGGCTCCTGTCAGACATGACTCCGCTGGGATCTGGTTTACATTTTGCAGCAGCAGCGACCCAAAATTAGCTCTGCATGCTCTAGAGACTGCAGCTCTACTCATGTGTGTTCATTATTCTTATAGAGCAGTGAGCAGCAGTGTGACTGAACAGGACGAAACAAGTATTCAAATTCATCGCTGATGCTTTTTACTCTGACACATTCAAATATTTGTGAACACAAAAATGTTCCTGCTAAGTGGATGAAAGGTTGTTGGTCTCAGTAGTCTCAGCATATATAAAAATAGAATCAGATTTATGGAGTTTGAAAATTTTCATGTTCTTCTGTAACACAGACCCAAAAGGAACCGGATAATATGCGCGAAAAGTTGAAATCATTTACTTTGTAAAACACACAGAAAATGCTGGTATTAGTGGAATATGTCCAAAAGTTGTTCAAGGTTTCTCACACCACCACCTTCCTGCCCTCCTCACCCAATCCTGCTCCTCCCTCAGTCTCTCCCCCTCTCTCTGCCAGTCGAGGCAGATGGCCATCCACCACGAGCCCAGCTCTGCCAATGGTTTCTTCCTGAAAGGGAATTTTTCCTTGCACTGTGGCCAAGGTGGATTGTTGCGTTCCTGTAAATAAAATGGTCTCAACTCTGATCCAGACCTGCTTTATGTGAAAAGTGTCTGTGTTTAGTGCCATATAAATAAGTCCTACAACTGAATACTGCCCTTTATCAAAATCAGGCAGTGCAATTCATATACTGCCCATCAAAACGCATATAGGTGTGATCCCAGCCAAAAGCAAAAAGCAAATAACAAAAAGAATTAATAACGACAACAGCAAAAACACAAACAAAAGAAGACTAAGCTAATATAATTTAGGAAAAAAAAAAAAAAAACCTAGCCAATCAGTAGACAAGCAATCCATTATTTACTGTCGAGTAACACATATACAAAAGAAAACAACACAAAATAAAAACATGATGAGTCATAGCTGATCAATCCAGAGAAACACCTTGTCAGTTCATTTTTACAATTAGCTCTAATATATACAGAGAGAGCCTCAAAAAAGCCGACACTCATGTTGTGTCGGGTCCTCCTTCCCTTCAGTTTTTCGGTTTCGGAACTTCTCACAGTCCGCAGATGAGGTTTTAACACCACTAGGCGGGAGGTTAGCAGTAGCTGTAAATGGGGAGTACATTTTGTTAAGTGGGCCATGACAGTAGACTTAAAAACACATGCTCAGTCTCCAGAAGAAAAGGCCTCATGCATCCCATAACCCTATTTACAAGTGTGGGTCAAAGGTTGCTTCAGGGCAACCCCATCTCTTTGTTTGTTCAGTAGGTCACCACCTGGATCTGTTTGTAATCGTGGTCTCGGTCTTAAAATATGCCTTTGTTACAGTAGGGGGAGGCCAAAGTCATTTATTAAACAGGTGGGAGGAAACATGTTGACAGGCCTGTCTGGTGTGTTTCATAGTCAGAGTCACAACAGAAGAGGAGTGTGTGCATGTGTGTGTGCGTGTGGGTGTTTGAGAATGTTTTTATATTCCTCAAATTATCCCTGCCTCTCTTTGTGTCTCTCATTGTGTCCTTTATTGACTTGTCTCTCTCTGTCTTTTAACCTTTCTATCTTTTTCCTTCGCTCTCTTTGTCCTCTTGCCCCCCTGCAGCTGAGAGGTCACTTGTCTCCAGGCAGAGGAGCAGAGAACAAAGATAAGTGTATCAGCAGGGAGGTGTCGGCCTGTTAGCCTTTCACCAATCTGCTTGCCCGCTCACTCACACTCGTGCACTGACAGACACACTGAAGAGTTGAGCTCTCACTAACTGGTCCACCTCATTGATTACCCAACAATACACATGTAGTTATCCTAACAAAAACACACCCCTCCCAGTGCTGAGGGCTCTGAAACAGACAGACCAATTAGTGAGCATGAGAGGAGCCGGGGGCAGCACGGTGGAACGGTGGTTAGCACTGTTGCCCCACAGCAAGAAGGTTGCAGGATCGGTTCCCGGCCTTCGTGTGTAGAGTTTTCAGGTTCTCCCCCTGTCCATGTGGGTTTCCTCCAGGTACTCTGGTTTCCTCCCACCGTCCAAAGACATCATGTTTGGGTTAATTAGTGACTCTAAACTGTCTGTAGCTCTGAGTGTGAGTGGCTGTTGGCCCTGTGGTGGACTGCAGACCTGTCCAGGGTGTACCCTGCCCCTCGCCCCGTAGGAGCTGGGATTGGCTCCAGCAGTCCCCAGGACCTGTAAACGGATAAGCAGTGGAAGATGAGTGAATGAGAGGAGCAGGTTTCCAAAGAGTGTCCTGAGGTTAAGCTGTTCAGACAGCTGCTGTTTTCGACAACACTTTCGTGAACAGACTTGTAAACCACTGATACATCTCACAGTCTCCTTTCTTTCTCCGTGGATGTGATGTAATTTGTTTTGACGCAAGAGTGCGATGCCTCAACCTAACTGATAAATAAAATAATGGCGGAAGATGGACAGGGCTGCAGAATCAAGAAAGAAGTGCTCGTGGCAGTAAGGCAATTAAAGCCCTCTGTTCTTTGAAATCACGTTGCTCTGGGTTCTCAGGTGGAGGCGTGAGACAGTGGTGGTGTGGCATCTGGTGCGATATCCCCTCAACTGTGTATATCCTTCCACGTAGAAAAAAAAAACGCCCTGCTTTCAAAAATATTTTTTCTTTTTTTCCAAAGGACTTTAATTGGATTCGTATTTCTTTCACGCTCTTATTCTTTTAATAATTTTAATGAGACTTTTGATATTACTACTTATTTGCTATGTCAGGATAGTGTCTTTTGGTGTCTTTGCATTTGCAGTGCTTATCATCAGTTGGTGCTGCACTCTGGAACACAAGCAACAACTGCGACCAGTGCTCCCTCAAAAGTGAGTCAGCGAGAAAGTTTAGTGACCCCAAAGTTAAATGTTGAATTATCTTAAATGCTAATGTGTTAAAACATTGGATGTCAGATGTGTTAATGTTTTGAAAAAAACAAAAACAAAAACAACTAATTAGAAAATGGTGCAAAAAGTGAAACGCAAAAGCGATGCTACACAGAGGACAAACAGGCATTTCTCCTCCCAACAGAAACCTGGGTTTGATTTCCAACTTTGGTGCCTCTGTCCAGGCTATTTTCAGAACACTGACAGTGTTTGTGGTAAGTCTATGAGGGATTATGCTTTTGTCATCGCAACAGCTCCCACTGGTTGCTGCAGAAGCAGTGAGAAGCTGAAAAAGCTTCCCAACACTTTATATTTTACGTGTCTGATCTATTCACTTTTTTTTTTTCTTTTGTCTTGATTTTTCTCTTTAGATTTTCACATCAAGAACTTGCTCTGCCTCTCCAGAGGGCAAATCTTCAGAGCACCTTATTAGATTTATCTGTACAGAATGCAAAAGCCTGATTGCGTATGGCGTCCATAAGGATGTGACGGTTAACTGCAATGCTGGGAAAGTGGGTCAGCATTCACACACTCCACATTATAACCATGACAATAATGGATTGAAAACATCGCTCCCAGGGATGGCCCTTAACCTTCTTGTATGGATACGACTGGTAGGCAGTTGGAGAGCACTTACTTTGATTTAATTTAACCGATCGTGTTTGCATTTCATGGTTGTTAAAGTTGTCCTCAGATAAATGAAAAGCACCTGGAGGACGCTGAATGTTTAAGATCATCTGGAACATTTTTAACATTCCCCATGAAATATACGGTGGTGTTTCTCAGCTAGAATAACAGCAGCTGCTGCTTTGCCCAAGCTATCATTTATAAACTCAAGACAATTTTGAATTTAAAACTGTGTTTTCCGTAGGAAATGAGGACATTGGAATATTTTATTCTAACTAGTCAGTTTTTAAATATAATTCTATGCATATTGATCTCTTTTGCTGCTGATAGTTACACATAAAGTGATTTTGACTGAGTCATGAAATCTGTGCAATGTGTGTGCTGAGAAAAAAAAAAAAAAAACATTATTGTATTCTTGCAGTATCAATTTTGGGAACTCTGACCACGGCTGTTGATGGAAGTTTCAGATCAATGCAAGAATCATCCTTTTCCAGGCAGCAGAGGGTGACAGAGCAGTGCCGTCCTGTGATGTTGATGACACTTATAGCCATTAGTGTAGGTGAAATGAAGATGTGTGAAAATCCTCAAAAGGTACAAAAAAGTTCATTCAAAATAGATCTGAGAGGAAAATGCAAAACCACAGAAAGAACAGTATCATAGATATAATTTGGATATTATGAATAGCTGTAAAGGAACCACTTAAAAGTGAGTCAGAAACTGTGTACAAATGTCTTGTTTTCATATCAAGTTATACATTTATACAGCTTTTATTTCTTATTTTTTTCCTAATTTTTATTTGAAATTTTGAAAGTAAAACAAACTTGACATGACAAAACATTTTTCCAGTTTTTGAAGGAATACAATAGGACAAGACACAACATGACTTAAAATACTTTTAAAGAAATACAACCAATGCCAAAGGTCCCTGCTAATTCATACACTGTCATATCTTAAAGAGCAGACTAGTGACGCAAACAATGGTGCAAAACAAATAAAGTGTGGTTGATATGCGTTTGCGTCATCAAGTCTCCTGTTTATCTTTGGCACACATCACCTTGACGGTCCTGCAGGAGAGTGTTACAGCTAACGTGCTCTCTCCCTCTTCTCCACATGGCAATCATTTGCAGACAAGGGAGACACATTAGTCAGGCTTCAGTGACAGTGGCAGATTGTTTATTACGTCCAGTGAAAACCTAAAAATGAACTTTGTCCCTTTCTGTGATGATAACCAATTTGAAGACACAGTAAGTCCGTCAGTGAGGCCCCAGTCAGAGTGACAGGCCAGTCTTTATTATGTCAGGAGAAAGCCATTTAATCACAGTTATCTTGAAGGAATATCTTATCGTCACTGACCTGTGCATCGCGCCCATCGCACTGGAGAGTCATAAATGTCATTGCTGGAAAGCTTCTTGTTTTACACCTCCTGCCCCTGCTGCGTTGGAGCATGGGTCATAGTAAACCCCTGCACACAAAACTCTCCTGTTTAACATCTGCTCTGGATAAAGAGCGTGGAAGCACAATAAAAGTATCAAATCAAATTCATGTGTAATGGAAAGATGCCTGGTGCAACAATCTGTTGGCGTCATGCCCCCAGAGGACTGCTGGGGCAGTTGGTAAGGCTAACTGTAGTTATGTGATACATTCAACAACAGGGACGGGCAGGTCAGTGGTGCAGGGCCACAGGGGCGCGTGCGCAGCGGTCAAAGTAAGAACCACAGCTATTGAAAAAGCATGGCTGTGATTGGCCAGGAGGTGGCAGCACATCTGGGCGAGACCTTGAGAAAGGAAGTTATGTCTCCATCCTGTCATAAATGAGTCACGACAGTTTTCCCCCAGCAGTCAATACATTGTTTTAGTCCTCAGCAGCTCAGTTGCACCAATCGGGCAGGTACTGATTCTCTCCCAAGGTCGGCACACCCTCTTCACATTTTTTGGCATGTGGCTGGTTGTTCAGCCAGCGCAGCTACAACGTGACTCAAATTTGAAGGCAGATGTCATTTGTTTCCCGGAACAATAACTCTTGAAATGTTGAAAGATAGACTCACTTTTTACAGCAGCACAATAAAAGCATTCCTACTGTGTGTGTCTGTGTGTGTTCTATGCTGCTGCATCAGTGTTTGCACCTTTTATTAAAACCCTTCATTAGCCCTTAAGGAGCATGTTTTGCAAATATTCACCAGATGCCATAAAAAACTTTAGACAGTAAGAAGCTCGTCAAATGAGTCAGTCGTAAGTTACCAATCTGCGCGTGCAGACAAGTCTTCATTGAACTGAGCTGAACTTCTGGAGCACGTATCAGGAACTACAGTTGAGGTGAAAGCAGGAAGTGCTACAGTGTCTTCAGTGGAGCACAGCTGCAACATTAGACTGTGCTGACAGTTCTTTTTTTTTTTTTTTTTTAATCCTTGCAAACATACAAAATGCTTCCCAAGGATCATACTCCAATGTGGACACACACTTTCCCTGGCAATCACTCACTCTCTCTGTACTTGTCGCCTCCTTGTTCCCATGGTAACGGACCATTCCAGACAGGCTTTGAGTCCCATGAGAAGTGTAACATTCAGAAACTGAAGTCTGTACAGCGAAAGAGGTCAGAGCAACTTAACACGACAGAAGATTCAAAAATCAAGATATTAGGATAAAAGATAAATAAATTGAGAGAAAATTGTATTAAAGTGACTTGGTGCTTGTGGCCTAAAGTTAGATCCTGCCTTTTTTTTTTTTTTTTTTTTTTTTTTTTTTGGCGAAGCAGGATTAACGCAGGCTGAAGAGAGCTAAACCAGCTATCCCAGTATCAGAAGAGGTACACCCTATTGAAGCCAAACTCATAAAATGGATTAGAGGTCGCTCTGTGTAGAAATGGGAGGACATGCTTTGTTTCCCCTTGACACCAGAGCACTGTCTGTCAAAATCAATGCTGGTGAAAGCCCTTCAGCTTCAATTAGATCACTCTCTTCAGTATTTTCCCAGTAATCCAATTACCCTACAACGGATACCTGCACGGGTAAATGCATGCACATAGAGTTGGTATGTTTACAAAACTTATTCACAGTTCTGTACTCACATAGGCACACACACACACACACGCGTGCGCACACACAAACAGGAGTGGAGTGAGTAAGACCAGTAGATTGGATGATCTCATCCTGAGACAATGAGAAATGATGTCAGACTTCAGATCAGGCACTCTCATGCTGCTCTGCTACTGTAAGCATTTCTGTTTTTACAGGCCACGTGGGTTTGCAGCACAGGAGTGAGCATGTTTTTGTGTCAGTGTGTTTGTTTCAAAAGAAATCTGGACAGCGAAATCGGTTCATCAGCTACTTTTCATCTGGTTTTCTTTGACTCAAATCTCTCTCTTCTGCTGAGGTTCCAGATGCTGTTTTGCTCATTTCTCTTCCTCCTCCCAATGCTCTGCTGCTTTCATGTTCTGTAAAGTGTGTGATATCCCGTCCTGCATCTCCAGAGCTTTTTATTCCCCCCTCAATGTCTCCCATGGGTATTCTCAATATGCTCAACTGTTTCATTTGGTCTTCCCTACTTATTTTCTACTGCTCTGGTTCTCCCTCTTATCTTTGTTCTCCCAGAATCACTGAAATAATCAGTTTGATCTTATATCCTCCTCCCATCTCTTCCTCATCTCCCTCCTCCTCCTTTCTCTTCTTTCTCCTGTCTTTTTTTTCCCCCCTCTCCTCTCTGATCTCATTTCCAGGATGTGTGCAATGTCTAATGTCACACATGCTTTTACCGTCAAGGGTGGTTAAGGAGAGAAATGGAGAGGAGGAGAGTAGAGGAGCGACAACAGGACACACCCTAATGTGACCTCATGCATGTCTCTCTCTCTCTGGTGTGGAGCTCTTTCATCTCGTGCCTGTGGACGGCGTGTCGTGGTGACATCATGTTTGCAGTGTGAGCTGAATACAAGATCAAAGGGCGTCACTACACCTCCGCTTTTCCTAAGTGTTTGTCCTCCAGCTTTGTGTTTCTGTTTATTCCATTTATATGCTGTCTTGTAAGCACAGTTTGATTGGACTTTAATGCCAGTGATGAGTGCAATTCAGGGTCAAAACATGAGAAAGTCCCCCTTTCACTATTTCAGTACATCAGGGGAAGCTGCTCTAGAGTGACTTCAGGCTGATAACCAAGTCTGCAAGTCAACCTTCAAGGAAAGTAGATATTGGGATAGATTTTTTTTTTTTAACATGAATTTCAAAAGGTGCTTTGATAGATGAAGAAAGCGTTAGTTGGAAAATCCGCCCTGAGTTGGAACTACAGAGGGGTTTGAATTGGTAGAGGGTGGAGGATGAAATCTGATCCGCAGCTCATGAAGTTATTTTACATGTTGTTATCTTCCAGGTTCTTTGGGTTTGATGTTTGAAACACACAGGTTCACTGTGAGACAACATTAGCCCTCTGTGGTAAGACTTATTTAGCCATCAGGCCTTTTTATCTCTTACTACACATATCAAACATGCACATATGAAAGCTTGTGACAGAAAGATCCTGAGTAGCAAAGGTAAAGTGGCCTAATAATAATAACAATGTAATTGTTAAATTTGGGTCCAATACTGGCATAATAACATATCTGCTAAAAGACTTGCAGTTGTAAATAAGCTAAATGTGGTTAACTTTGAATGCAGCATTAAATGAAATTCTTTTTGCCCATAAATAAGAGCTTGTGAACCTTTAAAAAACCATCTGCCTTTGAGTCTTCATCTGACACTCAGCACAAAATAAAATATGAGAGGCACTTGCTGACACACCCATTTATTATAAGCTCGAAAAACACGCTTGAAACACTAAAAAGTTCAATTCAATTAACTAAAATTGTTTCGTTTTTTGGTCCAACAAACCTACAAAAACCAAAAGATTTTCCATGTACAATCACAAATTAAAATCTTTACATTAGAAACAATAATAGAATGCTTTGCCTTTAGTTTTTCTAATGAGTGAAATAAATAAGTACTTTTGCTTAGTTGTAGTTGTAGTTGATATTAATCTGATGCTCAGCAAACATTCTTAGTTAATTATGTTCGAATAATGCCAGTCAGCAAAGGGTTTGTAATAGTTGCAGCAGTTGTAATAAGTTGACAAAGCTCTTTAGTACCGGTATTTAGTAGAATAGTATTTGTATTTTTCTCAGTAGCAGTCCTAAGACATACTTTTTATAATACAGTGCAATACAGTACAGTAGAAAATGTTCCAACCTCTTATGTTTACAGTTTGAATCTAAATAATTTAGTGTCTTTTGTGCTTACTGCTTATACACGCATACACACACACACACACACACTCATAAACTCAACCAGTATCTTCCAATTTCTCAAACTACTTCAGCTCAACTCTCTCCCATGTTCAACAAACATACGCACTTACGCACATTATCACACACTCCTGCACCATATAATAAAAGAGTGATGCTACCACCCACCCTGCAGTACAACACAAAGAGCTGACAACCCTCCCCCCGTCCTGCCTCTGATCTCCCATTGGCTGGGAGGTTCAGATGCTGGCAGTGCCTCAGACCAATAAGACGTCTACAAGGTGATGTCATGGAGGCAGCGTTGATGCTGTTGCTGATGCTGTTGCCTGGCGCCTGTATCAGTGCAGCCAGACGGGGGTAACCGTAGCTACCGGTCCACCATCAGCAGCTGAGAAGACAGGGACGGAGCTGGGTAGGTCTGCGGCACGCACTTCATAGCTGCGCACAACTGCATTTCCCTTCTGTCACAAAGGGACCTGAAGGTTAAGATTGATTGTGTAACTCAATGATGCCTACGTGTATGCGTGTGTGTGTGTGTGTGTGTCAGGAGGGTATAATGGGGTGAGGGTGAGGATAGTGATGATGCGGTGGTTCCTACTCACAGGAGAAGCAGGAAAAGACTGAGAGGGAGAGAACTCGGTGTACCCACAAACTGTATGATGTGTAATGTGTGTCATTTATTATTTATCCTCCTTATGTGCAGCTGCAGCTTTGTGTCTGCACAACTTGCAAACCAGCTACACTACATCTTGTGGGAGGGTGTGAGAGAGTGGGAGCAAGAAAGGGCAATAAGGGTGTGTGCATATGTTTATTTGGCGAAGAGGTGTGTGTGTTTGTGTGTGTGTGTGTGTGTGTGTGTGTGTGTGTGTGTGTGTGTGTGTGAGTATAAAACAGCAATGCAAAAAAAAGAAAAAAAAATAGTTTCGAAAGTTCCTATTTGGCTCATATTTTTGGTTAGTTTCAAGCCAGGAGCATATTTTGTCAATAATAGGATCGAATTAATTGTTAGGTTTACAACATTATAGATTTGTTATTGTGTATATTGTGACTTTTTAGGTTCAGCTGAGAAATGAAAAGCGGATAAGTATGGATGTGAACTTTTGTTGGAGTGCGTTACAACCATGTCTTCTCTTAAGAATTTGAACAGTACACTTACAAATCAGATTCCCATAAGCTGGTGTTTCTGGATTTTTCCAAACAATGATAAAATGTTTATAATGTTGTTATTATTTTTCATGCAAGAATTTCTGTACTACTGTACATAGGCAGTATAACTTCTACTGCTTTTAGTTAGTAATAAGGAAAACGCTGAACACTTACACAACCCAGTGATCATCTAGGTCATTGAAGGCATCTGTTCTTTGTTTTGTGTTTGTAAAATGATAACGTGACGTTTAATTTTATAAACTCTATCTCCTTCAGCAAAATGGCTCCTGCCAGAACTGAACTCAAAGCCACTGGAAGTAGGGAAGAAAATGATTGGTTTGTTCTGTGAAACACTAACTGAACATAAAGATCACTTTAAGAGCAAGAAATGAAACAGGACAGATTGAAAAAAAAAAAACAAATTTTTAGCAATAGCCAATAGCCACAAGACCAGAATCAGGAAAACAACGGGACTTTGCTTATACCGTATTAAGTATTAATAGACAAATAAATACATAAATGCCTGTTATCCTTGTCGTTTCATTCACTTCTCCAGATACTGTAGCTCGCTCACTGAACAGCAAACTGCGATTTTGAACACTTAATTACCGCCAATCATTATTATATCCTATCTAATATGACTTAATATAACAGAGGGCCCAGAATACAGGCACTACAGTGAAATGGCACGCAGTAAATGTACATTACTACACTATAAATAAGAGGTGATTTCTGACTCAGCGTATTTCTTGGCCACAACTGATAACTTCCTGAAGTCTCAGTTGGTCGCCTGGCAACTATCCTCAGCCAAGAATTAGTCCAGCACAGAAACCCACATAAAAGAGCTTTTTTTTCAGATGCTGGTTTTTCTACAGATTAGACAAACATGATATAATACGTTGGTTAGCTTTAGAGGTGTGGGTGGATGGATTTTGTTACCCTTGGATACAACCAAGATAACAGTTCCCCTCCCGTTTCTTTATGCTAAGTTACCTAGTTAAAGATAGATATAACCCCTTCTTTACCTCATCTTTACTTCAATTATTCATTCATCTTTTACTACTTTTCCATTTCCGGATCATGGGGGGTGCTGGAGCCAGTCCCAGCTCGCACTGGGTGAGGGCGGGGTCACCCTGAAGAGGTCACCAGTCCATCACAGGGCCAACACACAGAGACAGACAAAGACCAACAACCACTCACACTCACACTCAGACCTACAGACAATTTAGAATCACCAGTTAACCCAAACACGATGTCTTCGGACTGTGGGAGGCAACCGGAGTACCCGGAGGAAACCAACGCCCATATTTACCATATGCAGCGTAATTCTAAACAAGAAGTAAACAAGTGCATTTGATATGCTTTTTATATTAACTACTTCTATTCTTGTCTTTTCTGAGTGTGTTGCCATGAATTAGCTAAAGCTCACAGGAGAAATATTAACTTCAGCAGACGCGAAGGACTGAACCAAACTGTCCATTCAGCGTGACCCAAATGTTCCCTGTTAGTACAAAGACCTTCACAAGTACTCTCTTTTTTTTTATTGACAAGCAAGAAATGGAACACTCCCACTCCCGCTCCTGCAGGAAGAAGTGCATTGATCTGCAACCTGGGTGGTTTCATAAAATGAGAAGCAGCTCTGTGTGTGTGCGTCTGCTGTGTTAGTGTTTGCTTCTGATTAAATAGTGCCGGCACACAGCTGGATATCTTTGGGGCTGCTTGTACTCATATTTTGCATGTGTCTGTGCATGTGAACGCCCATGTTGCTGCGCTGTGTGTCAGGATACTCAGGTGAACATGTGCACTACGCTTTAATGAGACATTTTCTGTGACATGCGCTGGCTCATTAGTGCTCCTGAAGGTTGTCGCAAGATGACGGGCTGGTAGAGAGCTTCTACTGTGTATATCGTATAGGATAGATAGATACAGAGTCATTGTAGCGTCAAAACTGCCCTGAAGCAGCACTGATGCTCTGAAGCCATAATTTTGTAATATTAGCTGTGAAGCTATAGCAAATCGTACATATAGGTCCTTTAAAAATTTATTAAACTTGTGCAGTAAATATGATTTATAGTTTCATCTCACTTTCTCAATCCTTGATCCATTTTTATGACCTAACAAGCTAAATAATAGTTCGGCTGATGCATGACAGAAATGCTAACAAAGATCTGCATTTCACTATGTACAACGGTGCCTTCTGATACACAGTATATAACAGACAGTTGGACAATCTTGTTCTTCATGCTCTGCTTTTAAGCACTTTCAGTTTGAAAAAGAACAATGAATGCATTTAAGTGCCAAGGCTCAGTTTGGTGAGTAGATTGCATTGGTGGAGAAACAACTGTGTGGGAGACAGAGCCCGGCAGAAAAACATGAAGTCAAACAATACCGTTGCATTTTTAAAATTTTGTGTAAAAAAAAAAAAAAAATTCCGCTGTCAATGATTGCCTCAAGTCTTGGACTTCAACAAAATGCTTCGTGTTCCCTGTTAACGCTCTCCAGACCTTGCCTCCACCCACCTTAGCCGTAAAATGGCCAGACTAGAGCTGGAATGTAACCGCCCCGCATGCTATTTCAGGGATCACCTGTTTGGATCTGTGCTCATTTAGACGACGGGGAGGTGACTGAGAGCAGATGGGACATTTCAGTGATCTGGCAGACAGATCCATCACATGTGTCTGATTAAATAAAGCCTACGTAAAAAGGCACTGGCACCTCCTTCCTTTTGGTGTAAATCGTTTTTTTATGCTTTTTTCTTCAACACGATGGACCTGTTAGTTGGCATCCACCTGATTAAAGGAAGCTTTAGTGTGGGCATTAGACTGTGAAGAGGTCAAAAACTGAGTAGAATACTGCTGGATTTTATGCCAAATTATGCCAAAAGTCAGTAAATTCATTTACCAGATTTTTTTTTTTTTTTGTTACAGGAGACAATCTGACCGTCAGGACAAAGTGGCAGCAGGTGGTGGAAAGATCTGTCTGCTGAGATAATGTGTTTTTCTGCGACGTAGATCGCTTTAGTACAGCGTTCCATTTAATTTGACAACTAATACAATTACTTTTGAATTGCATTTACTCCATTAAGCAGTCACTTGTAATTAACAAGCCAAAAATAGCATCACGGTAACATCTCTTCTGAAATCCCAACATACTGCAGCGCTGTTTAAGGGATCTTAGGTACATTTTCAGCAGGTGGTGGAACAGGCTATTGTTTGATGCATCGCTTTGTTATTTATACCTTCTCTTCCTCTCTTGCATCTTCCCAGAGATTTACAACTGCCTCTTCTTCATGTGTCACAGCTGTGATTGCAACACACAGGGCTGGGTAAAGACCCTCCTTTACTGAAAAATCTGTTTTGCTTTTTGACGTTTACTGTGCAGGATGACGAATGTGAGGAGTTTGACACACAATTGATGTTTTCACATTCGTGCATCTAAAGTTTAAAGGGGCTATTTTCAAGTTTTGTTATTGTTACATATTCTGTGTTAGCACTAACAGCTGACCAGTTCATCTTAAAACCTGATTACTTTACTCAGTAAGAACTGTCGGAAAGCAACATCAGTCGTTTATGTCTCTGTTATCTTGTTTCTTTACTGAAGTTTGCATGCTGACCAGTTACGCAGACTTGTCTCATGACTTTGAGATGGTGAGTCACTGAGTGTCCGAGCACCGTTACAGAAGCAGCGCTGATCACAGGGTGTATGGAGACATTTATGACTGCGGGGCCAATCGGCACCTCCAGCTCCCAGCAGGAAACTGCAATGTCATTACTTTTCAGCAAGTCTGGTATTCTCCTTCAGAGAGGTCCTCAGAAAAATGTGATGTGGAAACGTGCACATACAATGAGAATGGACCTCAGTAAATGCATTTCCATCCTCCAGGCCTTGTGAACACTTTCAGTTTGCCCATGAAACACATTGGAAACAGCAGCAATTGGTGTATCACTAAAAGAAGAAAGCAGTGACACAAATGCCCTGTTACCGTCACTGCACTTTTATATCATTTCAAAAATATTCACATAACCACATGCAACCAAGGAATTGATGAATTGATTGATTTTTATTTATTTTTTTTTTGGGTTTTTTGAAAGATTCTTCTCTGGCATTTGTCCAGAGGCATTTAGAGAAAAATTAAAAGGTGTATTCACAAATCGCTGACATAACAATGTTTAGGGTACGCAGCACCTTATGTATTTGATTAGGCTGATTAAGCCTGCCCCCTCTTTTTCAATGAAGAATTACCCTTTTGTTTTAGTCAACATTTATTATTTGACGCAGTTCCACTTTTCCATTGGTTTAAATCAAACCTCAGTAGGGGAAGCTTACACAAGTGCGCTGCAGTTTTCTGGTCTTATTAAGTCTCCCTGAGATTCATTATGTGACCTTTGAAGCTGCTTCATTCACTCCCTCCCCTCTCGCTCTCTCTCTCTCTCTCTGTCTCTGCATGTCTCTCTGTCACAGAGTGAGAAGGATCTTTAGCTTCCCCAGAGAGTTGCATACGCAGTGAGAAGATGACTCTGGCAGGTAAATGCAGCCACAGCAGCACTGCCCACAACTCACAGCTCTCTGTTCTTTTACTGTGTGCTCTACTAATGGCTGGGATGATAACAATACAGCAAATGCACGGTCATTGCCTGAGTCATGTATCCCGTCATTACTGTAACAGTTAAAATGGCAAGGACCAGTCAATGAAGGAGACTTACATCATCAGTCCCTGGGTGCTTGTTCATCATTCAGTTTCAGTCAACACAAAGTCAAGTATGCTAAGTGTGTATTGTGTGTGTGTTTGTGTTTGTGTTTGTTTCCTCAGCCTACAAAGAGAAGGTCAAAGAGCTCCCCCTGGTGTCTCTGTTCTGCGCCTGCTTGAACCCACAGACAGTAGAAAAACCAACATACAAGGCAGAAGGTAAAATGTTTTTTCACTGTATGTCTTTCACCAAGTCTCACTGGGAAATGTAGTTGGAAATGAGTTGGGACTGTAAACTTCAAACGACATGACAAACCAAAGATAATGTGTGTTTCCCCCTGCAAAAAGTTCCAAGTAAATAAACCTAAACATGGCCACAATCCAACACCACAGATGCAGTGGACCTGGGATGGTGCGTCATCAAAGACGTGGAGGTGATTGAGCTGAATAAGCGGGCATCGGGCCAAGCCTTCGAAGTCATCCTCAAGCCCCCGTCCTTTGATGGTGTGCCAGAGCTCAACACCTCCATGCCTCAGCGCCGCGACCCGTCCCTGGAGGAAATCCAGAAGAAACTGGAAGCTGCTGAGGAGAGGCGAAAGGTGAGGGGAGAAGTGGAAGGTATGGGCGACTGCCTGAGGTGACCCACTGGATGCGCCCTGACCCTAATATATTACCCTAGCTATTTGTGGCCCATTAAGCATTGCCAAACATCTGTTAGGGCTGTTTGTGGAAAGAATGAGTTATCATATTTTGGGGAAAAAAAGGGTGGAATAGGATAAAAGGTACAAGGGAGCGTCGGGGTGGATGGAAAGAAAAGGGAGGAAACACGAGCAGAGGGAGGGTGAGGAGATGAAAAGAGGGACATGAAAGGACAAGGTCAATCATGCAAGAACACACACACAATGGCTCATATTCATCAGGGAAAGAGGATGGGGACAGGGGAGAGAGGGGCAAAGGCGAGGAGAAAGAAACTGTAACAGAGATACAGATGCTGTTTTGCAAAAGAATAGTCATCGGACACCTGCCACATCAAATGCACCCACAGGAATTTGTGTGGACTTTTTCTTGCGTTGCACAGAAACACACTCAGAAGCAGACACACTCTGCATGCCTGTGCCTTCTGGTGAGCAAGCACGAGATTTTAATGATTTAAGATGTCAACAAACATTTGACCTGTGCTTTAAGTCTTGGCTATACATTTTCTGAGAGGTCTGTAGGTTGCGGAATCTGGTACAGAGGAGCCCACGCAAAGACATAACCGTAACTCTGACCCCAAACATTGTCCTCTGTCATTTTGACGTGAGTGGGTGTGTTTTGTTAGATCTCTTCTAGCTGCAGCTGCAAATGCTTCATTATCGTGGGAATTTTGTAAAGATTAACTTCTCTTGTTGAGGCCACCTTTAATATCTTTCTGTCCCCCTCCAGTGCCAGGAGGCTGAGCTGCTGAAGCACCTGGCTGAGAAAAGGGAGCACGAGCGTGAAGTTATCCAGAAGGCCTTGGTGGAGAACAACAAATTCATAAAAAATGCAAAGGACAAGCTGGAGCAGAAGATGGAGGCCAACAAGGAGAACAGGGAGGCTCTGCTGGCTGCCATGCTGGAGAGGCTGCAGGAGAAGGTAACCATTTATTGACAGCTGCAGTGCTCATAAACTCAGGTTATCACATCCAAAGCACACTTTAATGCACTAAAACAGTTATTGGAAAAGTACATAATTTCCGAGTCCGAGCATTGTTTCAGATTTTTTACTCTAACGACTGACCGACAATGACAGCGGGATTTTAAAATAGAATAGGGTCAAATATCCAAAATGTCTGATCGTCTCTCAGGAGAGCAGTAGATCTCGTCTAGACTGACCACAAAACATGTGGAATGACGACGTGTGGGATGACGATGGGAGAAACAGACATATCAAGTGTTCCATGAGCAGCAGCCTCAGAGGACAGAGCTGTTGCTTCACTATCCTTTATCTTTTGTCCAGCAACATCCAGTGTAGGCGAGTGCTCATTTATGTTCCCCGGCATTTAAACTTGTTTACGCAGCTCCTTTTTGGAAGAATCGTTTTATCCTGTGTTCAACTATATCATATTAAAATTGATATCTTTCCAGCTGAGCAAAAGCTGCTGCGTAATGCAGCAATCTTAAGGGACAGTTTGAAATTCTGGGGAAAAGAATTTAGCTAAGAATTACACCAATTCACACCATTCTCATATATATTTCTTAAATATAAAAGTAAAGTTTATATGCTCAGCTTAGCTGGTTTGTTAAAAGCTAGATTGTCCCTCTCTGAGAGATTGCAATGACCTGCTAGTTCAGGATCTCATGAGCAATGGAGACACTGATAGCACTGTGATGCCTTCAGTATGGTATAATATATAAGTAAATTGAGGAGCTATATTTCTTTGTTACGTTTATCCTTTTTCATTTTAACAAGGCAGATCATTATCACGGCGAACTGAACTACAAAAGTGATGACTGAGAAAAAAACAAGCTGAACAAGTCATCCCTTCACAGAAACACCACTTTGTAACCTTCATTAAGTTTTACATGAGAGCAACATCCAGTTAATCAGATGTTAAAAACCACATTGAGCGTCTTATTCATTACAGTTGAATCATCAATGAATTTAATGAGACTTTCAGAGGCCGCAGCTGAATTTCCCTGTGGCAAAATAACAACAAATATTATTTTCTACATTAAAAGCGCACATAAACAAGATTATCAGCGAGACATTACTGTAAAACAGCTCATGGCGATCCCGCTGAAAGATTAGCTTGGTAGCAAAAGTGCTAGCTCATCTCCACCATCATTCCTGAGATCCTGACTCACCATGCAGACCTATTTCGTTGTGAACAGCATCTTGTGACAATGCACCACAACTATCATCGAAAATCGAAAATTAATAAAAGCAAAGCTTAAATGTGTACTAGGTTACTTAGCACACAGCTGGAGTTTCATCCAGACTTCAAAGTTTTTAGTTTTGGTCCAATTATATAACTCTCAATAAGCATTTTACCAGCGATATTATTTTATTCAATTCAATTCAAACTTTTTAACTGGTTTATAGAAACTTTTAAGTGAATGCTGCTTTGAGCGCAGTTAAGGCTTCAGTTGTCATAAACCAGGCTTGTTCTTCTATTTTCACATTGTTCGCAACCTTGATCTTTCATCATCAATATTAGATGAGGTGGAAAAGAGTTTTTAGCTTTCCCCGCTCTGTTTCATTCCCTGTTCAAATCTGTATGAACAGTCACCAAGCTTGGCTGGGATCTCCCTCATTAAGGCTCGCACATTCAGGAATACTAATGACTAATGACTGCCGTGTCTCTGTGTTTGTCTGGCAGGACAAACATGCTGAAGAAGTGAGGAAGAACAAGGAGATGAAGGAAGAAGCCTGCCGGTAGATGACTGGAGAGAGAGAGCCGAGACAGAGACAGAAAGTGGGACTGGGAGGTTTTTTTTTTTTTGAGTCAGTGATAAAAAGAGTAGTACAAAACAGTGCAGGAAGGAAAAAAATAAAAGAGGTCAAAAACGAGTCTGCAAAGGAAAAAGACAAGTTTTCATAGTTGATGTGTGCTGTTACGATTCTGAACAAGCTGTACAAAGTTTAGCCATCTCTCAATGTTGAAATTCAAAAAGAAATCGTTAGCTTTTTTTCTAAAAGTAAAGAGGGAGGGTGGTGGGGTGCCATCAAAAAAAAAAAAAAAGAAAAAAAGACAACAACAAAACATTTAACATGTTTAAAAGAGGAGCTGCTATTGTTTGCCAAGGAATGAAAGGTGCAAATTAGCAGTGGGAAACATTTAAATTGCAGCTCTCTCATTTCTGGAGTTCCCTCAGTCAGAAAACAGGAAATTATTATGATTACCTGTGTGACATTTAAGCTGTTTTTTTTCTTTTCCTAATGTTGATGCTGCTGTATATCAGAAACTATTGCTGAATTCTACCAGCAACGCAGCTAATGACATAGTTTCCTTATAGCTGGACGGCAACCATGAAGAGGGGAGCTGTAATCTAAATCATTCCCAAGTAAAAAAAAATGACAAGCACTGTGATGTGTTTGAGTGAAACTAGACACAGATGTAGTTTAAGAGCTTAAATCCAAACCCAGGGGCTTCTTCAGATTTTGATTTACATAGCACTCAGCGGTCAATAAACATAACACACAAGCAGTTGAGTTAAAAATAAAATGAGATTTCCCCAGGTCCACTTCGTTCACGCTGATCGTCTGCTGCACCATTTCTGGACTTTGGTTTGGTTTGTCTGGGGACGTCTGTGTGTGCTAAACTTACACTAAATGGCTTATGAATATAAAATGAAGAATCAGGCTTCTGTTTCTTTCTATGGTGCTTGAAGGGTGATGGGAAAAAAGAAAACATAAAAAAAAAATCGAAGAAGCTCTGCTGTATTCTGCCATTTTCAGGCTCTTTGTGAAACTTTTAACTGTAGTGTAGTTGTAGATCAATGACATGCATTTGAGTCTCTTAGATTTAGAGCACTGATTGCACTCTTATTTCATTAAGCACAACTCAAAAGCACAGGCACACAAGAAGGACAGTGGCTATATACAGTAAAAACAACAACAACGACAGAGGGAGGCGGACATCCAGGATTTGGAAAAATTCGGTTTTACAACATGAGCTTTGGGCTTCTCTGGCTAACCAGCAGCATTGGCATGTCTCACCCTGCTTTGATTGTCCATGTATGATTTTGAAGGGAAGTTAAACCCACAAGAGTAAAAAGGAAGATTCAATTTGCTTGAGTTGTTGAGTCATACTGACTTGATTGAAGAGTCTAAAATGTTTTCACTGTAACCGGGGAGGTGTTACGCGGGGTTTGTACTTGCTGTAACTGTGTGTCGCTGTATATCTTTGAGGCTGGGTTGATTGTATCTATTTGGCATGGTCAGTAAAAACAGCTTGACTGAACTCACACTTTGTTCCTCGTCATTTCTCACTTTTAAGTTGACTTAATGACTTGTATGCACACACACAGCAGTGCAATTTTAAGTTATATTAAATTATTATTAATACGTGTTTATATAAATATTTATTAAAATATTTTAAATATTTTAAAGGAAGATTAGATGTCCGAGGTGGGATAAAACATTTAATAAAGCATTTTGACATTGTTCACACTTAAAGCAACATAAACGTGAGTAAAAACACCCTTTAAAACCCTGAAAAAAACAACAGCAACAATAATAATGATAATAATAACAGTAAAAATAATATATATATTTTTTTTAAGATACTAGCGAAAAGAAGAAAAGCATCTCTTCGATACATGACGGTGTATGAAGGTCTTGAGTTTAAACTCGTTAAATCCCATTTTGGTTGTGTGATATTCATTCACATGTGTTGATGAAATAGATGATGGTAGAGCTTGTGTGACAGAAACGGCTCACACTCCCACTGGCTAGGTAACAGCTTCCATAACGAGCCAGGAAATATGCAAACAATAATAAATGGCAGTCAAAAGGGGCATCATTCATCATTCACCAGCAAGCCTCCTGTGTCTCACTGCTGCGGTATGACAGTGGGCCGCACACAAGTGCAGCCCACTGTGATCACCTCCAAGCCCAGTTTGAAGACGTACCTCCTCCTTTGTTTCTTCCCCTTTCGTTTTTTTGGATTACGCTTTGAGACTCTAGAGTGGGATGGAAAAACAATTCACAGCTGAAAATACAATCAACTGTGACTTTTTCAGATTGTTCAAGATGGCAGGATTATATTTTGTTGAATTTGAATGCACATTGTGCGACCATAGACAGGAAGGAGACAGAAATATCATTCTGTCATATACAATGTATTCCCATTCAGTTCCATAAAATGTCTGCAGCACCGGGAAAACAAATAAAACTGAAAATTTCCACTTTCTTAGTAATACATACTACCACCTTTAAAGGTTTTTATCATGTGTAGCATTAAGGGAAATTTTAGTAGAGGTTCCATACACTCAAGCCAAACTAAATGCACCATAATGTCCCCAAATAAATCACATTTTCACCCTTCTACCGTTGGTTTACCCTTCGAATGAAGCCTTCCTTGGTTTTGTCCCAATGTACTGGCTTATTTCACAGGAGATGCATCGGATAAATAAAGAAGAACTCCCTCTAAATTATATTTTAGCTGAGTAATGAAGGCCGACCTCAGTGAGCATATTTTTTGAGAATGCACACAAGAATGATTGCAGCACAAGAAACACAACAGCAACACAAAGCGTTGGCAGCTGCTTTAGATGGCAGTGACTCACCTGTGGAGGACCAGGGCATGGTAGGAGATGGGTTTAGCCTCCAGAGAATAATCCTCTCCCCCATCCTGCAGGCTCACACAGCCAGAGGTCAGGCACTGAGCGTGGGAGATCCTCTGCGGCAAGCGAGTTTCCACAAAAGAGTCTCTGGAAGGCCAAGGAGAGAGGATGAATACATCAAACAATGATGGTAGGAGGGCAAATAGGTCTCCGCGACGTCACCATGCCTCACCTGTATGTCCACGGCGACAGAGACATGTTGGCAGCTGATGTGATGGGATTCATCTGATCCAAGGCTGTAGGATCCAGGGACAACCTCAATATCTTACCCTTCCCCCTGGGTCCTGTTCCCATCTTCACGGAGACAGTCTGGCTTTCTCTGGTGGCTTCCAACAATGTGGCCAGGCCCAGCACCAACACAGCTCTGAACAGCTTCACACAGGCAGGCCAGGAGCATTTCAGTTTGGAACAAACCAGCATATTCTGTTTTTAGCAGTTACTTAATTGGTGAACATTTGAATGTTTGCCTGATATTATTCATTCATGTGTATAGCGATATATTATTGACTTGTTATTGATTCTGGATGTTGGCAGTATGACAGAAAAACCTGCCGTATGAAAATTTCGAAAGAAAAAAAAAAGGCTTTTCTGCAAGTGCAATGTTGTCCAATCGCACTGCTCACATTATGTCCCATAAACAACTTGGCTATTTCATGATTTGATTGTTTCATTCATTCATTCTTTTTCTACCGCTTATCTGTCTCGCGAGTGGTGTTGGAGCCAATCCCAGATCACTCTGGGCGAGGGGCGGGGTACACCCCGGACAGGTCACCAGTTCATCACAGGGCCAACACACAGAGACAGACAGAGACCAACAACCACTCACACTCACACTCAGACCTACAGACAGTTTAGAGTCACCAGTTAGCCCAAAGATGTCTTTGGACTGTGGGAGGAAACTGGAGGAAACCTACACAAGCATGGTGAGAACATGCACACTCCATTCAGAAAGGCCCCCGGCCTGGAAATCAAACCCACGACCATCTGTTTTGTGGCAACAGCGCCAACCACTATGACACTGTGCTGCTCGATATGATTGTTTTTAGGGGATTAAAAAAAAAAACAAAAAAAAAAAAACAATGATCAGTCCAACTCACCAGCAGCATGACTGTGTCCTAACGCCAGCTGTGAAGCTCTGCTCTGCAGTCTTAACTCTGCATGTCCTCCCTGTTTATATGCAGGCAGACTGCTGGTGTGCACCATAAATATGGGCATTGCATTTCCGCTGTGACTGTCACTGATTCTAAAGATATACGTGTTGACCTTTAAGCACTTTGTCTCTGTGGTTGCCATTTTTTTTCTTTTGCTATCATCTCATCTCTTTATTCACCACCGCTCTGTATGGATTGGATTCTGCCACTACAGTTTAACACAAATTATGCTTCAAACATGCAGAGAATGACAATTATGCAAATGACAATAACTTTTTCTTGATTTTTCAGTAGCAGGAGCGCTTGTCACGTAAACCCATTTTAACCTCTCATATTCAAGTCATGAAAAAGTTCAGATTGGAAATGTGTGAAGAGCCAGGTGACACCTTGGTTTTTGTGGCCTATTGCTTCCTTTGAGAAGGTGTTAAAACTTGGACTTTTTTTGATGTTGCTTTGAAAACACAGCACTACTTCTTACTTTTATGGCAAATAAAAAGATTTCTGAACTTATTTAAAAAAAAAAAAAAAAAACCAGCAATGCTGTGGAAAAACTGCAACTAAGCAGGAAAATTGTCTTTCAGTGTCCAAACCAAACCCCTGAAGAATTTTTCAAATCCAAGCCCAGGCAAAATAAATCGTCATTTGTGAATCTGAATCTGAAGGACATTCAACTGTTAGACTTCAAGGCAGAAATTTTATTTCATCATCCCATTGAGAAATTGACAAAGACAATCCTCAACATAGACTTTATTTTTGTTCACTAGTCCATTGACTTCCCACTTTAAACAATGTAGGTCAAAGAAATGCTGACAGGGGCGCTGGTACTAAATCAGCATAACCATCTGATAACATCTTCTTTTCATATGCATCATATAAGTATGGTTGCTACAGACGGGAGCGCAGCTGCATTGGATGCAATTTCATGCTTTACTTCGAGTAAAAAAATTCACAAAAATGATTGATGATGACCCATTCAGCAAATCATGATTGCAAAACTGAAAACTGATGTTATAATAATGAACTTTCGTGCCTTATTAAAATGTAAGAGCCAGTAATTGCAGTAAAGCAGTGAAGATGAGGTCCCTCTATGAAACACTTTGATATTTCCTTTTGTACTTCCATCTATAGACAATTGAGTGGGACATAATAATTAGGTTGTCCAAAACGCGAGAAACTTGGTCAAGCTTGCAGGATGGGGTGAAATTTTGCTAGTTTACGGGCTGCAGGAAAGCACGTCACAAAATAGCTCAGCAATGATGATGATAGCATTCTTGTCAAAGTGTTTCTTGGCTGTGTGTCATTTTGTCATGCCAAGTTAGCCGTGTGCCCCTGTTTCCAGACTCTGAGCTGAGCTAAGCTATCTGACAGCTGGAGGTTGTGTCAGATTTAAAGCAGTGGCATTAAAAATGGCATCAACTTCATTATATTGTGAGGAAGAAAGCAAATAATGATCTTGCCAGAGCAAACACTTTCTTGAATGAAGACTCTGTAATTAAAGAAATGTGAGCAGCCTGTCACCTAAAAGTTAAAATATGTTTGTGTTAACAGCTGCAAACTCATTTGATGTGTATGCTGTATGAGACAGTATGAGAAATCATTCAAGGTTTTTAGTGAATGCAATATGAAGTGTGTGAAATACTTTCATAAGCCCTTAATTTCTTCATACACCTTTTTATATTTTATCAAATGGCACTTCGTCTGTTTCCTATTTTTTACTCCAACAGTAACAACCCAACTATCTTTAGTTCCCAAGTCCCTGAGTCTAAATTTTTTTATTTATATAGTCTTTCATCAGAAGGATGGCTAGGAGGATTTTACGTAACTAGCAAAATCACAATGTTGCATAATGCAGCTGATTAAAGGGCCTGTGGTGAACATATGAGAAACCATCTTGGTGGATTGGAGAAAAAGGATTTAAGGATCAGTCGTTGTTGCCAGATGCCCACATAGATTGATTTTTAAGTAATTTGATGGAGAAGGTGAGTGTGATTGTTTATCATTATGTCAACAAAGGTAGTCTTTGATGAAAGTAGGAACATAAGGATGTAAGAAACAAGTGCTTTTGATGAAGGCGTGGGGCAGAGAAACATTTGAGGTTTCTCCTGTGGACTTCCTTTTGCCTTATTTTATGCAAATAGCAAGTTAAAGACATGGGAAGATCAAGCATTATCAGTACACTGCTTCATCTGTAAACCTCAGTGAGAAATCTCTTTAACATGTTGTGAACCGCTTCCAGTGCATTCGCAATTCTTTCTGTCCAAATACAAAATATTGATATGGTATGAATGCAAGAAGAAGGAATTACAGTTAGGTGTGAACACTGAACCACTTGTTTTCTTTCCTTTTATCCAGCATCAGGTGACAGTGGCAGCAGGTCAAGCAGAGCATTTAAAAAGCCCTTTCTCCAACAAAGCTTCCAGGTGCATCGTGGGGGATCTTCTCCCCTTTGGGCATGATCATCATAGTAATAAAATACAATATGTAAAACCGAAATATATGGAGGGAAATAAAGTTTAGCTGAGTTTTGTAAAAAACAATATAGTTGGCATTAGTTGTGACTGTTTTGGTCGTCAAGTTCAAAACCTCAGTACAAGAGTTCTCGACCTTCTTGAAGCTTCCAGGTGGAGGCTGGAGAGGCAACCACCTGAGGACTGTACAGTCCTCAAGGAAGACGTCCACACCCATGGCCAACACTAGAGAAACCTGGAAGAGGGAATTGTGGAGGAGAGGCCCACCAGAACGTGCCAGAACCAAGATCAATGACTGACTTTGCGGTCGTAGCAGCAGAAATACAGCCATATGTCTTGAACACTGTTGGTGCAGCATCAGCAGAAATGCTGGTGTAGCAGAACGTTGCGGTGAAAAGTGGGTTTAGCTGGAAGACAAAGCTGTCTATTTATTGGTTGATCTTCATTCCAGCCATCATCTATAGTCACGAGCTTAGGAAAGAATGAAACCACACGCACATGCAGCCAATAAGGTGTCTGGGCCTGAGGTTCTGCTGCTGCCTAACACATGAAAGGAGTCAGTGGATCTGGTTTGGGCATACAATCAGGTTGGCTCTGGGCGCCCTCCATTGGTTTTCAGGGCACATCCAATTCCTAAACCCAGATCAAGCTGGAGAGTAAGTCACCCTGAGGTTCCCCGGAAGATGTTGGTGATGAGAGGGCTTTCTGGACTGCCTAGACCAAAGCAGTAAAAGATGGACGGATGGATGGATGGATATCAAACTATTTCTTGGCCCAGTACCTCCCAGGTAGTCACACTGTCTTTGACTTGCCAGGCCTCGTAGAGGCACGATAATAAAACAGCTACGAGTATCATGATGAAACCCTCAGTGCTAAAAGGAAAACTAAAACTAAACCTACCCTTAGCTGATCTGGCAGATGTGATGCAGACTTAAGCTGGAGCCTTTGATACAACTGTTATGAGTCAGCCGTGGGTGTTGAGAGTTTTACAGCCTCATGTCCTGGATAGGGACAGCGTTTCTGAGCTAGTCAGGGGTTGGTGCAAGATTCAAGCAATGTGTGGTTTTATCTTCAGACAGATCAGAGCCACAGTTAAGTAGCATTACGGAGCCCAGAAGATGCTTCCTGTGTAATGTGTTTAGTTGCAGATGCAAAGATGTCATGCTCCCTCACCACCCTCCATGTCTGATTCATCAGATGTTCAATACAGTTCAACAATATGAGCAACTATTAATCAGAGTGAAGAAGTGAGAAATGAGATGGAAACAAAACTATGGCCCAGTTTCACTCCTGACGTCCTCCCACACACATCTCATCAAGTTCGTGAAGATGCCCAGCTGTCTGTTGCAAGGCTGACACATAAACACACCTTCCATGTGAACAGACCAACAATGGATAGGTTGAGGGTGTAGGGACCTTTTTTTGAACTGGGCCATTGACAGCCCAACCAATCAAGGGTTGTGCAAGTCTGTGTGATTCTGTCTCCATTTACGGGTGCAGCTTAAATCAAACAACATGCAGTATGGGGATTAATCATTAAACTTTTGTAGGGGAAATCCCACTGTTCCCAGAATCTTTCACCATTTTGTAGTTACACAAAATAATAAAAATGTGATTGGCCTGCATGTGCACATCTAGAAACTACACAAGGTAACCTGCTGTATCACAGCACCGTCAGTACACACATGTTCAAAAGCACATTTTATTATTTTTTGTAACACACAGCTACAGTTAATTCATTTCAGAACTTGTCTTCAACTATATACAAAACCAGATCACAGAAGTGGCAGTAAGAAAACTTCATAAAGAAACAAGTACATATATGAATGAGACTTGGTACTTTTTGATCTCAGGATCAACGATTCTTGATGCTTCATGCAGTCTGCTGATCGTACATGAATTTGCAAATTTAGTCTACACTTCAAAAAACAGATGAAGAGCACAAAAACAAAGAATGTGTCCAATAGCAGGTTAAAAAAAAAAAGCATTTTTATATATAATATATTGTATCAAAATATTTTATATTTTGATACAAATCACTGTTTCTTTCAAAGTCCATGTACCGCCGTCCTCCTCAGATGAGGAAGATGATATCATCAGCCATCATGACCTGGTTGTCATCCTGCATGCGAGCCAGAGCGGCACGAACCTCTGGCTCTGTAAAGCGCTCCTGACGCCCCTTATTAATGCCATCCATCAGCAGCTGCATCTTAACCGACTGTGCGTGAGCTGACTGGAACACCCCAAACAGGGACGACTTGAATTCTTTCAGTCTGGAGGAGGAGGAGAAAAATTAAAAGAAATTAAAAAATAAATAATAATAAAAAAAATACATCCACCATTACTTTCAACTTAGAAGTTTGTCTCCCACTCTGCGAGAGTCACCTTCAACTGTCCCGCATTCATTCCCAAAATATTGTCACCCACCTGTCTGCAGAGAGATCAACGTCTCCAGGCTGCGATGAGGTGTCCATGGGTTCCTCCTCTCGCCGTGGCTTGGCTGGTTTTGACGTGCCAGTCTGAACTGAATAAGATGAAGAACATGACAACTGTCATGTGAAGAGAAATCTGCATGCACAGCCTCAAAACTTAAAAATCTTCATTACGTCTTCATATAATATACTCATGAAACAGAAATTTAAGTTCAGCACCTGTGAAATACTCTACAAACATCTTTCAGAATTTCATTAAGAATTGCTTGAATCCTGGAACTTCCCTTCCTCAGGTAATGCACGTGTAAGCCAAATATGGCTTATTATTATTATTATGTAGTCCAGTGTGTAAATTGTTATTTCATTCACAGAAGCAGCAATAGAACCCACTAAAATGTTAGTTTTTCTGTGCCTAAATGATCTTACTGAAAGTAACTGCTGTTCAGGTGAATGTTGATAAAATGTGGGATTATCATCATGGACATGTAAACTGGTGAGAAGCAGTTTAACCTGAAATCAGCTTGATGTAGAGCGCATTGTAACAAGTAAGAAAAATTTATATTTCTACATATCCAATTCCACAAAACTTGAAATGAGTTGTACGTTCCTTCAGCAAAGGAATTGAATTACTTACAATAAATAATAATTAAAAAAAAAATATTAGCCACATGGAGAAAGTAATAAGTAAATAAGTGTATCATGGGAATAAACTTGAGTTGGTTATATAACATGCTGCTTACTCTCAGGGACGTCCTGCTCCTCGCTGAAGTCATACGGGCTGTAGGGCTCACTGCCCTGAGAGCCATGTCGCCCCCTGCAGGACACATCACATTAACACTGATGACAACAGCAACATTGGGACAAAATGGGCTACTTTCCCTCTCCAGAAGAAGACGAAGTATAGCTATGTTTCAACGAGCTTTCACCTCTTCCTCTTTGCTCTCTGTGAAGGCTGAGTGGAAGTGTCCTCATCATCTTCTTCCTCTGAGCCAGAGTCTCGCTCCTGTCTCGAGCGTTTCTTCTCCTTCTCTAGAACCTGCGCAGAGAAAACGCCAGCATAGACAACAGATTTTAAAACTGACTAGAGAAACCTTTGGCCCTCTTTTGCCAAAAAATTGTGGTTGGCCCTTTTACGAGAAGAACAGCTTGCACCTTTTTGAAGTAAGCAAACTGGACGAGCTCCACAGCCACCTCTGAATCCTCCAGCTCCACAATTTTGCTCATGCGGGCCTTGGCGTGTGCTGTGGACAGACGGATCAGAGTCTCCAGTGTTCGGGCCGTCACTGGAGAGGTCTGAGGAGGAGAGGAAACAAGCTCAGAAGATTCATGCAGCCAACACAGCAGGAGGAATGGAGTGTTCTGTCCGCAGTGACACTGAACCACGACTTAAGTCAAAACAACAGTGAAAGGATTTTTAAAAAAAAAGTTGCCGATTTGATAAAAAAAGTGGATGAAGTTTGGCTTCTGCTCACTCTGGCGATATCAGCAGCCAGCTGCTCCTGGCTCCTCAGCCTGGAGTACTCCTCTGCGATGTGATTGGCTGCCTCCTCTGTCAACGCAGGCGTTAAAATCTTGGCGATGTGGATATACTTCCTCATGAACTCCTTACTCACAATCTTATCCCTGAAACAAAGTAAACGTTATTTGGACCATTTACTCCTAACTCAACTGAATCCTACTTGCTTTTCTCCCATGACCCGACCCCCTTACTTCTTCTTCTTGCTTCCGTGCAGCAGGTTGTTGTGTTTCTCATAGATCTGCAGCTCCTCTTGCTCCTCTGCTACAGCGTCTGGGTCCTCTGTGGTCAGAACGTCGACTGTCCCGCCCAGAGCCAAAGCTAAACATCAGAGCAAAGTAAACACACATCAGTTCAGATTTTTTTTTTTTCCCTTAACTTCCTGCACGGAAACATGTTTTAAGTGGCACTTATCTAAAGTACCTGCTCCCTCCTGCTCCCGGGGGTCACGGTAGCGGTGCATCCTCAGCACGTGGTCTGAGATCTCCCGGTCTTGCTCAGGGTCCATCTGATCCAGCATGATGAAGAGGAGGTCAAAACGTGACAGCAGAGAGTCCTGTAGGCCAATGTTCTCCATGGGGGTTTTATACTGGTCGTACTGCAAAGATCGTGGCAGGAATATTTGAAATGAGAAGAGACCGAGGCGAAAAAAAAAACAAACAAAAAACAAAAAACACACACCCACACACAAATCAAAATATCAAAATAAGCTGATGTCACGTCTTACCCTGCCGTAGACAGGGTTGGCGGCCGCCAACACAGAGCAGCGGGCATTGAGGCGGGCATGGATCCCAGCCTTGGCGATGGTGACTCTCCCCTGCTCCATCACCTCGTGGATGGCTGTGCGGTCCATATCGGACATCTTGTCAAATTCGTCGATGCACACCACACCGCGGTCAGCCAGCACCATGGCACCCGCCTCCAGCCGGCGCTCACCTGAGAAAGAGGAAAATCACAGGCATATGTTCACTAGAGACAGACAGCTGAGGTCTGAGTTTAGGCTACAGACATGAATGTGTCATACCAGTCTCCTGGTCTGTGGTGACAGCCGCTGTCAGACCAACACCAGAGGAACCTCGTCCTGTGGTGGGAATGGCTCTGGGCGCCGTGTGGAGCACATAACGCAGCAGCTGGGACTTGGCCACTGAGGGATCACCTACAGATCAGAAAATATTTCAGGAGGCGTTAACCTTGACTTTCATTTTCCTGGAGAAGTGAAAAATTAAGTTGGAAGCAATCTGGTACCGATCAGCAGGATGTTGATGTCTCCTCTGATGCGCGAGCCGTTCTCCAGCACTTTCTCCACACCGCCCAGCAGCATGCAGAGGATGGCCTTCTTGATGTACTCATGTCCGTGGATGCTGGGAGCGAGGGAGCGAGCCAGCTGATCAAACATATCCTGAGAGGAGGGAGAGAAGATTCGACTCTCATTCAGCTCAGCTGTAAAAAGGAACGTGGGGGGGGGGGCAGAGCATGGAGCCTTACCTTGGAGCGAGTACGTCTAAAGTTTCGGATTTTGGCCAGATCATCTGCTGAGAAGTGTGGCGACGCCTCCTTGCTCATTTGTTTAATGTGGCAGGCGATCATGATCGTTCTGAGGATAAAAGGGTAACAGCATTAGCAACGCAGCAGGAGGACGAAATTCAGCAGGTACGGCAGTTAAGGTGTGAGCCGCCACCTCACCTGAAAGTGCCCGAGGTGAACCCTCCCTTCTTTCCAGGCAAACAGCGGTATGTCCCGATGATCTGCACTCTGTCTCCAGGTTTGACCACATCCACCAGGTCGTTGTCCAGGATGATGTCCACAGAGCGAGGAAGCTGCCCGGCGGGCGCTTTTTCAGGCATCTCCTGCACTGTGATGGTCTGGTGGTCTTTGTAGACAGACAAACCAAACTCTGTCTCCAGAGGGTTGTTCTCCTCATCCTATCCGAAGACAGTGACAAAGTGAGTGAGGTTCTTGTGAACACGCCGTTTTAAGATGCCCCACCTCCCATAAAGCAGCTACCTTGGTGGGGTAGATGGCACTGGAAGGGAAAGCATCCAGAGAAGTCATGTCTGTATACTTCCTTTCCATTGTCTTCTTCGTGGCTGGGCAGTAGTGGACACTGCGCACCACTTTGGGACGTACCAGAGAACCTAAGGAAGGACAAGACAGGAGGACAGGAGTCCAAATATGGACATCTGATATTACAAACCATTCAAATATGGCAGTCGGAGATGCAACATGAGAAAAACACAGATCAACTCACACTTGGTGATGATGCCCTCCACACAGACCATGCTGCCAAGGAGGCGGGAGGTCAAGGTCCGAGGGGAGACGTGTTTGGAGCCGAAGCTGCCCTCCAGGCCGATGAAGAACTCCTCGTACTGCTTGGCATAAGTGCCGTCCACCGAGGCCACCATGTCCTTCAGCGCCCGCTGGAAGGCGAGCAGCTCCTCAAAGGCATTGCTCATCAGTCTGACAGGGGCAGCCAACATTAGGGTCACAGGCTTAATTGTGGAGTTCATTACTGTGGTGTCCAATTGAACTAAAGCAATTCTGATTTAGTGAAGTGAAACTGTGCAACATTTGACAGACATAAACGGTCAAATGTAAATCTACAGCTCCAACAGTTGAATAGTTAGATTGTGACCTAAGCCTGGCTAAAGTTAGCTCACATCGGCACACACCGATGATAATAGAGCAAATAGATTCATTTTATTTGGAATAAACTGAGGGACACATCATTATTACATCTATCAATTTACAAAACAGCCATTCCTGTGATGACAATAGATGCAATAAATACAATTAAAACAGGTTATAAACCTGGATTGACTTGATATGCAGATCAGATCGTCCCTTTGTGCAACTTAATAAAACACACAGAGAGAGAGAGAGAGAGAGAGAGACAGACACTTACTTTGCAGCCCGGGCCTCATTGCGTCTCCTCAGGTCGTTGATGTTGACAATGAGTCGTGCTTTATTGTCACTGATCATGTCCCGGACTTTGCTCTGATAAATCCCCTGGTCTTGCTGCGGGTTAGGGGAGAAAAACACGTTTGACATTTGTTTTCAGCGGTGATAGCATTTTTTTTCCGCAACTTGGCCATATCATCTGAAGGTAAACTAAACCGAATTCTGCGCCGGGGCGTCACAATAAAGTGGATCATCTGCACAATGATGGCTTTTAACAGCCAACGGATATTTTTTTAAACAAACTAGCCACATGAAGTTGCCTTCTTTTGTTGTGGCCTCATGGCTGCTCGATCCAGCCTCTCCACACAAAGTTTACACAGACAGAGTGGACTCACATCATCGTCCAGGAAGTCCAGGTAATCCCTCTGGGCCTCCCTCATCTCCTGGTCGTCCACGACGTCGGTTGCCATTTTTTGTTTGATTTTGTGTTGCTGCAAACAGCCTGAATTGTGTCGCAGAGTCTTCCTCTCTGTGAGCCCAGCTACGGACAGACCACACGACTGAAGGGCTTTTCGCGCCACTTCGCGCCGGCTGCAGGGAAAACGTGCGACGTGATTGGCCAACCCGATGCGGAGTCTTTAGCGTCACCGGTGACCACGCCCCACAGGAGAACTCCCGCGAAAACGGAGCAGGAAGAGGCGGGTTGTGAGAGAAAGAGGAAACGCTCAGTGACAGTGATCCAGCAGAGGACGACAGAGCGTCACTGTGCTTTCTCCAAAACGCTGCACAACTTTATCGGTCCGACACTCGTTAGATTAAAACAAGAAAAACAAAGCGCCGCCAGGCTCATCGACATAATAAAAACACATCTCAGTGCAACACAATTTCAGCCAAAAACAGCAACACCTCCATGAAGCGCTTTCAACAGAAAATGATATCACAATCTTCATGATGCAGTCATTTTTCAAGATTCTCTAATTAGACTGCATTTGCTTTTAGCTGAGTGACGAGTGTGAATCAGATACGTCATTAGCTAAAAACACAATGTTGTGATCACCCACAACATTAAACTGTCAATAACAATTCAGTTTCATATATATTCTGTCAAATTAATAAAGATCTTTTTGTTTAAGATTCTACTCTACCATCTGATTTATTGTGGCGCCAAGAAATATTAACACCCAAAAGAAAAATTCAATAGCCCACAAAAAAGACAATGACGATAAATGAACACCAACCAAGAGCCAAAATAAAAAGCTTGGAGGCTCTGTGTGATTCATATCTCAAATTCAATGAATTAACCATGAGGGACGTCATTAAATTATCATGTCGTTACATATATACATTTTATAAATTCATTCAGGGGCAAAGAAAAATAAAACCCTTACCAGCTCGGTTCTGAACCATTAATGCAGTGTATAATACCTGACAGCAGATGGAGGCACACATGCATAAGTTAAACAATATAAGAGGCAAGTGCAAATATATATAAATAAATAGTCCCCGTGTGCTATTGTCTTGTGGTGTCATTCTAGTGGAGCTCATTGTGTTTAATATAATTAAACACATAATTAAACAATATAATTGCGTTTAACACAATTCTTTTTTTGTAAAGATTATTCTAAATGGTGAACAATATGAACACAGACTGTTGACAGCGGCTGTGACAGAACACATCCATGCTGTCTGCTTACACCGGCACCTGGGGGTGGTTCCCTTTCTGCTAACCCCGCCCACTCCTCCTGGCTCCGGGCTGTCGGGTCAGCTGTGTTTTCACCCCGCTCCTCTCTGAAATACCCCCATACCTCTACATGCCAGAGTGTGGAAGCGCTGGGGGAAGGCAGTCTGTGTGTCCCCTCCCTGCAGAGACTCCAGGGGGCCCAGCAGGTGAGAGGACGTTTCTTCCTCTTACACATCACACAGCTGCACCCTCAGGTGCCTTTGTTTGGATCCGTGTAAGTACACTTCGTTTATGCTACTGTACATGCTTACTTTGCAAATGTTGTTGACATCTAGATGAAGGCTTAAAACACACAGTTTCCTTGTGGAAAAGCAAAAGTAAATCATAAAAGAGCACTTTACTGGAGCATCCACAGTGTGTGTGCACGTAGGTCAGAGGAGTGGTGCCAGAGATACAGTATTTTTGTGGTAACAACAACAAGGGAAGGCTTTGAAAAGAGATCTATCCTCAGATGAGTGGCTGTTTGTCTTGTTGCCTCCATGTTCTTTCACCTCAGAGGTGACAGGGCTTTACATTCTTCTGTGAGTCTATGAATGAATGTGTCACTTTGAGAGGGGGACAGCTACAGGTCAGGCCACATACCTGCTGATGACTCATATGGGGTAGAATGTAAGCTTAGTTAGTTAAGTAACACACTATCCGGTTGTGTGTATTGGTCTTGTACTTTGAGGACTGTGGACTATGCTTTCCATTGTTGTGGACATTATCTCAGAAATGGTTTAGTCCTGAAGAACATATATGTGTTGACCTTCACAAACACGAAGAGAAGTGCAGCTGCAGCATGTCAGGCCAAGCAAAAACAGCTCTAATGTGTTAATCTGGATATAGCAAATTCACAGCAGGTCTCTGGCTGCTTCATGTGGAGATTTATTAACTTTCTTCCCCAGTTTTAATCCCCCCCATACTGCATTAAGACTCTTCTACCCCTCCTCCTCATACCTTGGATTCATTCTGCAGACTCTTATTTAGAACATCCTAGAGTTTTGTGGGAATCACATCAAAGCACAGCACAGGTTGTAAGGTTGCATCGCATTATAAGTTCTTTCTGAATGACTATCCATGCAGATATCTTTCCCGTATTAATTCAATTCTTTCAGCTCTGTCTCCAGCTGTCCTCTCCTACGTCACCACGTAATGATGTCCGGTGACATTCTGCAACGCTTCAGCACCTTGACTTTAAACTTCAAGCACCTCAGCCGTCTGCCCCACCTGTCAGACTTCATCCCTTCATCCCTGCCATTGCCCAGCCCCACCGTCACCGCCTCCCAGGTCCCCAGCCTGTTCCGAGAACCCTACATTTTATCAGGCTACCGTCCGGTCCACCAGGATTGGCGCTGCTACCTCCTCAGCCTCTTCCAGAGACACAATGAATCCCTGAACGTGTGGACACATTTGCTCGCAGGTCTTGTGCTGCTGGTCCGATGGCAGGCCAATGTAGGAGCCCTGGGGTACAACTTAGACACAGCATCTCTACCTCTATGCCTCTTCTTCGTGTCCTCTCTCACCTACCTGTACTTCAGTGTGGCAGCTCACCTCTTACAGTCTCACTCTGAACATGCACACTACTTCTTCTTCTTCATGGACTATGTGGGTGTAGCTGTGTATCAGTATGGCTGCTCACTTGGACATTATTTCTATACATCAGAGCCGGCATGGAGGGAAAGCTACATAGGGCAGTGTTTTCTACCCGGAGCTGCCCTCTTTGGGTGGTTCTCCTGTGCTGGCTGCTGTTTTGCTAAGGCCAGGTACAGGCGGCCATATCCCGTGCAGCGTAAAATCTGCCAGCTTATTCCTACCACCTTAGCATACCTGCTGGACATCAGCCCCGTGGCCCATCGCCTGTTCACGGTCTCCTGGACACAAGAGTCCTCACAGATCTTCCACGCCCTCCAGATTGCCTCCTTCTTGCTGTCCGCCCTTTTCTTCTCCTGTCCCATCCCTGAGCGCTTCTTCCCAGGCCGCTGTGACTTTGTTGGCCAGGGTCACCAGATCTTCCACCTGTTTCTGTCCCTGTGTACCATGGTCCAGTTGGAGGCTTTGTTCCAGGACTACGCCAGGCGGAGGGATACAGTGGTGGAGGTATTTGGAGAGAAGCAGCTGTGGTGGGGTTGTGTGTCCTTCCTCGCCCTTTTTCTGGGCTGCTTCCTGACAGCACTCATCACAATGAGGCACATGAACACGCAAATGCAGGGTGAGGAAGAGAGAGACAAGTGACACATGTCTCTGTCAGGATGTGCTTGTGTGTGGATGCGAGACAAAGATGGAGCGAAAGAGTAAATGTTTGGGTTTTAAAAAACAGAAAATAATAATATAAATAATGATAATAAAATCAAGTCCTGTCTATGTGTTTTTGAGAAACAATCAGTTTGATGTGATTTATGAAAATTGTGACATTTATAGTATTTACATCATAAAATACAAATTTAATCTAAACTGCAAAAAAAAAAAAAAAACAAACAAAAACATGCACAAGACAATTGTCAACAGCTTCTGAACCAATGAACATGTGTTGCATTAATACAATTTTTTTACATCTTATTCATCAGTAGCTGGCTTACTGGATTCAATCGTTTACAACCTAGACCCAAGAAAGTATTCACAGTGACTCATCCTCCCCCCTTTTTTTTATGCTGCTAATGACAGTATGCTCTAAAGAGAATAATGACTGGTAGTCCATGGCAACAAGAAGTAAAACAAATAATGTATATGTAAGTTCCTAATTGTCTATTGAAATATATAAGAATAATTGTCTGTCTTGCATTGTTACAGGAAACAACAACAACAATAATTAATTGTCTATTCTAATATATTTACTTTCTTTTAACATACTGCTACTGAAAAACCATTTTTTTAAAGACAAACAGTATTTGACATGCTTATCTGGACAAAGACTCCCTGCTGTCTGAGGTGAGCAGCAGCGTCAGCACTGAAAGATGGAGCAGCTCTGGAGTATCGGGTTCGCTGAAGTGAACCTGCCAAATAATGGGATTTAGGTGAACAAAGAAGCCAGTTTAATGTTGAGGCAGTGGGATAGGCTGCCTGGAAACAAGCTGGGAAAACCATCCACCAAGTGGGTAAAGTCCCTCAGCAGATGCAGCTACAGTGTAGTGTTTGGGTGTGTGTGTGTGTGCAGCTTGAGAGAGATGACAGATACTGTAACACTGCGCTGTGTTACATCTGCATGCGTTCATTTTATTTCACGACCTCAACAAAGCATGTACAATATCAACACATGATGGTTTGAATCCTCATTTAGTTTTCATTTCTTGTTTTTTTTTTTTAATATGCCGATTAAATTACAATCAAAGTCTCCTTTTTGTGGGATTTTGATTGGCAGAACTGGCAACAGATGGAAGATGTATACATGCCACAGTCAAGGACCATTAACAAGACAGCGTAGAGAGGCCATGGTAACATCACCAGAATCTAGAGGAAATATTTAACAAATGCAGAGTATGTAAAACAGATTCCAAGATGAATCACGATCAGGGCGACAAGGACACAAGTCTTCAACCAGTTTGTCCCTATGAGGAAAACTAGGATTTTCAAGGTGTCTTAGGTCCCATTTAGCTCTTAGGCACACCTTTCTGATTATTTTTTTGTTGTGTGAAATACATTCTCTCTGGAAGCGTTACATGATGGCCCAGTATCAAAGAGTCAATCAGAGCTCAGGCCTGATTTAAAAGGGCTGATTTCACATTTCCCAAATCGCCCTTATTTGAGACCTCAGGTGTGTTTATTAGCTGAGCTCACAGACAGCTGGCCTGGCTCTTTGCAAAGTAAAAAAGATAAAAAAAAAAAAAAAAAAAAAAAAAGTCCAACTCCCAACATCAGGTAACTAACTGATATATTCATGCATGTTTTTGTTTTATGTTAGGTGAAGGAAGATGAGGTCTTACACAGGGTTGTGTGTGGGATTATTTCCTGGCCCACCACAGTGGCTGCCTTAAGGTTGGTTGTGTTGTGTTAAGTAGTGAGTTTGCCTTTTGCATTGTTCATTGGAATTTGTAGTTTGCATGCATTCAGCCTACAGAGTGAATGCATTGACTGAAACATGCATGTTGACCCTATGGTGAAAAAACCTGTTTGTGTTCACAGTCTTTGTGCAATGCTATGCTCTGCTGTGCTACGCTTACTGGCTGTGGTTTTAAATTTGAGAACTGTATGAAACTCCTTGTTCACCTCTCAGCAAGAAAGTAACCCATTTCCCATTTTGCCAAACTAACCCATAAATGTTTATGCCTTTTAGGGTTTTGATCAAACTTAAAAAAAAATAATGGAATATCATTCTGAAAAGCTAAAATGAATAACAACATTTTAGAAAGATATATTTATATACATTATATCTGTTAAATATACAGTTCCATTATAGTTAGTTGTTTTCCAGCAGTGTGTGAGCAACATTAGCACTGGCATCAGGAGGGTAACTATTGCTTTCTCGCTTTGCCAGCATATGCTTGCTTAGTCCCACTCTTTCCAGATTAGGTTACAAATAAATTGGCCCAGCTGTTTAAGAGCGACTGTTGATTTTTGCTTTTAACCACAAAACAAATCTCATAAATCTGTAGTCCATGGAGAGAGAGAGTGCAAATGAAAATAGCTGAAGGCTGCTGATTGCCCATTCTATACAGGTTTCAGATGATCATGACAGAATGGGTCTGTTAAACAAGTAGTGGATGCGGGTGTGTCAGTGTCGTTGCTAACAAAGAGATGTGTGTGTGTAAGAGTCAGAGGTGGGGATGTTTGCACTGGGTAAGTGAATGCAGTTCTACCTTACCTTCACTTCTCTGTATGTCGCAGCATCTCCAACTTTATTTGACAGCAACTATCGCAATACTTTAACAGTCTCATCTTTCTGTACAGATAAGGCAGTTAAGTGAGCTCTACAAGTGTTACCTTTTTATAGAAAGTCCAATTGGCTGTAGCTAAACTGTTTCCTGCATAGCCTCAAATTTCACAAACAATTGCGAGCTTGGTACCGATCAAACCAATTTTAGAGTGTAAGCGGAAAAGCATAAAGATTCATAAAGAAGCTTTTATCAAATATTATCCTATTTTAATCTTTAGTAAAAAAAAAAAGAAAAAAAGAAAAAAGAAGTTGATTAAAAGGAATATAAGTGTAACTTCATATGCTTAATTTAGACTAAGAGCCATAGATCTTTGGGCAAAATTGTTGTGCATATATCAAAGAAACTTGTATTTAATTTATTTTATATAGTATGAATGTGTTTCTGCTCTGCTGCCTGATTCCACTGACTTAGCAGCCAATAGAAAAAAACAATGTGCAGGCCAGACATTCACTTATTCATCTTGAGAGCGGAATCACTCGGGGCAAATTTGATTAGTATCCTTTAGTTGCACGGTTTGGCCTCTGACGCTTTCAATGAGATCAGCTGAAATGTCCTTGTGTAAAAGTAAAACCCTGCACTTCTGAAGCATGGAAATCCAATTACCTTAGTCCTGATCTGTGTGCAAACCCTGCTCTGCCTTCGAACAATGATCCTTTTTTCTTTAATACCTCCCTTGTGAGTATGATTTTCAGTTGTTCCAGCCAATCAGCTCTTGGTACAGAGTCCATGGCAGAGCCAGTCTGTTACAATAGCATTGTGTCTTTTACAGCCTATTATTACATCCACCTACAAGCCAAGGCATTTTGTAATTTAAAATATGAAGGATATCACGAGACAAAAAAAAAAAAACAACAAAAAAAAAAAACAGTACGTAAAAGTATATTTTGAAGGAGGAGATGAAAAAATAGATTACACTAAATATGACTGTCAGAAACACTTTATATGGTCTGTGACAAGCTGCTTTTTCTGCAGTCATATAAACTCCTGCTAGGTGGAGGTGTTGTTTGAATGTGTGTGTGTGTGCAAATGTGTTTTTGTTTTTCCCACAAGCAGTTCAGCAACAGTGAGGGCATGAGTTGACATCATGCTTTTGGTCCGTATTTCATTGGTTCACTCGATTTTTCTGTGGATCAGTCAGAATCTTCGCTGGTTTATTGTGCCAGTTTTATTGGTCGTGACGTGCTGTCTAACATTCCTGAAAGTCATGGGCATGGCAGATGCCAAGGCGTACAGGTGTGTATGTAAATTAGTCACAACACAATGGCTTGTCACTGGGGTTGTCAGCACCTCCCTCATAACAGACTGGACAGAGTCCCCTCCCTGAGTCTGCTGCCTGCTGGGTGCCACATAAAGCAAAGGCAGTTGAATGACTAGCAGTTGGTGACAGCGCTACAACGGAGTCGAGCAGCATTCACTGTGAGTTATAAATTCATCCTGTTATTTATCCTTACTATTCTTCAAGAATCTGCTCACCAAGTGAGATGTGTATTTTTTTTATTTTTACAAGACAAATTCCAGTTTATTTTAAATGAAAATGCCGATTTTTAAAATGTGCCAGTTCTTACAGAGCACCAGGACAATGGCTCCCATAGGGTCAGTTGACATGATGGGTTTGGTTTCATCTCCTGAGATGGGGATCATCTCCCTCGTAGTCTTCCTCATCCTCTGTGTCACTCTCCTTGGTCTTTGTGTCAAGTGTCACGGGTAAGTCAAACATGATGAATATGCTATGTCTGATTTTTAACAGTATTCCATCAAAATGAGTTATTTTTACCAGTGAAAGCTGACTTTTAAAGGGATTTAGGGAAGGGAAGTGAGAAGAGTGTCATTTTGTGCAATCAGTGTAAAACTATGTGAAACTAGTCTGTTCCTGTTGAAGAAAACATTAGCTGATTCATTCCCCTCTTGCTTGGAGTTGTGAGGCTTTAATCACTTTCTAATGACACAGCACACAGACTTGTTCAACTCGACAGGTGGTTTTTGATAAAGGGCGTTGTCTTTTAGAGGAAGCAGAGATGAATTAATATGTGATTTTTAATGCTGATGGAGTTTGGCCAGGCTCATGGATCATTAATCATTCTACAAGCTGATTGCCCCAATGAGAGCTGTATGTGTGTCCATGCACGTTTGTGACTGTCTACATGCATTTTCTGTGCATGTGATTGTTGGAACACCTACTGCACTTGGCATACCAAACATGCCAGTGCCAGAGGAAGTAAAGGGTGAAGCAAAAGTCTTATCTTCATGGTCTGTTATGCGCATTCCATGGCTGGTCCGTCATTCAGAGGAATTAAGCCAGAATAGTGATAAATAGTAATCATAACTCCAGACTGTTTGAAGGAGCTCATATCAGTCAACATGTTGATTGATACAAGCTAAAGCATAGCTGTGGTTTCTTCCAAGAATGTGTAGGAAGTCCTTAAGGCAGAGAAAAATCTATTTTTTATATATGTGCTAAGTATATGAGTGACGTTCAGAAGATTTTCACCAGCAGCTGAATTAAAAAAAATCAAACTGCACACAACTGAACCAGTGATGTCTAACAGACTTGAACAACGTTCTGATACAAGTAATAAAATTACTAAATGGTGCAGTGTGGCAACAGCAGAGAGTGCTGAGGGTGATAACGGCCATCTTCACAGAGGCATTTTGGAAGGAAAATCTGAGGGCTTAGTTAAATATTCAGTAAAACCTATAAGGATATGAATTTGGTAGAGAGCCAAAGACAAAACATGCGTCAGATAGGGTTTTAAAGATCTGGAGCCATAAATAACCAACATATGTCAACAGAAGTTAAAGACACCTTTGTCCCGGCACACCCTGAGTATACACAGATATGGCATACCATCACAACACATTGTAACCTCCCATTTGCTTTTGCTGTCATCCACAGGAAAACGACCAATGCGTACGATGTCAGCGGAACAACGGTATGAATCACTTCACTGTCTGTCAGTTTTTAGTTCTTCCCTTCCTTTTTTCTCCCAGAAGAACATTCGGTATCTAAATCTAGCATGTGGCGCGTCTTACAGTTCATTAGCAGCCAATTAGGAGCAATAAGTGGCTGATTATCAGCAATCAACAGGAGGGCAGTGGGGGCTGAGATACTGAAGCTGCTACTGGCCTCATTAGATTCAAACCACACAAACCCCTGAGACAAATTAAAATAGATCAGGTCATCAATAAAAATGTCTAATTAATGGAGGTTTTGCTCAAAGAGTATTAGGAATAATTTGCCAAGCCATTCTGAGTGCATCCCAACAATTGTTTGAGAAGCAATTGAGTGTGAAGAACCGAATCAGAACCAGAACAATTTCATGTTGTAATTGTCATGTTTCATGCTGAAATCCATAGATATAAATGTGTTTTAAACGCTTAACCCTAAACATTACATTTTGACACAACCAAAATACAAAGCCTGCCTGCACAATGCATTTTCTAACTAACAATTACGTCTATGACTTGAAATTTGGATGTACTTTTGTATTTCTTCCAAAAACAAATGCTTGACCTTCTTCCACACTTTGTCTAATTATCCTAAATTGCACATTACCCTCGCAGGAGCCAGCGCTTTTTACCGCCATTAAAATTATAAACTCTTAATAGATTCTGAGTTTAAGTGCCAAACTGGTGAGAATTAGAACTGATGGGAACATTTGCAACCCAATTAACCTAGTCAAAGGAATCACAGCCCAGGCAGCATCCCTGAGACAAAGACTGATATTTGGTGGAAGTTACACTCAGCTAATCCTAACAAATTATCTTGGAAAGTTCAACAACAGGCAGAAGATTTCATTCCAGACACTGAGCACAACAGAACTCCAAATGGCATTGTCACGGTGGCTGTTAAAAAGCGAGTAAATTTCAGAAATGTGAAAGAGAATTCTAAATTAAAAATAATAGCATGTAAATAAAGACCTTGTATCACTGTCTTGTCCTGAACGCCACACTAAGATGGTTTGGTTTGGTGGTTAAAGTCAAGCATGAATTCAAATTAAAAAGTGCAGAGGCAGATAATCAGACAGATACGGGCATAATCACTAAAACAGGATTGATTCAGGCAAACACATCTGTACAATTGCAGGCGGGAAAGGAGGTAACTGCAAACACGGCCAGTTGACAATTAAAAGCAATGCCTAAGATGTCGGGGGAAAGCTGTCCATCTGCTTCCTTTCCTGGATCGTTAAACAGAACCTCCCTGATAGTTCTTCAGAGACATTCCCACATACCATGGATAAGACAAGTTCCACACTGTCACAAGCATTCATATCAGCAACTGAAAATATCTTACTCTGCAAACAGCACTTAAGATTATAAATAAACAAAAGTAGGATATCTGTTCTCAGCAGCAGCATAAGCCAGGCTTTATAAAGACTGTATAGCGCTTTCATAGTGTTGATGTTTAAGGATATTTGTGGTGTTGCATTCTGATGGACAAATGGTGGCACAAGTGAGTTATGTGACAAGCACAAAAACAGTGAGAGATGAACAAACCTTATCTACTTTCATAGTCCTGGTTATCTGGCCAATGCGTCTGATTCTCTGTCACTTGACAGACACAACCTCCACCTAACTTCACGGACAAGGTGGGCCATTTGACACTTCGATAAGCTTTTAATTTGAAATTTGAAAATTTTCTTTGTCACTCTGTTGGTCAGCTGGCCCCAAAAATATTGAAACCCTTCTGTGTAACAAAGAAAAGACTGTGTCACCCTGAGTGCTGAATGATAGAACAACTTCATTTAAATTAAAATATTATGCTGTTGACATAAGACATACATCAGTAATGAAACGAGGGTTTAATCAGATTTATTACCACAGAGACACACCCTGATACTGACAGCTCTCCACTGCAGTTATCATTTACATCAGCTTTTTACAGCATTAAGCTGAAAGCCTTTACATTTGTAAGCTTTAAACACTAGATTTGAACCACCCCTCTGTCCCCTCCGTGCTTTCTCCTATGGTATAAACAAATGAAGCCCAGTCAGCCCTGTCCAGTCTTCATGCTTAACCTGGCTTAATAGTTTTAACACACAAATATCCATCATATACTCATCATATTATCATAATTCATAATCTTTTCTGCCTTTCTCAATGACAGACTGATGGAGCAGGGGGAGCCAATGGAGCTGTTGGCACAAATTCAGGAGAAACCACAGGTGAGTTCACTATAAAATTGAAGAAATTAGAATTTAAAATGAACATTCACTTACATAGTTTTTTTTTGGTTTTTTTTTTGTTTTTTAATCAAAATTTCCAGATCCAGGGGCCACCACATGGAGAGACCACAAAAACATGCCTCCCAGCACACTGGAAAGATCTATGCAGCAATAACCACGTACCCTGAACAATAACCTCACAGTCGCATCATACACATCATACAGAAGTTCCACATTTCTAAAGGTATTTTCACAGCTCCCCGCATTTCCACACTTGCTGCTGTCCCTAACGGACAGACGGATGGGAAACAGAGAGGATGGAGGAAAAGTTGGCCCTGTCCTCTGCCAGCTCAAGCCACCATCTACACCTTGACTTCGCCATGTCAGACCATCACTTGTCCAGATGGAGACCATTTTTTTTTTCTGAATCCATTTGACACAAACTTTGCATCCAAAGACTTTCTGCCGACTGGCTATCTTTAGAGTATTTTGAAGAGTTTGGATTCTGCATGTTTTTACTTTTCTTCACATTCACTGGATCATACACCCAAAGTTTATTTAACATAAATGAACTGAACTCTGAGTTACTGCATTCATGTGTATTACTTTTAGCCTGACGGATTCAGTTGAGAGATTTTGAATTGCCTTTTTTGGCTTTATTTCATTAGCTCCTATTGGCATATAGTCAAAATGATTTCTAAGTCTTGTGACTTTGCTCATTGTTTTCTCACTGTTAAGTGAACTAGGAGCTGATTAAATTATGTAAGTTTCATGCAGCTCTAAAAGTCAGTGGGAGACAACAACATAAAAACCTTAAAAGTGGGTCCTGGTCTACTATGGATATTACATTTTATGAAATGCTAACTGGTTCTCCTCTTGGATTCAGACATGAGGACCAATTTCATACATGGCCTTAAAAAATGTGAAGCTTGAGCAAAGAGAAACTTAACTTAGCTCAGCCCAAAGACTTTAAGGAGAGAAAAAACAAAAACAAATAAACAAACAAAAAAACCCGGCATCCTGGAAACGTATTAATTGCAATTATTAAACAATATGAATGTATACAGCAGAATTTAGGATCTTTGGGCCAGTTATTCCCAGCACTCCTGGCAGCCAGTGGTTTTCACTATTTTTTGTATCTTATACAAATAAGTTTTAAAACTCTTGCCAATAGGGTTTATACTTCATGGGGATAAAACATGCGTAAGTTTGATCCCCCTTCACTGTTTCAAATAATGGGTTGGAAGGAACAATGGAAAGGTATGATTTCTGGTTGTGTGTCACATGTACTGACACTGATTAGTTGTGGTAAAAGGGGATTTTTCCAACCTTTGGTGCATTTATTTATCAATTAAGGGATTGGCTTTCTGTTTGTTCTTTCCTGCTCCTCTCTGTCTATGCTGTCCGCTTGCTGATCTGGTCATCGGTTACAGATAAGGTCTAATCTGTATCTTACCTTAATTGTTAACATGCATGACATTCAGGAAACTTGTATGTTTGTTTGGCATGGAAACAAACAAATATAGCCATTGTCAGTCCTCCTGGCAGATTGCAATGAGACGGGAGTGGCACCTGAGAATTCAAAAGATACAAGAGCTCAAAGCAGGGTGGAGTTGTCATCCTTGTAAAGCCAGTTCTCATGCCATATGCTACCATGCTCATCTGAACTGAACTGCCCAAGTGACACACCCAAGTGAAACAACACTAATAGCAGTGATACTGCTTCTCTTCCTACTGGGGAGGCCTTATAAACTGTCTTACCAAGACTGATGTGGGCCAACTGGAGCCAAAACCAGTTTGCTCATTCAGATTTTCTAATTCAGATTTTGATTATGTCAAATGAGTGATTTCTGTTTGTCTCATTGTCTGATTCTCAATGGTTTGCACTGATAATGCACAAATAAAAATACGTTGTCAGCATACTGAGTTAAAGGCAATAAGTGTGACTTACGCCGGTGAGTTTGCATGTGGTAAGTCCTTAATGTGTTGACAGACAAACAAATCTGACCAACTCACACAGTCCTGCTGTGGCAGATTAACTTAATGCTAAATTCTGAATAAATAATAGATTTATTCTTCAAACTTTAACATTGTTTGTTCCTTATTTAGTCATGAATATTTGATTTTGAGTGTTCTCAACCCTGAAATTAGTTTTGTGTGACGACCTTCTTGCTGTGAGGCAACAGCACTAACCACCACGTGTTACCCACAGTAATAAGCATTAAGATAAAATATGGTCCTTGGTCCGTTTTCTACTTGTACTGTCCCCTTAAAAAGTAGCTTAGTTGTTTCCAAGCACAAGCATTTTTAAAGGGCTGAACTAAATAATATAAAATTGTTGTGATTGCAATATTAATTGAGATTTAAGTAGATGTGCTGGATCCTAAAAACCCAAGAAAAAAAATCAACTGAAGAAAGATTATGTTTGTTGTTTCATTTTTGTTTGTGTGTAGTTTTTTTTGTGTATGTTTCTTTGCCCAGAGGATACACCTTGAAGATTTAGGTAATCCAGAAACTTTTCATCTAGCATCACCAGCAGGTTGAGGAATATATATATATTTTTTTTCTTCAGCATGATTGACAGGAAATTTTGTACAGACACAGCTGCTGTGTTTAGGACTACTTTGCCAATGTTGGCATGGTAACATTCAAAGTTAAAATGGTGAAAATGTTTGAAATAGTATAAGTATGTTAGCATCGTCTGATGTGGTTGCGGTTGTGGCTGCAGAGTTTGTTTTTTTTTTTTTAGACAGGGCGCCATTGTGTCAGATGGGTGATATCTAATTTTCTGATGACTTAAAATGTGGCTTTTCCAATTTGACATATTTCAAGTGCACACGAGTAGAAGAACAAACACATTAATAACATCAACATTTGTCCCTCAGCTTCAGTAACTGGTCCCACTTTACAATAACATTGCACGAAAAATCCAATGCATTCTAAAGCCTATAAATATTTCCTTGGTAAGCACAGCTGTGTGCTTGATCTGAAGTACCAGTACCAATTCAACCAATCCGTTACCAGACGGCCTGCCAGGTTTAATGAAGTAGGAAGGAAATGAATTCATTCTGGTTTAAGAATCAGATGGGGACTTGGATTGGGCTACTCTCTTTCTGTCTCACTCTCTGACTGTGTCAGTGCTCAGACCCCAAAATCCCTGCTGACTGAATGTCTGGTGGAAAGGGTGCAGACAGCCAACACTAATCCGGTCTCTCAAGTACACACAAACATACACGCACAAGCATAGAAACCTCCATTAAAGTCTGTTGATCTCTACTTGGGCATTTATGTCATGTGATCTCAGTAGAGATATTGCATGGGCCCACTGTAGAGTCATCAGTTTTACTATTTTTAAGCTATTTGCATTTGATTAAAGCAGTTAATGGCGCATGACTGTGTCCAATCACAGCTCCCCGTGTGTTTTGTATTCTTTGTTTTCTGTATCAGATTAATAGCATCTTACACACTGCTTTATACCTTATTTTATCCATTTAGCACAATGCATAGGCCTGTAGCTTATTTGCACCAATAATTGTATCTAATTTAAAAGATGTGTGGGGAATAGGAATCCCTGAAATCTTAAATCCTATACTCAAAGCAATTTATTTGATAGTGCTAGAAATCAAAACCGTGCATATGTTATTTCCTGGTTTATTGCAGACAATAAAGCATGGCCACCATTTCTGATGCTAGTGAAAGAGACATGAGTACAACGGTGCAGATGTCTGTGTGTGTCTCAGGCAGACAGACAGGCAGACAGGCAGACAGGGGGATGCTGCTGCCTCTGCTCTGCTCTGCTCTGCTCTGGTAACCCCTCACCTAGATCATCCTCTTGTGCAGTGCGCGCTGCGGGCTGATTTCTCTGCGCTCTGCCCAGCTGTCACCCCCGGCATTGGTCCACCAAGCAGACACACGTAGGCGCGTAACGGACCGACCAACCCCCTTCCTCACCCCCACCCCCCCACCAGCACCCCCCCCCCCCCTCCACACTCCAGCCGGCGGACTGAAGAGCCGGCGAGCGGCGGGACATCCAGGGCAGCTACGCGAGCCGCTGCTGCAGCTCGGACGGGCCGGACCGGACCGTAGCCTCCGCCGACTGTGTGAGTACAGGAGAACATTATCTTCAGCTTTTTGTTTTGCTGCGATCTGAGCTGGGTGGGTGTGTGTGTGTGTGTGTGTGTGTGTGTTGGGGGGGGGGGGGGGGGGGGGTCTGTCTTCGTCGCCGGGTGGAGATCAATGATGTAGTTGAAGCAAAAAATAAACAGACCGTAAACAACAGTATGAACAGTGACACCGATCTTAATTTTAAGATCTTTGGGTATGCGGTTATGTGGAAGTCGGATCAGATGTGCAGTCGCCTACCAACCATGACTAACACATTTTGGAGCTTTGGTTTGAATTGCGTGCATTTCAATAGACGACAGAAGCGACTGTGCAAGAAGGAAAACTGATTTCAGCAGCACTCACCCCCACTTCATCAGTGGGAGGATGACGTTATTGTTATTTTCATTATTTTTTTTATTATTTTAGCGGCTAAATTGAGACGTGCTGCAGTCGCATCTCTCTCTTCGCCTAACCTCGATGTCTCAGTTGACTTGTGAGTGTTTATTCGTTGGGAAATAAAAGGTTATTTTAAAGATATTCCCTCGTCCGGCTCAGTCCCTCCCGGCGAAACTCGTGTCTGAACACGTTGTCAGAAAGGAGGTGTGTCTCCGAAAATAAGAGCCCGGCCAATCAGACGCGCCACCCCGCCCACACGGCGCCGCTTGTTTACTACCGACGCTCGGCGCTGATTGGTGGAGAGGTGGGGAAAATCGGGTTTTATGTTGTGTTCGCATCCACTAAAAGCAGTTGGAGATCAAAGCCTCACTCTTGAAGCTCGCGTCAGCAGAGGATTTTTAAGAAGTAAACAACTTGAGGGTTTAGCACTGCACCGCCTGTAATTCAATATTAGTATGTTCCCGTTATAAGGGTTTGTTGGAAATAACAAAAGAATCTCCCCCTGCTGCTCCAAATAGCCCTTCTGTACAGCTATATAAAGCTGAGAAAAGGAACAAATAGCCATATTTTACAATTTAAAAACTGAAAATTATTTGCAATTGTTGCTTTGCATGATTCATTAGTTGGCGTTTTTTGTATTTATTTTTCTAATGACGGTCAAATATACTCACTGGGTTGATGCAAGTTGAAGCTGCAGATCAGAACCGATGTTCAGAAACGAGGAAAGTAAAGGAGTTCACATTTTAAAATAATAAAATATCACTCCACAGAGTAAATCCTGGATTAGAAAGAAAACTAACCACTTTGAGCTGTCCTTTCCATTCTATTAGGATTATTCCTACGTGTCTTGAATGCAACATTGCCCCCATTTTGCCTCTATGGGCTACAGGCCACAGCGAAGGCACCCAAACGTCAGATTACTGCTGCAAAACGCTTTATCAGCATCAACAGAGTAGAAAACAACAGCACAGCAAGGATTTGGATTCAGGTAGAATCTACATGAACAGTCTGCAGTCATTTCAAATTCCTGCAATCATTTCTAAATCTCCTGTGGTGCTTTATGCGCTGCTCTGTCTGCCAGAGAGAGCCAATATGGTGTGAAATCGTGAGTGCCAGCCAACATTCAGTCTTTGGAAAAGTTGTGTTCTTTTTCAGATCATCAAATTTATTCATCAGAGGTCCCATAATATTGATCATTTGATGATGATAAAGGGATGCTTCATTCAGAGCATATTCTTACCAGCAGGAGGCAACCATCAACTTTCATTATTTGTGCTTTTATGAAGGAAGCCGTGCAAACATTTTATTGAAAGTTATTGAGGGCTTTGGGGAATGGAGGCGGGGAATGTTATTGAATATAGAGATGATTTAAACGTGCAGCTTGAAGAAGAACTCTGTTGATTTGTGGCATGAAGGTCAGGTTAGTATTATGAGGAGTAAATGTCTGCTGCTGAAAACTATTGTGAATTTTTGGCCTCGGGGAGTTCTATGAAGAGAAAAACTAATGATATCATCAGGATTATTATATTCAGTTTTTATTGGTGTTGGTAAATTTAGAGTTATCTAGATATTAGCTTTAGACATTCAACAGAAAGTGTGCCAATTGAAGGTGTAACCAATATGTTATGTGGCTTTTTCAGTGGCAGAAAGGATACGATGGGAAACACAATTGAGTTGCTTTGTTAGGATTGTCGATGCTGGACTCACACAAGAAACAAAAAGTTATGATATTTTGCAGCGGATATGCCCCTTTGGTTTTGAGAATTCTCTTTTAAATGTACTGTTATGAGTCTCACAGTTTTATCACAGTTCACCAGTAAATTGGTTGGCTGCTTGCTTATTCACTTCTTAGGAATAACTAATTTCCTTGATAATATAATATATTATGATCAATAAAATCTGACGTTATCCCTGTTGTCTGGTTTGCTGGAAGGAGTGACAGTGTGCTGGGTCCCTTCATTGTGTGCATTAGCACCATGGCAGCTATGGGACCTGAGTACAGAGCTGGAGCAGGGGGTGCTGGGACGGCAACGTGCTCGTCAGAACTACAGACCTGCATCTCCACGACAACACACGGCAACGATGGGCCCAACATGCAGCAGACTGTTGTAAGTTGGCAAAGAAATTATTTGAAATTTGAAAGTGCAGGCTTACTTTTCCGCGTATGCTTTTTTAATTATGGTGTTTTTACTGGTTCATTCATATAGAGAGTTCTAGAGAGCTAACCTGCATATTGCTGCGTTTTCATGGTAATAAACACAGGCAAGTTTTAAATCCTCGCTGAGAAAAAGGAAGTGCTCTCAGAAATGAGATCATCATTTCTTCCACAGCGTTAGATCTAATATACTGCCTGGTCAGAGGTTGGCAGCCGCTTCCTTTTCACACCATTTCATTAGCAGACCATGCTGTCGGCCGCCAGGACGCCACAGATGGACAGGAAATATTCTGTTAACTGTTTTATTCAACAGCAAGACTAATTTGCAGCTTATGAAAGACTCGTGTAAACAGCTTAAACCAGCAGAGTATGTCTGTCTCTGTCTAGAAGGGTGATGCTGAAGTGAGCCAGAGCAGGGTTTAACTGGGACCTCATTATTTAAAGGTGTGTGCACAGAGCTGTGTGCAGACCGAGAAAGCTTTCATTCGGAGTGTGCACCACAAGAGGAAAACATCCGTTCGCCTGCAGAGGGAGGCTGAGCGAGGCTGGAGCAACCTTGCAACTCCCCCGCAACCTGCGGCACCCACAGTGCATCTCGCCAACCCATCAGCTACCGGAGAGGCCCCATACAGGTGAGGGCAAGTTCCCAGCATGCGTGAGGGTCAACTTTGTCACATCAGTCTAATGTTATTTCTTTTACACTGTCTCCAGCTTCCGCAGCCCAGAGTCCGTGGAGATGGATGAGATCATGGCCGCAATGGTTCTGACCAGTCTGTCCTGCAGCCCTGTGATCCAGAGTCCTCCACAGGCTGATCCTGTTCCAGGTCTGTGCCACCCCGCACAACACACCACAATTGTCCACTTTTATTTATGTATTTATTTTATTTGCTGATGTTTATCCCTGATATGATAATAAATCCTTTGGTTATTCCTCCTATCCCAGTAAACAATAAAACTAGTACTTATAAATGTTAATAAGTGTTTAAAAGGTGCTTTCATTATAATCATATTTCCGGTTTAAGGGTAAATAACTTGGTAACCCCGAAGTTGTTAATATTAATTATTTAAAATTTTTTCAAATTATTAAATCAAATTAAATTAGAAACTTGCAAAACTACAAGCTAGAAATTTTATTGACAATTTTTTCACAGCATCAAAGTTTAAGTTATGTTAATAATATTTATGAAAGCACTGCGTGCACTGAAATTGAAAGCAACTCAAGAGCAAACGCGTGGTTTACCAAACCTAAATTTGAGCAAAAGTTTGCTTTATTGCTCCTTTATGTGAAAATGACTTGTTCTTTTCGGTTGCGAAATGTACGGGGTCTCACTGGAAGAGCAGTTGTAGTACAAGGCAAACAAAAAAACTGGCAGGAATAGTCAACATTTCTACCAACGAAATCCGTCAGCATTACCCTTCTTTTCGAGAAAACTTGTCCATGCCCGTAATTTTTTTCCATTTTCCAAGTAAAAAATAGATAATTTGCTAATTTTAAAGTAGGTATTTAAATTTTTTTGGCAGGCCATTGGACAAATACCACTAAATAGGGGATGAAGCAAAGAGGGAGTAAACAGACAGAGTAAAATGATGATAAACCTGTCTCAGAAAATAAGTGCACGTCACAACCTTGGCACCAGTGAGGGATGCATGCTGTTCTGTGTATGATGAGCAGAGAGGATGCAGCAGAGAGCCGACCCAAACGCACACTGTCCATTTTCATCACAAAAACACAGTGAATGTTTGAAATCCAAAGCAAAAGGTATATTTCCACTGTGAACTATTAATGGCAAGGTTGTGCAGGGTAGGTGACATCATATGATAGTGTGTTTTTTTTTTTTTTCTTTTTTGTTTTTTTTACAGTATTTATAAAACTGAATGTCTGAGAGGCAGTTTCAAAAAACTTAATTGTGAATCCTCCTCTTTTCCAGCTTGCTCATCATCATCAGCTGACATGGAGTGTGGTGGCGGTGAGCTCTCTGACAGTGGCAGCAGTGGCTACTGGAGCTGGGACCATGGTAATGCAAGCCCCGCCCCCTCGCCGTCTGTCACTGAGATGGACAGCAGCCCTGATGATGGCCTACACATGGAGTTGGAACAGGGAGAGGAGCTTAATGCCAAAAAGCCAAAGGTGCAGTGTCGTACATGGTCGTGTAAAATGTTTATTGGCGAAATATGGCACCACATTTTCAAGCTTATTTCCTCCATGCAAAGCAAAGCATGAGATAACCATCTGTCTTTATGTACGTTCCTTTGACCTAAACTTCACCCGTGCTGTGGTCTCTCTCTCTCTGTCTCTCTCTCACAGAGCTCTTTCAGAGTTGTGTACAAGTGTCTGTGGCCCAGTTGTGGAAAAGTGCTCACAACTTCAGTTGGAATAAAGCGACACATCCGTGTGCTGCATCTGCGGTGAGCCTGTGCCTGAGATACATGTTTTTTATGGAGAACTACAGCCTAAATATTTCACACTAGTGTTGAAACAATCTGTCTAAAGTCTATAGTCTCCCAGCCAACCCACTTTGACACCCACCCAAGATCATTTTTTACTTTTGTAAAAAAGGAGAGACTTGGATAGTATTGTTCGTGTTTTGTTTTTTGTTTTTTATTTTCAACCGTCCCTTGATATTGCACCACAGTCGCTATAAAATAGGATACATAAAAAGGACAATAAAAAGAAAAACTAAAAGAAACTATAACTATAGAAGATGAACAGAGAATATTTGCTTATCCTAAGCCTATCCAGGGTGTACCCTGCCCTTGCCCAGTGTGAGCTGGGAATTGCTCCAGCATCCTGTGTGACCTGGAGATGGACAAGCGGTAGAGAATTAATGAATGAATGTATTCATTTCTTTCCTAAGGGTTAAGGTGTAATGGTGTAAGGTGTCAGCTTCATGTCCAAAAACAAGAGGGGATGACATTTTTACTGACTTAATCTTTACTCGGGGAAGTGATTAAATATTTTTCAGATTTTACATCTGGGCCAAACACTCCAAACAAATCACTCCATCTCTCTTTGTGTCCACTCGCTGTCCTCACCACACTAGCAGAAGTGGATCAGATCAGTCCCAGAGAGAGGAGGACTTCTACTACACCAAGATTTCCTGTGAGACTGTGGATGCCAGCTCCGCTCCAGCTCCACCCCAGCTGGCTCTGGGCCAGGTGTCATCCTCACATCTCAGCTGGGCCTCCTGTGGTTCTCCCCTAGCCTCAGGGCTCCAGATCCCCCAGGCTCACAGGCCTAGGTCCAACTCCAGCTCTGGGCCAGGACCGAGCAGGCCCAGTCCACTCAGCCAGTCTGCCCCCAGCAGCTTCTGGCAGATCCACTCGGAGCATCTCTATCAGGTGGGTGCAGCAGTATTACTGTCAGTGTCTTAGGCGGTATGGCCTGTTGGGTGTGAGAACAGAAAGTGAAGAGAAGATGGGGGATGTCTGGCGGCTATTAAACCCACTTTTGAATGATCTGCATCATTTGGAAAGGACCATATATTGTTATTTGCAGACCTAACGAAAGGTCTGCAAATAACATGGAAATACTAAAATATTTTACTGAAACGAGACAATAGATACTTCCCTCTTTAAGCTAAATATGAAATCTATAAAATCAATGTCTGAAACAGGGAAAAGGCTAGCTTTTGTCCATACACAAGTGCCCTTAAAGCGGCCGAATCATGACTCTGGTGACCTGAAACAGTCCCTCGTGTGACCTCCGAACAACTGCAACAAAGTGTTTCCTCTGAATCAGAATCAGAGAGCCTTTGAGAGGTTGCGGGTTACCATTGGACAGAGTCAGGCAGGCTGTTTGCCTCTGCCTCCAAGCTTTATGTTAAGCAAATCAGCTACACATCACAGTAGATGATGTCAATCTTCCCAGCTAACTACTTCAAAATGTCAAACTTTAATTTAGCACAACATTCACGCATTAAGGTTTTCACCTCATATGGTCTGAAATTGAAAATACGGATTCAAAACAAGTACTACATTACATCTTAACATGAATTATATTTGGCTAATAAAATGATAGATGATGTCTTACTACGTTATTAGTAAGTGTTTTATAAGTTGATGTAGATGTGTTATAAAACCTGCAATAACATGTCCACCCAAAATAATTCCATTTGTCCCAGTATGCAATTTGCACTGTGCTATGTAAGCGTTGTTTAACACTCAAACATTCTCTGTTTAATTTCTTCCCATGTTTTAGAATTCATTGCTGTTTCATGCAAATTTAAGTATTTGCATTGAGGAGCCATAACTTACCATGAACAATTGTTTATTTTCCAGAGTATGAGTTCTCTGGAAGAAGGGCGTGCTTTGGGTGGAGGAAAGTTTTTGAGAGAAATGAAAAGAGGCAGCATGGACATGGACAGTATTATGAATTATTAAATGTCAGGTGTAGATTTTAGTGTGTGACTGGAGGAATTTGCTTTCCAAACATCCCAATTTAATATTAGCAAAATTCAATCATCTTTTTTCCCCCATGATATCCATAAAAGAAAGCAAAAACACATTAGTCAATGCTAATTTCATGGTAATGTGCATAGTAGTGTTGCAAAGTGCTTACCAGAAAATCAAACATACAATAGCAGCAGTCCAATCCTGAATGATGAATCAATCCTAAAACACACAGGTAACCAATGGAGAGAAGCAAGAAGTGGTGGGGCATGTTCCTGTCTCCTAGAATTTGTGAGGAGCCTAGCAGCAGCATTCTGTATGAGTTAGAGACGGGAAATTCTCTTTTGGCTCAGCCCTGAGTACCCCCCCCCCCCCCCCCCACACACACACACACACACAGCGTCCCCATGCAGATGCCCTTCTAACAAGCCAATGAGCCACAACTTTGTTTATGCATCACAAAGCAGCATATTTTACTGGTGACCTGCATTTACCCTGTACCACTGAGCATGTAAATGGATGCTTTGTGACAGTCAGAGACTAAGCTGTCGACTTGCTTGCTCCCCCAAAGAGACTTGACTCAAAGCAGTCTGTAAAAGGCAGAAAAACATTACATGTGTTCTTCCAGTAGCCGTGCAGCAGGTAGCTCTGGATGTCCATTTGTCTGTGCTCACATTGAACTGCTTCAACCTATAAACTCTAAAAAACTTCATAGTGCTAACAACTATGAAATAGTTATTATTCTTGTAGCTGATTTTTCATAGGGTGCAGATTGGAGAAAACTTCAAACCATGCTTTAAAGTGCTTTTCTTGAGGATGCAGGAATCAAATGTGTGTCTATGTGGGTGTGCATTTGTGTTATTGCCGCAGGAGGCTTGTGATTTCAAATGCCTGATCACAGCATCCAATTTCCTTATGTTTATTCATTCTCAGGGTGAACACATAGCAGATTTACAGCCTTCATAATTTCATTTTGTGGATGTTTTCTTCATCTACTTGTGTACACTTTGGGGTGGGTTTTAGGGACATGGATTGGCATGTATTCAGTCAGGGCTGTACAAGAAGGAGAAGGAGAGCAGAAGGAATGGGAACGACTTTGCAGGAAAAGATTTCACACGAGCCAGTTTTCTTGTTTCCCATTTGTTAGGTTCAAGATTCAAAGTGAGATTCAAAGTGTTTGTTGTCATATGTACAGTAAAGAAACGTGTTTCCCTGTACAATGAAATTCTTTTTTGCTGTCCACAATGGATGGGCACATATATAGACACAGATAAATAGGATAAAAGAATAAAAACAGGATAAGCTCAACCAGCAATAGAATTATAATACAATAGCAGTCAGTGTGCAATAAAGCAAATGAAAGAATATGGCACTTTACAGCAAATGGATAGAAAGAGGAAGAGGAAATTTGTGTTTCAACTTGAAAAATGTGTGTCGAGGTCGTGTTGAATCTTATATTTGATCAGTGATATAGCATCCTGTATCAGTTTGAGCTGGAAACTTAAACAACAGGAACTCTGAAAAAAGGTGCTGCAACATAACATGGCATGTTCTTTTATTAGTAATTTGACACATTGTTATATAAGTTTATGGTGCTGAAACTGCTTTGGAAATATTGTTGCATTTACAATGGTTCAAGTGACAAAGCTGTGCTATTTGGCACATTGTAGCTTCTTTTACTTTGCTGTTGTTGTTGTTATTGTTCTTTAATGCACTGCCATAACTTTATTTTTTATTCAGTCTCATTGCTGTCCCCAGTGCCCTTTTCAGCAGCATCACAACTTTAAAAAGAAACACATTACAGCAGCTGCTCAGTGCAAAGCAACGCAATCGATAACTGTAACAACTATCTAATGAACATAGAGTATTTATTTATCAGCTAGAGGGGCAAACATTTGCTGGTGTTGTTGGTGACTAAAGCTTAAAAATAGAGTGGATATTAGCCTGAGGATTATGTGGTGATCGGACACACAATGACAATACAAATGCATGTTTTGGTTGCAGGTTTAGTTGAGCTAAGCTGTCAACATGGGGGTTGATAGCTGCAACTGCCATTATGTCAGCGTGTGTTGTGTTGTCAGCTTGTTGCTTCTGCCCTCAAGTGGCCAAGAAGCCAGTTGAAGAGAAAATGAATCAGATGTTTTTTAGTCCGGGACCAAGAATTTACTTTACTTATCTTTCCTTTAAAAGAAAGGTTCGCCAGTTAAGGCTTTCTGCAAACATACTGATTTATGTGTTGTCTCCTCTGCTTTGTTCTTTGCAGGCTTGTAGCCCCATCCAGGTGTCTGTGGCCCCCAGAAGCCCTGGCTGCCAGGGTTGGACACCCACTGCCCCTGTCTCTGGACACAACAACACTCCAGTGGGTCTATTTACTGTCCTTTTCTGTCAGTCACTGTGTGTGTGTGTGTGTGTTTTTTACTGCCTGCCTGTCAGTGTTAGTCAGTGTGATTCAAAAAGTCAGAAGCTTCAGTCACTGTTGCCGTATGTAAGACAACACTGACTTAGTGTTGATACAAGATCACGTCTGGCGGCTGCCGTTGGTATTAATCCTGCTCCGTCTGTCTGCTCAGATGGTGAAACCTCGCTGCCGCTCCGTCAGCGTCGGGGAACAGTGGCTCCAACAGAACAGGCTGCAGCCTATGAGCGTGTCGCCCTCCCGCACCCACTGCTCCTTCAGGTGAGACGTGAAGCCCCTCAGTTTGTTAGTGTTTAAGCCCCAGGGTCCTGCTAACTCCCTGCAGCTGAGTCTAATGGGGTCGTGTTTGGTGAGTGTTTAGTCTCAAGCCAAAGATTTGAATGGATGGAATGGTGCAACGTAAAAATGTGTCGGATGCCAAAAGTAAACTCTTTTCCCTCCTGGAATTTAAGACCATTAATCTTTCAATCAAAATGCCACGCAAATGTTCGAAACTACATTTTCTTATGGCTATCCTGACTTCTATTACATTTGAAGCATTGTTGAGGTTTGCTTTATCTTCTCTCTTTATATTTCTAAAAATAATTTTCTCGCCTGGGCCCCATAAATCAACATATTCACCTCAGTTTTCTCAGGAGACTTTTTGACTCAGCTGTTGAAAATCCATAATTGTGTCTTTGTGCTTATCCTCATATTTAAAGGAATTGCAAAATTCGATTTTACAGATTGCTTTTAAAAAGCCATGAAATTAACTCCACTAAAATATAAAAACAGAACACTATCCACATTTTATCCCAGCATCATTGACATTAACAACTTTTAATATGTCGGATAGTTGTCTAATGTTTGCGAGCGACAACTCTCGGCTCTATCCAGGGTTTAAGTTTGGTTGTGGACAGACGCTGCTCATCTTAAATTTCATAGTTCAGATGTAGATTAAGCCACTTTACTATCAGGAAGGTGTCTTATATTTTGAGGGTAAATGAATTATTGATTTTGGCCCTTTGCACAGTCCAGGTTGTCATTCTATCCTTCAGTGTGCTCCTGGCTGTAAAGTCATATACCTGCGGCTCGGCCTGAGGAGATAACAACTGATCCAATCATCTCTTATTTTAACATAAATTCATCACATATCAGCTCTCTGCGTTAGCATCGTTACATCTCATCCTCACAAAACTGAATCTTTCCATCTGTAGGAAGGGTCGTGGGGAGGCCAAGAAGTGCCGCAAGGTGTACGGGGTGGAGCGCAAGGATCAGTGGTGCACTGCCTGCCGCTGGAAAAAAGCCTGTCAGCGCTTTCCTGACTAAAAACACTCACGTGATGACGACAGGTGGAGTGTGACAGGCGGAGAGGTTTCCGAACGGATCAGGGAGAAAAGAGACATTCGTTAGAAAGAGGAGATGAATCAGGGCCTGAGAGCCATCAAGAAAAACAACTGATCTTTTATTACATGTGGTTTTTTTTGTTTTGTTTTTTTGTTTGTTAGTTTTTGTTTTTTTTTTTAACTTTGGGCCTATTTTGTTTCTTTCCTAAAGGAATGCAAATTGAGTTTTCTGTATCTTTGTAACTTGATCCTGAGAATTTAAGTCTGCGATGGTGCTAACTGTTGACTGACTTTGAACCATGTGATGTACTACAGTACCCCTCTACTTTATCCAAAGGTTGTATTACTGCCCCTGTAGCTTCACTTTAGTAGACTGCCACTTGGCTGTATTGTTTATTCCAACCCTCTTCCAGTGGTTACACAGTGGTTATGATGTACATTATATTGTGTGCTTTGAGTTATATGCAAGTATTTTATACCATTTTTTTAATCGTCTTGTTCAGCCCACGTATTGGGTAAATTTGTTTTGGGTGGGGGGGGTATTCATGTTTTTTGGCACTTTGTTGGAATATAAACTCACAAGAATAAGCTATATTTGGTTTTACTCAACCAAGTTCCTTCCATGAAATGGATTTCTTTCCTGCCCATGTTGTTGGCATACGACCAGTGTTGTAAGTTTTCACCCATGAAGCTATGGAGTCATAGTAATGGGACTAGCATTAGGAGAAAGAGTTTGTAATAGCAATAAAAAAAAAAAGGAAATATATTGTCAGACACATTAAAAAGCACTGAGAATTTCAGACAATGTTGTTTGATATTTTTTTTTTGTCTGCATGACAGTCCACGAAAGAAATAGCAAACTATTTTATTGTACTTTTCTCTATACACATTTTGTATGAAGACTCAGAACAATGGTATAATGTTAGAAATGTGGTCTGAAATGTACACTGTATTCACAAATTCAACTCTTTTATGTTGAGTCTGACGAAAAAGCACACGCACACACACACACACACACACACACACACACACACATGCACGTGCACAGTCACGCACACTCACACACTCTGTAATCGCCCATAAAATCGTATGCATACATTATTACATCTCTTAATCAAACACTAGTTAACACTATTAAGATGCAAAAGGATGGATGTGACCTACATGTGGAGGGAAAATATCCTGACTGCAGAACAAATTGAATTTTTTTTTTTTTTTTTTGCTTAAGCAAAGACATTCTTTTCTGTATATTAATGACCATAGTTGACATGCACATTTCGTCCATATTCCTTTGTTCTCAGCATGGTTTTCAGCGCAGGCGTCATTGAAGGACCTTCCTTTCAATGACCCAGGAAATTTCCAGATTCATGCACTCAAGTACAAAGTGCAGCTCTACAGATGTTTAGCGTTTGAGGACTGACTGTCGATTCGCTTTTTTGGCTCCAGACTTCCACTTTGGCAACTCTGTGAATCGCTGTGCTCTTATTTTCACAATTAAAGGATAATTTAGGGACTGCACAATAACTGTATTGGAGGAAGGTGGTCAGACACAAAAATTGCAATCTATAATTCCACTTGTAAGATGAGCATCAGTAATTAAAATTAAACGAATGTATCAATAAGTAGGTAGCAGAGACTGATTGAATTGGATTTAAATTCCTCTAGCATTGATATCAAACCTATATATCAGCCCAAATGGAAAATATACTACATGATAAAACTATAGTTTCTCTAATTGGTTGGTTTATAGTTCTGAATACTTTTGTTCATTTTCATTAGTGACCTTTAAAAAGCTAATTTTTGGTTATTGATATATGTTCACATGTTTTATGTTTTTTAAGGAGCAAGTCCAAAGAATTTTTTTTTTTTTAATTAATTATGAAGCTTAGATGGATGGTAAATATTTTGTTATTTGTTATCTAGTGCTTATTCCTATTTTCAATCTAATTGCAGAAAATGGGTGTCAGTTCAAAGAAATATCTTATACTGGTTATCACTGAGGACACGATGAACCTGATTCCAATTCGGTATCCATGGAAAACATGTTTGGTCTTGAAACACTAGAGGACAGTGTTGTTCCACTGAGAGGAGCTGTCAGAACTCACAATACAAAAGGCTGGGATAACAGAATGAAACATTAGTAAGAAGACTTTTCTTTTGTGGTGATGCAGAGTTTGGTTGAAATTTGAATCCTTTGTGCCTTAAGGATAAAATTGGATCCTTATACCAGTAATAAACAATATGTAATTCATTAATCCCATTGTCTCCATATTTACTTCTGAATAAACTGCCTTCAAAGCGCACTGTTGGTCCATTTCCTATTTACTTCAATTAGTCCCAGATTTTTAATAGGGGAGCCTATATATTGAAATATAAGTTCATTTTATAAGAGCTTGATAACAGTGATATCTATTTTATTGCATAAGACAAACTACAGAGCGCAAAAAAGCCATAATTAGAGCCCCATCCACACATACATGACAGTGCAGTCACTTGATTTTTAATATGTCACACTCTCTCAGGTCTGAAAAACCTTACAGTGAACCAGTTTACCAATCTCATTTGGCCCCTTTTATTATACCAACACACAAAAATATATTCAATTGCACTTCTCTAATTCTTTTATTTGACAGAATGGCATGTAAATATGATTAATAAGAAGGACATCACGGTCAAAACATTCCTTGTTACTTAGAGACACAAACAGAGGTGCTGCAAGATGGCGGAGTCTGTTGTTCTGATGACGGTGATGGTATCACAGTTCAAACTGGTGTGAGCTGCTGAAAACATGGTCGATTGGTTGAGGTAACTGGGGCAGGATACTGTGAGAGCAACAGAAACACATTACAGTTTGTTTTGCCTCCAAACCCGAGTTACAGGGATGTTGTTGACCCTGCCGCTGCGGCTGCTCCTCATGCCCAGGTACTGCCTAAGCAGCTGGTTGACCCGTTTCTGATTGTTCCATTTGCGGGCAGATTTCCGGACGCCTATGAACCCACCATAACGCTTTTGTAAGGGCCTCATGGGTGAGCCAATGAGCTTCCTGTACCCATGGCGCCCTCTCTGGAAGCCGCCGAAGCGTTTGGATAAGCTGACAGACTCAGATGTGTCATCCTCATCCACCCCTAGCTGGCCGTCGTTCTCCACATCCCTCTCCTCCCTCGGCTCCATCTCTTCATCCACCAGACTGAGATCCAGGCCATCCAGGTCGTCCCCATCCTCAGAGGATTCCAGCAGTGACGACTCATACTGAACAATGCGCTGCTTGAGTGGCGTCTCATCCCGATCCCTCTCCTGGACCGGCTGCGCAGCTGCAGGCTGCAGCAGCTCGCTGTCAGAGTTCAGGTCAAGAGAGGTCAGCTCCAGCTCCCCTCCCGTTCTCTTGAGCAGAGCGCCTCCGTCAGGAAACATGGGATGGTGCGACAGTTTGACAGCACTCTTACACACCTCCCATGTGAGTGACGAGGAGACACGACCCTCACACTCCAACAAACACACCTGGGTACAGAGAAGAAAGAGTCGTGTTAATGAACTTCTCAAATTCCAACTCCTGGTCAAACACCCAGTATTTCTGTATACATGGACTGACACCATTTCATTTGAGTGGCCACCAGGTCTATGAAGTGAGAGGTGAATGAGCACCTTATCTACAGATTCACCTGCTCTGTAGTAAAACATTCTAAATGCTTAAAGCAGCATTGACCAGTTCATATAACTATTGAATAGAAGAACTCAGCACACTTAATAATTTAGCCTTAGCATTGAATCCATGTTAGAGTATTTCTGTTGTGATTCTGTCCAGTTCCCTCTCATTTCACCTTTCTTTGGTCTTCATCAATTCCTTATTTCTAAATCCATGTCGTTATATATTATATAGTATATATTATATCGAGATCTTCTATTGCCTATTTCTTGAAGATAGGTGAGGCTAAAAAGCTATCACTTTTAACATTTGAAAAAATGAGTCCCCCACGATAAGGATATACTTACTGTTCATCTAATAAGAGATGTTTGCATCTAGACCCTTGAGTGCCTGTTTAATATTAATCGTTAATATATTGCCCATGGTCAGCATTTAATTTATGCAACGCAATTAATGGCTGTGCCATGTTCAGCGTATATGGAAATTTATGTGCCAACGTGCCCATCATTTGATAAAAGTGACATCCACTTCTGCAAAAAATGATTGACAGTGCAAAACTGAAAGAAATTGAAAATCAGTTTGAAGGACAGCAGTGAAATGGTGTTCTTTGCTGACAAAACGATGACATCTTTTTTCTGATTAGCTTTTCAACTCCAGGTAATGATGTTTTTGCTCTTGAAATGATATATGGTGCTTTGGAACCAAAGTTTTTTTTCTTTTTACTATTATTATGGAGTGAAGTTTCTGTAGTTAAAATGACCTTCCTCTTATTATCATCCCACCTGGCAGTTGGTTTTCACATCTGAGCACTTATGGTAGAATCACAACATTATCAATACGGAGGTGAGGACATTTTAAAAGTTTTGAAGTGCCTTTTTGTTTTAAAAATCCTCTTTCCTTTATTGTTTTTGGTTAGGATTTGTGCTTTGTGCTAACTGAAAATCACTTTGCTCCAATAACGAACCTGCTGACTTTCTCAACACAGAGTAAATACATCTGAAAATAGGGCACACCTGCCCCTGATTTATGCATCTATGCATCTCTCTTCTCCCCTTCTATAACTCCACAGGCCTCTCTGAGTTCAATTTTAGTTTGAGGTAAGGAGCAAATCTCATTTATTTCTCAAATCTCGTCCAAATGAGATGAATTGAATTGTTATCAGAAAACCTGCTAACATGAAAGGAATGAGAGGAGAGGGAGTTCCGCTGTGAATCTATCAACGGAAATTAATTATCCATTGTAAATGAAATGAGCACACCAGGGGATTCTCCACGTAAGATCAATGGAGCAATCTAAAGGAGTTTATGAGTAGAGTGTAGATTGTGTGTGTGTGTAGTGCGCGCTATTGTGCATTTATCCGCTTGTGAGGACAAGAGAATAAGCAGGAGTAAAAAAGCCTTGAGACTGAGGTAGCTTTAAAGGTTTGATTTTTATACAGGTAGGTCAGGGTTTGTCCTTAAATTCAACATTGAGGCTTGAATTGGAATTAGCTTTCTTTCATGTATGTCTGCAAAGAACCTTGAGCCTTGTGAGTGCGTATCAAGTGTCAGCCCACCATGTTGTCATCCATGTCCAGGTTCACCCCCTGATGTTCATAAGGCAGACTGCAGGTTCAAGGCTCTTCGGCACTGGCTTAAATTTTCAGCCTTGATCTCCACATACATTTCTATTAACAGCCTATGCTTTGAATCAAGCGATATAAATAGCCGAAAGCTGAACTGTCATATTTTGCCATCCCTGACCATAAGGGTTGGTTGAAAAGAATGGGTAACACAACGTAATGGCTGAGAGGGTCTAAAGGCAAAAGTGTTTCAGGCGGTTCTTTAGTCTTTAAATTAAATCTGGCTTTCGCTAAGAGAGGTCAATCATGAGCTTATAGAGACAAAAAGCAGCTCACCAGGGAACAATGCTACAGAATCACACAGCTACAATAGTCACAGCACAGACAATTAGCGAATGTCAACAAAAGCTGTTGTTTACCTCTCAGTGTCTGTGTGTATTCCTCTGCATGTATAGCTACACGCACAGGTGTTTGGCCCAGAATGAATAAATCAATGGGCCCTGAGTTTATAACAAACAGCGGCAGCTTCAGACACACAATCTCTCAACCTGCCTTGGAAACAACGGAATTGCTCAGCGGATTCCATCTGTGGCTCAATGGGAAGGCGGCTAACACAATGAGGAGCTGATAAAATGTGTCAGTCACCGATGTAAGCCTGGGCAGATGATACTAAACAGCAGTCAATTACATAGTTCTATCGCAAATTCCAAAAAGGTCCCAGCTGTCTCTCTCTGCATCATTATCAGCTAAATTAGCCGTTCTATGGTTATTCACGGACGCCCACAGACTATTTCTGTTCACTAATGTGGCTAGGGCTGTTTTGAAATGAGATTGCGTTGCCATGCTGAAGTTTTAGTTTGGGTTCAGAGAGCAGTTGCATTCTCCCAGTATTGCATGTTGGTCACGGAGCATTGCACAACTGATATGGATACCCACACATGCAATACAAGACAGAGACAGTGCTCAGAACAAACAGCTCTGCATGTTTGTCCACACCTGTTAGATATTTGATTACAAAGTTAATCTTCTTACAACCATTTAAGAGACACAGAGAATCCCAGCTCACATTGGGTGAGGGGCGGGGTCACCCTGGGCAGGTCGCCAGTCCATCAGAGTGGCAACACACAGAGACAGACAGAGACCAACAAGCACTCACACTCACACCTACAGACAGTTTAGAGTCGGCAACTGACCCAAACATGATGTCTTTGGATGGTGGGGAGATAAACCCACACAGGCAAGGTGGAAGATGCACACTCAGAAAGCCCAGAAAGCCCCCAGGAACTGAACCCGCAACCTTCTTGCTGTGAGGTAACACTGCTAACCACTCTGCCGCTGCAGAGCTTCACAGAGCTGCTGTCATGTACTTTGCTAATATTTGTCTGCTGTCAACATGCATTAATGACCACAGTGAGTTTAGTATTACCACCAGGCAAAATCAGAGCTCAAACTTCCCTACGTCTAAAACAACACGTGCTCTGGCTTTGCAAGTTTGTGCAAATGCTGATGACCAATGTCCTCCCAGCATGATCTGACAATGTCCCAAAGAGCTTCTTTTGCTGTCCCAGAATGCCTGGCATTCGCGTTAAGTGGGGTTGAGGACAGGTCACTGTAGATGAACGTCTATGACAGTCAAGACTAGGTAGCTTTTCTTACAAATTGCTTCAGTAACTGCCGCTATTCCTCCAAGGTTGTGTCCCGACTTAAATTTTGTTTAAAATTGTCATTTTTAAATGACAACAATCACTTTCTAAATGATCATTTTTGCCCTACGCTGAGGTGATTAAACTCAGAAAATACAAAAAACATGGAGAAACTGAATTTAGGTGAAACACAACTGCAAACAAAGGCATCAAGCTCAATAACACCTGTAATTTGTTGCTTGTATTGTTTTCAGAACTGGCAGTTAAGACTTAAAATACTCAATCAGGTAGCAGCCAAGTGTGACGACATCATCATTCCCAGGACTGGGTTTTTGTTTTTTTTTTTTTTGGTCCGTCCAGACTTCAATGACACGGTTTTGGCTTTCAAACTGATACTAGACCAGCAGAATTGTAAAACTCTTTTGACGGGTAGTCTGACCTACCTTCCTCCTCTCCAACCTTCTTTGGACATTTCTTTTGCTTATTGCAGCTTTAATATAGAAAATCCTGTATTAGTTTTGTCATTTTCTGTTTATCATTATTATAACTAAGCTTGATGTATCTTTTGAGATTTTGGTCACTTTGGTCGACCAAATACAACGGATACAACCAGGATACAACCAGTCCAGCACTGCCATTATTTGACAGAGAAAAGGGAGCTTTGAAACGAGGGGCACAGCAGGCAGACACAGGGTGAAAGTTGAGCTACTTTGACAAGCCTCAGTTGAATGGATCAGATCCATCCAAGTGTCACATGAATTCATGCGTCAATGGACATGTCATAACTCAAGGAAATGTGTTCTTGTCCACACCGGCAATGGTCCCTGGCAAAAAACCCCAAAATTTATAATGTCTAAAATCCTTTGGGAAATCAATCTGAGAAAAATGTGGATATGACGAGAGACACAGTAATCAGATTGCTGTCTGCTGCTGTTTTGGCAATCACAACCACACGTCTATAGGGGTGTTGAAGCCTGCTGCAGCTGTACCCACGCTGAAAAATACATGCTGTGGTGCTGATTAGGCGCAAGCTTTCATCAACTGAGATTCACAATGAGAATACACACACCGACTCACCATGGTGTTGAAGGCTTGCTGCAGCTGTTGCTGCTGCTGCATGAGCAGACCACAGGCCACACATTCCCCCTGGCAGTCGCTGCGTCCAGGGGTGAAGAGACATGCCAGCAGCACCAACAGGCACCACAGAGGGATCTTCATCGCTCAGCACACCCAGACAGGCAGGAACAAACAGGAGCCCAGCAGGTAGAAAACAGGAGTCAGCGTTCAGCGGCGGGACAGTGTTGGATATAAAGTCCGTGGGATCTGGGTCCAGTCTACAGGGAGAAAACAGACAAGAAAAACTGCATCAACTCCGATTTCTAAGGATGATTAGCTGGACTTTGGCAGTCAGTCAAAGCGTCGGTGTTGGTGGTGGGAGAGTGTTCAGCCGTCATTGGGAGATGGACAATGTAGGTGGGATGGAAAGAGAGCAGAACCTGAAGCAATAAAGGAGAAAATGGGTATTTTCCCGTGGGCAGGAAGTGGCCACTCTAAGCTGCAGGGTTGGATCACTGATGAAATCATACACTGTTGGGTCAGAGATTTCAAAGTATTGATCTGTGATCCCAGGGATTAGTTTTAAAACCACAGCAGAAGTTGGGACCTGTTCCTGCAAAAATCCACGAACGAGCTTAAATACAACTAGAACAAAAGTAAGAAATGCAAGGAGGGCGAAGGAAAGGTATTAGTGTCAACGCTGGAAGGGCACTTGTCAACTTCAACTTGATAAGAGACTCGAGAAAAGCAAATGTTTGGATTGTCATTATAGAGATATGACAGAAGGGATGTGTGCATGAGCTACGAATGATAACAGGAGGGATGGATAAACTCCAGTGGACCCTGACGCCTTCGGCTCTAGCAACGAATTTATGAACCAGGTGCTCAGAGTTTGTTGTTTGACCTCAACTCCCTGACCCCCATATATCCTAACGCCCACCACTGTATTGTCCAATAACACAGAGATAACAAAGACAAAACAGCCACTCAGAACATGATAAATTGCTTCTGCAGTTGCACCAGAAAGAGCTTCTGCAGGTTAATGAACCATCACAAGGCCTTGTTGTCATACTTTTTTGCTTTATCAGGTACCCACCAAATTATGAGACTTTAGGAAGTGGCTTTCCTCTTTTTTCCTAATGATACTTACATGTTCATCCCACACCAAATAAAGCACTTAAAATAACATGAAGTGATTATTGCAAACTTTGGTCCAGCTAAATAAAAACTCTGATCCCCCAATTCTTTAGCTGCTAAATGCTCCACTTTGTTCACCTGCTATAGTTGCTGACTAGGTCTGCTGTGTGTTGCTGGGCAGGTAGTAAAAACTCATGCTAAATTAAAGAATGATTATAATGAAAGAGAAAAAGATGAACCAAGGAATTAAGTGAAGGTTATCATTCCAAAATAATTAGAAAAAAATAAGTAACGCAAAAATGCAAAGAAAACTCCAGAAGCTGGTTCTCCTCACAACGAGTTCCTTCAGCAAACATCTGATTGCAGCAGATATCTGCAGATGCATGGACCCTCCCTGATTACTCTATAGGTAAGGTACAGGTTTACACCAACATGGCTAATCCCATTTATGGTACTTTACATTCTTACATTCTTTAATGAGCAATAATGTATCTGATTGAAGGACCTGCATGCTTTATTCCAGGTCCCTTCACTGTGGTGAAGTGGTGGTGAAAAGTGTGGCTGTCGTTTTTTAATTAAAGCAAAAACAACAATGTTCAGAAGGTACACTCCAAATGATTACCTCCAGTAAATGGCAAGTGTAATGCAGAGCATGACGCTGTAAAGTGGTTCAACATTCATAGACTGCAATTAAATGTCAATAACAAATGTACAAGGAATTCAAATGGAGCAGTCTAAATTCCTGTAACATCACCATTTGTCTCTATTATCCCAGTAAATTGAACCAAACTATATATTCTTGACAAGAAATTTACCAGGACATCACTAGGATACTAAGGGTGTCCGTGGATTTACATTAACCATTTGGAGCGTAGTAGAGCAGTGACGTTCTGCTAAAATGATTTCTATATTAGAAATAGTGTTATAAATAACAGCCGCATAACATGCAGCAAGAGGAGGCTCTACACAAAAGGATATGGTGAATGTGAAGTCTGAATTACAATGACAGCACATCACTGCCATAATGAAGCAAAGGATTGGCTATTAAAACCTTAATTTCTATGATAACAGCGAAAATGAAAAGTGAACATACTTCGGACAGAAGAAAGCTGAATTAGATATGGTTCATTCGGATGATGACAAAGACTGGGTGCAATGTTGGGCTGCATTAAAGATGAGATATGCTTTCAGCATCTCGTTGACTCACACAGAACCCCATCTGGTCCAAAATGAATTCACTCTCAGTGTTTTCACAGGTTCGATGAGGCCAGTGAGTGTCAGAAGTCACATGTGGCGATACTACACAGTTATCCTACAGTAAAGACACCGCATTGATGAGAGTGAATGAGGAGCTTTAAAAATACTTGGAGTGGGTGTTGTATTGATGGGTGAACTGAAAGAAAGAAATAATAAAACTGTGAAAACTAGTACACCATGACCATTCTTGCTTTACAACTGTACCACATTACCACTCACAGTCAATAGCATATGAACCAGCTCGTGTGTGACTTGGGTCCATTAAGAAATATATAAATGGCTTTATGGGAAATCATTAGAGGGACCTGTTTGTTTGCCTTGCAGAGATGTTTTGTGCAATGATCATTTGCTGGATTGCTGACTAAGCCTATTCAATATTGTTATGTTCTCCCTTAAGTGGCCTTTACAAAGTAAGTTGGACTAATGAGTAAACCAGGAGAATGTAAATGATGGTGAAGGCCCTGAATGCGCTCCAGCGCTACAAAGATGTGGCTTTCACACATTAATAATATTATATCAGAGTGTGTTAATATAAACAGGCATTAAGAGCCACCGTCTGCTGTTTGTCAACACTGCTTTTAATAAGCCAAGTTATGCAATGTTATTCTTTAGAGCTTCATAATTAGACAAAGGCCGTCCATTTGTTCACTTTGACAAACCCAGGTGTTCCTGAGAATATTGCGATTCAGGCTGATAGCTAAACAATAAGGGCCAGTATCAAACAGTATATGAGGCACCTGCAATATGTAAATAATTTCTCAGAGCAGAAGAATATCCTTATAAGGCTGTGCTTTCATTTCCATTTTTAATAAATAGTCCATAATAATCAGTATGTTCCAGCAATAGTTTCTATGTTTGTGGATCGTTTTCTATCGAGAGCTGCAGGAAAAAGTCCTGAAATTGGAAAATAAGGTCTGTTGTTTACTCAAGCTCAACACTTTTTCACGCCTTACTCTACGACAGAAAATAAGTCTTTGAATGACCAGGTCATGATTTCTTTTAGCTTTCATGTGTATTGAAAAGCAGCCAACGGATGGCTAAGTGAGAGTTACAGAGGTCATCAGTTGGGTTAAATACAATCACATTCAATTCATCCTGGAAAATCTTGAACTAGCTGTTACCACGCTTCCATGGTGAGTATAGCTGAATTCATTAAATCAATAATATAGATTTTAAAAGGTTCTCCTTTGCTATCACACCTGGTTTTGCAGGTTTAAAGTACCAAGCAGTGTTGCCATAATGCCTAGGACTTCCTGACAACCAAGAGTCACAGTTTCCATATCTCAGTAATTTCAAACTGAATCTGCGTGACACTTTGAGCGATGAACCAACATACGCCCGTCTCTGCTCTATTTCAGTAATGATCCAGTTCTTGGTCTTGATATTGATACAGGTCCATTTCAACCTTGCCTATATGACTTTTCTTCTATAATGGTTCATATCATTAGCATAATCTATCTGGCAGAGCAGACACTAAGCCGGGTACAGAGGACTGATGTATGATGCAGCATAAATGCGCAAAATCATGATCACCGGGGAGGGGCGCCCCCTATCCCCCCGGCCACCAAGGTAGCTATACTCACCCAGGGGCCCAGGAACTCATTCACTGGAAGTGTTGCATTTCAAAACGACCTTGTCTTCCTAAATAAATGCTGGTATTAAGGCAAAAAGAAAATAAAAAGGGCCGTCCATTTTAGCTGAGTCTGTCCATCTTGCAGAAATTAATGCTTTTTCTGCAACAGCTGTACTATACTATCCTTCCATTAGAGTTAGCTAAAACCATGAAAGTGTTTTCAAGAGGGAATATATTTTCCTCTGAAACAAACAGGAAGCAATCAGAGCATTCAGGAAAGGAGCACTTGTCTTATGCTTTTGGTTTTGTCTTTTGAGTACATTTCTCGTCAGAGCCTGAAAAATTTAAGAGCAAGAAATTCTCGAGTGATACTCCTCAAGGGACAATGTAAAAAAATCTCACTTGTTTGAGGAAAAATTTTGGTGAATCTTTTAATGTAGAACTTTTATTTGTTTTTCATGAATATGTTGTTTTGTTTTGTTTTTTAGATATTTAGGGATATTTTTCCAAATCCAAGAGAGAGTACAAAGAGAACATAAATAACACAAGAATGCATCTTGCTTTTTCATAAAAAGCCCCCAGAAAGACGTTGTGTTTTTGTAGATGTAAGAGGTCCGACAGAGTACCAGTAAACGGATAAGGTTCCTGTAAAAACAGGAGAAAGAATGAGACAGGCGACCTTTGCATTTCAGTGTAGCTTCACTCAGCAGAATTTATTTGTGAATTAGCAAAATATCCCTTTTCTGTATTTTTTCTTCCATATTTAAATGTCATCTTTACCAATACAACATTCATAATATCAGAAACAAAACCAAAATACATATAAGCTGGTTACAGTACAATCCAACTTTGCAAAGAAAATATACATTTCCACATTTTCCGGAATAATCCTAAATCCAGTGTGATAACCACATCAGTATATCCTTATTCAGTCAGTTAACCAAGCTACCATCTAGTTCACAACTACTGAAATCAATTGCATGAAATGAAATGAAATGAAATTTATAGGCTCTCACATGTGCTCTCACATGTCTCACATGTTTTTTTTCCTCGCTCAGAGTGCAAATAAAAGGACTTAAGCAAAGTTGCTTACTGTGTTCAAAAATATATATCAAACTGTGACATTCAATTTATCTACATATATAACAAAATACTTTACCAAAAGCATATTTTTAAAACCCAAAATTAAATATGCTGGAGCCAGACACTAGGACGTGTTTTGGCCACAATCGCTGGCGCCATTTTTGGTCACATGCGATGCCGAAAAAAAACAAAAAAACCAAAAAAAACAAAAGTGTATTCTTGTCACTTGCTGAGAAAACCTTTCAAACATATTTAGTATCCTTACAAAGTCCATTTAGCGTCTTATTCAATTGTCCAAAATAGAGCAAGCAAACAAATGACGAAATGAGAGTGGACTATCAGGAGCCTGCACACGGTGCGCAAAGTTACAAAGTGAGATGTATTAATGAAGCTAATGGTGGGATAAATTAGCATTAGCGGCTTTAATGAAGGGTGGAGATGGGGCCAAGGTGTCACGAATGCAAGTGTGGGAGAGGAAAAGCTCGGCACTCTGTCTCTGACAAAGCTCTGACTCACTCTATCGCATCCATTAGTCGTCTGCACGCAGAAGAAAAGCACAAAGAGTCTGCTAATGCAGAGATAACCTAAAGGTCTCACTCTATTTCTCTCTGTTGCCTTTCTTGCTCCCTCTTTAGCATCCACTTTCCTGTTCCTGTTGCACACTCCCCCTCTTCCTCCACTCATCCCTCCACATTCTCTCCTCTTCTGTGAATTATGGCTGAGATCTTTTATCTTTAATGGCATGTTGCAGAGATCACTGGTCCCTTCCAGTATAGTGAGTACATCTTAATTCCTATTCATTAAGACCAACCTGGAGCCAGGAGTCACAACATGAAAAAGCGGTCACTTTGGTGGAAGGAAAATTATTCAAATTCAGACACTACCTATATATCTCATGGGCCACTAATGGTATTTAATTAATTCTTTATAACCTGAGGAAATTCATGTCTGTTTTATGACCTTACACTCTGCGATTGCTTGTTCAAAATATGTTGATGTGAGATAATGGGCCAATAAAGTGTAGTTGTGTGAGAATGTGGAGTAGTGAAACAGTACGACAGATCTCATAAAAAGCTAATTTTCTAAGGGCTTTTTCTGGAAATTTTATAAAAACAGTCATTTGTTATTTCTGAGGGTGCCTTTGGTTTCAGTCAGAAGTCATAAATGGCACAAGACACAAAGCAAGGCATCATTGAAGTCACTATTCACATTCAACCATGTGTTACACGGCACAAAAAAAGAAAAGAAAATGCAGCAGTTTTTAAAGGGATTATTTCTTTGCAGATTCTATTAAGATTCTATTGACACAACAGTAAACAGGGGACAACAGGGACAAAGTGGTGAGACGTGTTTTTATATTATTTTTCAGTGTAAATCAGATTTCATGTGATTATATGTAGATAAAAATGCTAAAAACAAATATATCAAAACACACCAAAAAGCTATTAACATAAGGTGAGAGGGGACTGGGAATTTCTATTTACATATTTTAGTTCAGTTTGACTCAGCTGACCACGCTGATGGCCCGTTCAGAAGAAATCAATGTGATTCTTAATAGGATTTGCTCTGTGTCACCCGGTAACACAGTGTGTGCCTGAAAGTTACAGAAAAAGCTAATTAGCAGAGTCAATGATGAGAAAACATGATTCTCTCTTTCCGTCGCATTACTGACGCACTTGATTCTTACAGTACGTACTGAACGGACATGTTGCTCGTACGCATAGTTCACCTTACAATAGTTATGTTCAAGTTCGGCTCACAGCTGGACCACATCTTTAAATGTGTAGCAGGCATTGCTTGGTAGGTTTAAGCATAAGAAGTTCCAGTCTTTGCTTGCCAAGATAACTGTATTGTGGTTAACTTGTAAAATGAGTCATCATTATCTATTGTGGACCCCCCCCCCCCCCCCCTCTCTTTCAAAACTGTCACTATCTCGCAACCTATCTCTGCCTCTCACCCAGTGTATTCTAGGATTGGCTCTAGCTTCTCACATCCCTCTACTGAATGGGTCATCTAGAAACCGGAGTGGAGGGTTCTATTTAGCAACAACTGCTGGACCAATGACACATAAGAGTAAGAGTTTAAATTACTTTTGTGATTGCAGTTACTACTATTATTACCAGATTCATCATCACAAAGAAAAGGTAATCTTTAACAAGTTATGCTGATGTGAACTTTAGGCATTTGAAACTATTTCTCATGGTCGAGTAAAGTCAAGTTACAGTTTGTCTTTATAAAATAAACCTCAGTTGACCAAAATGCTGAACAGAAAATACAAATATAAGTATAAATATAATCACCAATCCCATGGCTCACTGATTCACTGGTTAATCTGTTCCTGAAACTGTTATAGTATCATTTCTGTTTAAGTCTAAATAATGGAGGATTTTATTCAACACGTCTACGAATTTTTAAATGAAGCGGTTAGCGGTTAATCACAGAAAGCACCGACCATAACCCAAAGATGTTAATTTTACAGCGATATAAGAGTGTAAAAAAGAAGGCATATTTAGGAAACGCAAATTGCTGAAATTACTTCAACAATTTGTCATTTTTCAAAGTAGATGTTCCCTTCTGTTGGTCCCACACCAAATTCACCTGGAAGCCAAAGAAAAGAATCAGGCAATACTATATCAACACCAAATATGACCGCTGTCATCCTGACATAACATAGATAACATGTAACTCTCCCCCTCAGTTTGTGGGAGTATTTACACACACAGCCGCGGGATCATCTGCCGCACAGCAGTGTAAATCCAGCCTGTGCAGCCACAGATAAACAGCATGCAACCCAGTGGAAAGTTCAGACGGCCAGGAGCGGCACCGTCAGACGCGCCCCTTCTCCGCAAGAAGGCTCTTGAAATGACCAATCTAAGAGAGTGCGCTTAATCCGATTTAGACGTGTCTGCAACGGCTGAGCCAGATATCATGATTGCACCTAGTACCTGTCCCACTGCTGCATTCAAGCCCCGCTATTGTCAGGCAAGAACAGAATTGATAGATTTTTAGGATCAGAAAAGGGAGCAATGCCAAGACTAAAATCACCTGGTGCAGTTAAAATTGAGTTTATGAGGCAGAGTGTGAAAATATATAATTACATGGAAGATTCTCCTCATCTTCTCAACTCTTTGTCTTAATCTCTCTAATCTCCATATCTACTCAGTGCTGGATAATGATACACATTTATCTTCCAATGCTTTTGCTCTTTAGGAAATCTTATCTAATGAAGACTGCAGTGCACGCAAATTGAGTGGAAATAAGATTCACTGCAAAACATTTTTTTTTTTCTTCTCACATCCCGCATAGACTATAAAACTCACACGTACACAACAAGCACAAATATCAAGTGGAGATATGATACTCTTTATGTTCAGAGTTGGTTTTCTTCATATCAGATCAATTGAGCGAATCATTATTATCTTTTCCTCCAATTGTACTCACAGTGTTCCTCCTAATTGGGAACATATTTGCGCTTGAGGGTATAGAGGCGCTCAACAGGGGGACATCTCCTCTGCAATCATTCCCCCCATCAGATATGTCCCCTCACTCGAAGGTGCACCAACAAACATCTGATTTGGCCTGCATGACGCTGTGTTAATAAGCCTCAGATAATTTCCTCGCAGTTCTGCTCCTATGAGTTGATAGCGCAATAAGAAACAGACATACCCGCTGATAAAGTACTATTAGGGCTGAAGCCGAGGCAGGGTCACATAAATGGGAGTCAGTGGGAGATGGCTGCTTCGGGTGGATGCTGAGACGGCAGATAAGAGCATGCAAGTGATTCTTTGATAAGGAGGTTAAAGTTATTTGGGGGTTTTTTGGCAAGAAATGAGAGGAAACGTGCACAACCATCACAGCTTCCAAAAAGGGTTTAACAATACGGACACTGTGACCATAATGATGCACTCAGTCCTGCAGCATTACTTCCTACTGGCCTCAGACTGAAATTCTGCAGTGTTAGGCTGCTGACATGGTGTCACTACTGATGTGGTTGCTGTTAAGCTGCAATGACACCTGCACAAATCCATTGGACATGGAATCAGGGAAAGCAATCTGGCACAAGCGCTTTACTTTTCTAAACGCAGAGGACAGCAGGAGACTGAAAAAAGCGTTGAACTGCAAAATACTTGCACTTGAATGGGTGGAGGGGGTGCTGTTATCTGGTAAGTTTGCTATTCTTATTCCTCACAAAAAACACAAATAATCTCCTGATTACGAGGATAATACATGCAGTATAGATGAATATTGACAGAGGAGCCAAAAATCCTGTAAACAGTGTAATCACTTCAATCTTCGCGTGGGCAGCAGAACCCCTAAAAGCTTTTGGAGCTGATTAGAGAGAAAACACATGTGATGCTCTGGCAAGGAAATCTGTTTTTTACAAGACTAAAGGAAGAAATTGTAACTGAAATTCAGATTTATTTTTAGCCAGTAACATGTGGTATGATCAGATTAGATCTATTCTAGATTTTCATTTATATTTACAAGAATGCGATTGATCTTTATAGACCCTTTTATGAGCTATTTTTAATTCTTAAAACCACCAGATATACACATGAACAAGTGTATAAATCCAAATGTTTGGGTTACTTTCAGAAAGAAAAAGAGTACAAAAACACCAAAACATCCTCCTTTTTGCTTTTATATATCAATTTTATATACAAAACTAAAAAACATCAATTAATTATTCGGAGCCAATTGTTTAACTTAATCATTAGTCCTATGCACCTTCAACATACTGTGTCTGACTTCATCCTGTAAACATATTCTATTCTTCATGAAACAATTCCACAGCAAGGAGTCATTTATCTGCGAATGGCACATTAACCACCCATTCCCCCCCAACCCGTCTGTGCGGGTATCGTCTTTACTGATAATGGGAAAAGATTATGCACATTCATTACTATTATCATTAAAATCATCATTGCGCGCTTAGCATGATAACAGCGTTCATCCTGTTCACTTCCATAAGTCTGTTTCCCTACTTGTTTGGGTTGACACAGGAGCTGTTTCTTACGAGGAGTAAAATTGATTTTTTCAGTGTTACTTTGAAGCTTTCTTGTGGTTTATGAAATGTGACACTTGATGGTATGTGATCTATCAGAGGATAAGACCAGAAATAAGCTGCTTTTCTAGTGGCATTTTCTGACATCTGTCAAATACGACAAAATTATTGGAAAAATGTTTTAGAAATGTATATATCTATACAATAGTAGAAAGCTCCCTCTGTATATATATTTATATACAGAGAGAGAGAGAGAGAGAGAGGAAGGAGAGATACTCTTTCTTTAATAGTGGAATCCATCTATCTTCCAAAACAAAATCACAATTTCAGGAAGCATTTATTATTTTATTTATTTTAGTTGTATTATATTAAAACGATGTGCAGCTGAGTAACTAACTGCTTTCTCAGCACAGGCAAGGATGATGTGGGACTTTCCCTCTGTTTAATTAAGTATTTGTCAAGTGCGATGAGGATGACGTTGACTGTGGTACCTTTAGAGCCACAGGGAGACAAACTGAGTAATGGAAAAAAAAAAAAAAAAAAAACAAAAACAAACAACAAGATAACTCCAGGTGAATGAAGGGTTATTTAAGGATTCACCTCTGATGCAAAATTCAAATTCAGAGAAACAGATAATGCAGGACGGAGAGAATCAATCATAAAGGGGAATAAAGGAAGGAGAGTCTTATCAGTGGCTGTCTTTAACCAACAGTATTCCCCCTAGAATCTATTAGCCATTAATGCATACAAGAGATGGCAGGTATTTTCCTTATAAACTATTTCCACTTATCTGAACTGCTTTTTATTCATTTCACACCACAGTCTCCACACACAGGTAGGCTCATGCGCACATGGAAAAAGTCACACTTGAGCACTTCCTTACCTGTCTCCGTGACGTAAAGATAATTTCTTAGAGTCCTCCTTCTGCAGAGACTTTAGTGCTTCAGCTCGTATCCTTAGGCTAAGGGTTTCAACAACTGAACACATGCCTCCTCTGAGGCTTCTTATAATGGCACACCCCTTCCCTCCTGGCTCAACCCTGCATTTCTCACCCCCCCACGTCACCCTCCCTTCCCCTGTATATCACCATTCACATCACTCTGGAGGAGAGTTAGAGAGAGAGAGAAAGACAGAGAGAGAGGGGTGGATTCCCCCATTCTGTTACGCACAATTCCTGGACAGACACAAACTGCAGCCGCATGCTGACGTAGGAGCCACTGCCTACGCCACCAGTTTCGTCTTCATTGAGCCAACTAATGGGGCTCTAAAAATATGCATCATCCACCTTGAGACTGATCTAGAATCCCTGTGTCTGAGGTGTCAATAAAACCTGCCATCTCAATGCCAACTTGCAGCCAAGGTCAGGGAAGCAATGGCACCTCGAAGTTGAAACGCAATGCCATTGAAATGACTGTGGGTTGATGAGGCTGTCTGTGCTGGAAATGGGTAAAACAACACGCTTTTTTTGTTAGTAGCGATGGTACACCTGAAGAGGAGATTCGATTTCTCCTAGTAAACATAATGAAGGAACAATGTAAGACTGGGCACGCAGCGGATAGTTCGTACAGCCAGTCGGGGTCTGCAGGCAAGAGGTTTGAATGAGTCATGCAGGAGATTTGGGGTTGGAAAACAAGACTTGCCTCAAAGTCCTGAGGGGTTTCTCTAATTGATGTTGAGTTTTGTGTTAAGGTGACCATTATGCCCACTGAAGGCACAACGGAGCAAAACATCTAAGGCAGAAACAAGTAGCGGATTAAAATGAGGCTGGTGAGAAGCAGGAGAAGTCAGATAAAGATCAGGACCAAGTAAACCCTCCGACTAAAAACAGCCTGAGTTGTGTTAACTCAGGTGCCGCATTAGTGGAGGCTTTTATTAAAGATACTGCTTAGATAAAGAAATATGATCCAGGATGTTGAGTAGAAGGATGACATAAATGCATTTGAGGGCTTATCACTGCTGCAGAACACTCAGCTATGGTTCGTGATACAGGCAGGATTTTTTTAACTTAGGAATTTATCATACCATTTCTTCTTATATCACGACTGCATTCTAAACAGCAGAAATATGTACTTTGTGGTACAAAGTAAGATGATGCAATTGCAGTTATATGAGTACTCTTAACTCCTTTTTAGCACAACCTGGCTTATCCCCTAACAGCTACTGGACTGACTCCTTTCAAATGAATCAGAGGCTCAACACTGCAAACAACAGTACTAATATCAGTAATGCGTGCCATCCTCCTCATCCTATTTTAGCACATTAACATGTGCATAACCCTGAGCATGAGCTTTTTAACTTCAGGAAGAAGGCACAGTGTCTCCAAATTGCGGCTCAGTTGGTTTTAAGAATCTTTTGTGCCTGCTTCTATTAGAATCTTTAATAGCACAAACAAGGATTTATGACCCACTTTCTGATTGGCACTGATTATGTTTTATACTATTTACTGTTTTTAATGGTGGTTTGTACTGGTTTTAATGTATATATTACTGTCATGTGTGTTTATTGTGTGTATGTGTCTTATGTTACTGACATGTGTTTGTAAATGCACTATACATTATGCCCAGGGAAAATTTCCCAAAGGGGTATGGGTTGTATTGTATTGTACTGAAAAAATGTGAGTGAATGCCAGTACAGTAGTATCACAGGCAACTAAAATTTTGACCTGTTGATGGAACTAAACTAAAAGGTTCATGTTATTTTTGTTGAGTTATTTTTGAACATTTCTGCCTTTAGTTTTGTGACAGGAAGAGAGAGAGAGAGAGAGAGTATGATATGCACCAAAGCTTCCTGAAAGGGACATGATACAAAAGTTTGAAGGCAGGTCCCCCATAGGGTCTTGAGAGTGTTGGCTCAAATGTATGTATGCCAATCTCGTGGTGGTGCTGATGAAAAAGACGGGTAATCTCTAACGCCATTAGGATTTATCTTCTTTCTATCATCTGGATACCATGAATGTGCAGACGCTATTGGTGATGCTCTCCAAGGAAATGTCTGAGAATAAGCTTATACCATCTAGGGCCCATCAATGTATATACACAAGTGTGGCTAAAAACCTAAGGCAAAGTACCAATTAATGTTTAGAATGTGTGATGGAAATAGAAATACTTACGTCTCTGATAATAGCTCCAGCCACTGAGAAAACCCACTTTTTTTTGGTCTTGAAGTTACACTTCAGATTCGATTCTCCTCTCATCACAAGCTGGCATTAGCATTAGCTCCATGTGAACATGTGAATGGTGGCTCTGAACCTGTGTGAGGTCTGATAGTGATGGATGAATTGGCTACATAGAGAGAGCCCTTGGTGCAGCTGAGATAAGGAGCCCTGAAGAACAAGCAGACATTGCGAGGCCTGTCTGTCATTGATACTACTGTTATCCACTGGCTGGCCTCTGGTGGCCAAGAGGCACTGATTACCTCGATGACAGAGGAGGCTATGCTTAGCTTGGCAGCACGTCACTTAAAAAACCTTGTTAAGTCCAATTTTCACATTGGTTGTTTTGTAACTTTTCTTGGCAATGGCACAAACATGTTGTTTAAAAAAAACCTAGTCAGTTATTTTGTCCCAACAAAGAAAAAAATTGTCAATCTAAAAATACCAGTTGTTTTCATCTCTTAAGTATTTTCGGAAATGTGATGATTTTACATGATAGGAACACTTCCCAAGCACACTCAGATTTTTTTGTTGTTGTTGTTTTACATAACTATTGAAATCAACTCAAGTATAAATTTTTAAGGAAAGACACTATGACCTCCAAGAATCATTTTCCAAAAAATACAGTTTTTCTCTGTTCAAATGGAATCTTACTTGTACCAATGCTGAAAAAAAAAAAAAAAAAAAAAAATGTTGTTGATGACTGACGCTTTCATCATTCAGTAATTTTCCACATGGATTAGAAACGCAAATAAGCCTCCATAGGAAAGAGTAATTGGTTTCCAAACAGCCATATGAGAACATTTACAGTGAATCTCATAGGGAACTGTCCAAAGATTGTTCACTAATTCTGATGCGATAATGAATCTGTATTGATCTGTATCAAAGGTAAATAATCAGTCACATGACCATGTCAATCAACAATTCCCTCTGAAAATGCTTTAATGAGAAACATCACGCAGTTGGTATTGCAAGACTTTTATATGCACCATTTGAGCATGGTGAGAGAATGATAGCTGAAATAAAAGCAGATCTTATCATCCATTTGGAATAAAATCATTATCTGTCCCAAGACAGTTTCCTATTATGAAGTCAATTTCAGAGACATAGGGAAACGGAAATATGCCCCCAAATTTGCATATTGTGTATATTCTACTCTTTGTGGTTTACTGCCTGTAACACCGAGATATACTTTAATTTATTGCACTAACAACCAGTTTTGATTTTTTTTCTTCCAAGTGTTTTAATGAGGTAAAAGTGCTGACTGATGGCTCATGAGGCCTCTGCCAAAGGAATTCATGGAACTCACAGACAGCTGCACCAAGCCGGTGTTGGCTCGTGTCCACTGTTCATGGCGAGTTGAACTCCTTGTCTCCTTCATCTCATTCAGCCAAGGTGTTTTACCGTCCTCCTCCACAATGAAACCCAATGATGTGAAACCTGGGAGAGCGGGCTGGTGGGGGGTTGGAATGGGGGATCTCTGCAGTGGTTTATGGCAGCTTGGGACGTTCACCTGTCAAGACACAATTGATCGTTACTAACAGCGTGGTCAGGGAATGAATTTTGCTGGGAAAAGAAATACATTTCCATCCCAAAAGCTGCCTTAATTTTGCAAGAAAGAAGAATTATCCTTCTGCTCAGGAAAATCTGCAGCGTCAACCACTGAAAAAGTTTTATTTCAGAGCGTAAGCATTCAGTGGGAGATATTTCATATATTTGTAAATATCAATCTCGTTGCATAAGTCCCTCAAGGTATTTTTAGTACCAGCTGCAGTGGGTGTCTGAAACCACATTTAAAGCTTTGTTTTCTTATACCAAAAAAAAAAATTGTACATGAAGGACAGCAGGCAATCACCACATTGCCCATAAATGCTTTAAGGTAAATACAATGTCTTCACACATTTAAAACGGGAGAATTTTGGCTTTCCAATGAAAAGCAGGCTTACTGAGGAAGAAAATTATCATTTGTAAAAGAGTGACTGCTGTGAAATTGAGTACGGGATGCCAGGAAAATGTTTACTGATGTTTACTCTTTGTGTATGGGGAGCTCAGGATTAAATGCAAGGGTTTTGACCTCAATCAAGGAAATAATTACTGTTGCTCCTCCTTTCGGGAGGCTCCATAATTAGCAAGCAAAGACCCCACAGAAACACAATTAGTCTGAAAACAGAGGTGATTAAAACTATCATTCTTATTGCACTCAGTCGGGTCTTTTTATGGTGACTGGGACATTCAATTTGGCGGGGAGTTCTCTGTGCGATTCCCACCAAGTATTCCCTGCTAAAATTTCCAGCCAGAATGTCTTTCATATAATACATCCAGACATCTGTCAAAGCAAGCGAGGAGTGAGATAATAGAACAGAGGGCATTTGCTTCGAGATAAAAACAAGTCAAGTGTGACAGACTCCATCTTTCTCAAGTAACGAACAGTAATGATTGGAATCACTGATAAAAGCAATGGATCCAATATGCACACACACTCACACGTATCTCACAACCATATGCAGTTCAAAGCTCTTTTTTCACCCGGAGCTTCAGCGCAATGATTCACCATGTTTCCCATTATATTCCCTCTGGAGAACAAACCCACATGCAAACATATGCGTGCATTGGCAAACACAACACATAAACAAACTGTTATTTGTCTTTGACGAGGAAAAGTTTGTGGTTCATCATTCAAAACAATAACTGTTACTGTGAAAAACAACTGTAACTTATGTAACTGTACCTTATCAGTCAACATAATTTGAGCCTGGGGAAGATGTGACCTCAGACTATCCATGTAGAGACAGTTAGAATTATCTGGAACTTTTTTTAAACTTTGAGACACCGCTTGTACCATCCTATGTGTAAGTTTTATCTCCTTTTTTGCACAATATATGTTCTTTCCAACCAATCAGCGGTTTTTGTGTGTTTACTAAATTGTTGTTCAGAGTGCTTTTAGGTAAAAACTTCCATGACTTCATCCCCGCTGTTGTTGCTCCTCCAAAAAACAAAAAACAAAAAACCGATGCAGCAGCCACTCATTGCACGTGTATACAGGTGTATGTATTA